>NW_027137827.1:3076668-3084354 GCF_000149305.1 Rhizopus delemar RA 99-880 | reverse complement strand
TGTTAATGGTTGCATGTTGGGTAATTACTTGGTAGATGTCGAGATGTCGAAATGAGAATGTGCGAATGACAAAGAAAAAAAAGCAAAAAAATAATGCGCAGTGGTGAATTAGTAAGCAGCGAAAGTTCTGGAAGAATTGGAGGGTGCAGTGACTGCGTTTATCGCAATCGAAGAATTCCTCAAGCGTGGCCCCAAAACCGTTCGAATGTGCCTTTGAGATTTGATTCTCCGCAGTACGAGTTAGGGTGCGCATAGGGTGACATTTTATACGTCATCAGAAAGCCAAGAGTTTGTACTCTTAGGAAATATGTATTAGATATGGTATCTTTTATGCGCAATAGGTCACAAAAGATTCAGAAAGGAAAAAATACGTTTTGTGCGAACGGTTTTGGTAGCCACTGTATATGTTCGATTGGATTCAAATCAGGACTTTGGGATGGTCAGTCATCAATATAACACATACTGTTATCTTCCATATACTGTTTTGTAGACTTTGATCGGTGTTTTGGGTCGTTATCATGTTGAAAAATGGATGATTTCCAATCTAGGCCATAGTACCCAAGCGTGTCTTTAAGACTTGTGCCAAGGATTTCTTGGTACACCTCTGAATTCATGGTGCCATCATATATCTGACATGCATACCCGGGTCCCTCACTGGTTATACAGCCCCACAACATGATACCACCACCACCATGCTTCACTGTAACTTCAATGTGATGAGGCTGAAAACGGTCTCCTTTACGCTTTCAGTAGTACAGTGACTCCCAAAACTGTCCCAATGTTTTGTAATTTTGTCTTTTACCGTCAATTGTGCGATTACTGATTGCGTAAAGTATGCCTTGTTGTACCTCATTTGAAAGCTGTGGCGGGGTAGATGTACGTGGTACAGACTGCTTCTCAAGTTATGTAGCACAGACGGAGATAATAAATGTAAAAAATGACCGGTGCATTGGGACAGTTTTGGGAGCATATTGAAAAAATCACAATTTCTTTATTTATTATTATTAATAGTTTGACCAACGTCCTTTGTTCTAAATATACTTACGTATACGTTGTGGCATACTTCCTGTAACTTTTTATCACTCTTCCGGCATCATAAGCTCGTATCAAACTTGATTAGACGTTCATAAAGCCCATTCATGCATTTTGGTACAGTTTCATAGTAATTAAGCCTCCTTTTCATCAATGATCACATGTTTTTCGTAGTCTTTAAATCTGGAGATTGTTCAGGCCATTGTAAAACATTATAAAGTCGTTTTTGAAGGTACTACTTTACTACTTTCGGAGTATGCTTAGGGTCGTTGTCATGCTGGCAAATCACCTGATGACGTTGGAAGCCTACTTTATCGACACCTTATTCTATCGTACGCTCCAACTTACCTTCAAAGGTCTCTTTGTGCATTGCTTTGTCCATATTACCATTGGTTTTGCACATCCAACCGACTCCAGCATAGGTAATGGCATTCCACAGCATGATATTGCATCCATCGTGTTTAATAGCAATCTTCACGTGATGGCGTTTGAGGCTTTCCCCTGATCGAATCCAAGCCTAGGTGTGTCCATCCAAATTAAATCTATTTATTTTTGTCTCGTCTGGTCAAATAACGCGTTCCTAGTCATCTACTGTCGAGTTACTGTGAGCAATACACCAAGAAAGTTTGTTGCGGATATTCTTTGCACTGAGTAATGGCTTCTTTGGCTTCTCAATCGCGCCTAAGACTGACTTTCGAAGGACTTTATGAACTCTTTCAACACCTACGTTCTTTCCAATATCGTTTTCAAGACATTTGGTAACCTTCACAGCACTCGGAACACAATTTTTGGTGAGCTGGCGTACATAGTAATGTTCATCAGCTGCAGACAATACCTTAGATCGACCCCCGTTCGGCCTCATAACACTAGAGCAATGGGTTTTTCGGAGCCTTCTAATCGTACTCTTACCTAAACCCGTCAATTCTTCCATCTCCCGAACTGACTTATCTTGTTTAAGGAAAGTAATAGCTTGAAATACCATATCTCCTGGGACTTGTTTCACGTTGAGATTTAATGAGCGAGTTATAGCCGAGTAGGAGTTTAAAATTTCCTCAGATGTTAATTAGGACATCGGATACGTTTGCGGCGCTAATACATTCAGTTTGGTGATTGTATGCAAGTTGTTGATGGATATTTTGTAGATATTCTGATTTTTTCAATATGCTCCCAAAACTGTCCCAATGCACCGGTCATTTTTTACATTTATTATCTCCGTCTGTGCTACATAACTTGAGAAGCAGTCTGTACCACGTACATCTACCCCGCCACAGCTTTCAAATGAGGTACAACAAGGCATACTTTACGCAATCAGTAATCGCACAATTGACGGTAAAAGACAAAATTACAAAACATTGGGACAGTTTTGGGAGTCACTGTATAAGTTCTATTGCTAATTTTTGAGCTGTTCTGTCAAAATATGTTGATGTTAATCTGGATAATGGCTTTCTTCGTTCTTCAGGAAAATTTTGTACTCTTCTGTAAGCTGTATATTTATTTTTGAGTTCTGGTTTTAGTAGTGTATATACTCTTTCTTGTTGTGATATTTGAGGTTTTATAATATAAAAAGTACTAAGTCAATCAACAAATATAAAAATAAGTGAGACTCAAAGTAGATCGTCCTTTATTCAAGTTAAAAATATGAGGGTATTTATACTTTTCTAATCACGGCTAAATATTAATATTTACAGTATATGACTATTGATTATTAATCGATATTAGACAATGAGTTATTTATATGATTGGCATAGTTTAACATCTTCTTATCAAGAAGTAATTATTAATCCTGATCCAGGAACTTATTAGAATATTCTGGAGTGGATCGGGATTTTATTTGAAGTGGCGTAATACAATGTCCGATATTCCTAATTTGGAGGACCATTGTTCGTAGTAACTTACATTATTACTTTATTACATGTGTAAATACCACATCCCTCCCTGCCAGATTGGGACAATCGTTTATTTATGTACGATTTCTTTTGCTTCGTCTCAAGTCGTTAATATCTATGGCTTTTCTTTTATGTTTATTATGGGTCTTGTTTATATCTTTAGATAATTTATATTTATTATCCTGATTAACTTTGGTGTCTTTATCATAGAGTGATTTAAGTGACTCTGTAGCTTTATGTAAAATTCCCTTTTCATTATTATGCTTATGTATCAAAGGTTTATTTTTTACGGGATCTTTCTTGAATTTATTTTGTGGATGTAATCCCATTCGTTTCATATAGTTCTCAATAGTAGAGGTATGGGTGATTTTATCAGGCGTAAGCCATGAGTCTTCATCCTTACTATACCCTTTCCAACGTACTTTGAACTCTCTGTTATTACCTCTACCTCTATGATCTACAATTCCTTCGATCTCATAAACCTCTTCATTGTCCTCATTTATATTATGCAGATCAATTGGCTTTAATTCAGAAGGAGTATAGTCTCGAGACATTAGTAATCCCATTTCATCCTGAAGTACGTAGGATCCACCTCTGGTTTTACGAATCACTGTATATGGACCATCATACACAGGGTTTAGTGAACCAGTCATAGTAGGAACTTTAGCCATGACATGACTTCCTTCTTTGAAGTCATCAACTATTGTATTATGCTTTTCAAACTGCTTTTTCATGTTTTCAACATACTTGTCAGTTTTATCTTTAATGGCTGGGAAGACTACTTGATTCATATGATCAATTCTTTCCAACAATTCTTCGTATGAGAGCGGTACGGCTTTCTTTGGATCCTTTTTTCGGTAATCTTCAAATCCGTTCATTTTTCTCGCAAACATCAAAGAGAAAGGTGGAGTATTAAGCCTTTTAGATACTTTGTTATTTATAAATAACTGTACACTAGGTACATAAAAGTCCCAGTCTTGTCCTGTTCCTTGTACTGATTTAGCAATAGCAATCTTAGCAGTCTTAACCCATCTTTCCGCACTGCCATTTGCTTGCGGATGATAAGGTGAGATAAGTCTGTGATCTATGCCTGTACTTTCAGTTAACAATTTCATTGTGACATTTTTAAATTCGGTTCCGTTGTCTGATTGTAGAATACGCGGGTAACCAAAGTCACTAAAAACTTGGACAAGAGTGCCAGCAATAGTTTTGGCTTTCTTATTTGGTAAGCATCTTAGAATACAGAATCGTGTGCATATATCTAATAGCACCAATAAGTATTTATTGTCATTCGGAGTTGTGGGTAATTCAGCTAAATCCATCGACCAGTGATCACCAGGTAGGTATGAATATACTGGTCTTAGAGGATGATATCCTTTTCTGGTTATATTATGCTTTTGACAAGCAACACATGATTTAACAAGTTCGACTGCGTCGACTATCATGTTTTTCCAGTGCAATCCGTCATTATGTAATACTTTTACTATATTTTCAGCACCAAAGTGACCCATTAGATGAGCTCTTAGCATAAGTTGCTTTCTCTCATTTTTAGGAGGAGTCATATAATCACACTGCTTATATTGTGCAGGTTTTTTTACTGTAAATTTTTTATGTTTATTTGATCTTATAGCTCTTATCGCTGTATGTATAATGCCATTTTTAGTTCTAGTATCCTGTTCACTCCCCCTCAGCATTTGATCCGTAGGGAAAAGGCGAGATAAATGGTCAGGTAATATGTTATCCATACCAGGAAGATGAATTACCTTAAGTTGGTAATCAAGAATGATATCAAACCAATTCATCATCATGGTATTTGCATATTTTTGTGTATGAAGATAGGTCAGAGCTTTATGATCTGTATAAAGTGTAAAAGGATTTCCCCATAGAAATTTATGAAACTTTTTGAGTGCAAATACGATTGCCAGAAGTTCTCTCTTCGTGGTACTATAATTTCTCTCGGACTTGGAAAGAGAACGTGCCATGAAACCAATATATTTTATTGTGGTCTTTTTCTTTCCCTTATCCTTTAAAACATTATCGTTTTTAACTACATCTGTAGAATCAACATTAGATGTCAACTCCACATGTTCTTGATATAGTACAGCACCAATACCGTAATTTGAAGCATCAGTTGCGACAAAAAATGGCTGTCTGAGATCAGGTTGACTTAACACCACATTGGAAAGTAAAACTTTCTTTATTACCTCAAAATGAGTTTGATGCAAGGGTGTCCAATCCTTCTCAGTTATTATTTTGCTGTTACGAAGATGATCTAAAGGAGCAGTTAACATGGCTGCTTTAGGAATATGTTCGCGGAAATAGTTTACAACACCTAAGAATCGCTGAACATCCGTGCCACATGTAGGTCTAGGCCATTCTTCAATATTTGTTAGCTTACGAGTATCTAACGAAGATCCTTTAGCAGAGATACAAAAACCGAGTAAATAAACGCAGCTTTGTGCAAAATGACATTTATCGACGTTGAGAACGAGATTCACCCTAGTAAGCGCTTCTATAGCAGCTTTTACATGTACAGCATGCTCTTCCATATTTTTCGACATTATAACAATATCGTCAATGAAAGTTCGTACAAAGGGCATGTCTTTAAATATCTGCGTCATTACTCTTTGGAATACGTTTGATAGGAACTTTATTCCAAAAGGAGCACCAACAAACATATACTGCTGACCGTTATATGTAAATGCGGTCTTAGGCTGGTCTTCATCATGAATCTTAAAACGATGAAATGCAGCAGTCAAATCCAAAGTAGTAAAGATTGAGGATCCAGATAATTCATGAAAAATATCCGTTATGAGAGGTATAGGAAACTTATCGTCTGGTAATAGAGCATTTATGTGTCGAGGATCTAGACATGGTCTTTTGCCAGTTTTATTTCCATTTGCATCCTTTTTATCAGCTAAGGTTAATGGAGAATTCCAGGCCGTATTTACAGGAGCTTTTGTGATGGTACCATTGTCTAACCATTTATTGATGGCTTCATCCAAGACAGGTTTCAATTTATATGCTATGGGATATTGCTTATGATTTACAATTTTTCCTTTTTCCGTGGGTAAGTGGATTATGGATTCAGGTACTGTGCAGAATGCATCTTTGGGTATGTTCATATTTTCTGCAAGTAAAGGATGAATTTTTTCTATGAACTGGGATCGTTCAAGTTCAGTGCCAGCAGGAGAGTTGTTGGGTTTAACAGTGTCATCAATTGAATCATCAAAGATGACTTCATTATCATCCCAATTATGAGCGACTCCAGTGAGAGCAATACCCAAATGACTTAAAATATCAAGGCCGAGAATGACATTACATTTATCATCTTCATTAAAATCCATAATCTCAAATGAATGGTGGAAAGTCTTTCCATTATATTTCAATTCAAGTGGTTCAGTAATACCAATCCTTTTTACAACATTATCCTTTCCAGCTAAATTAATAAGACCAGTTTTATGATAGAATTTAACTTTATTTATTTCAATAAATTTTCTATTTATGACTGATATTTCTGCACCAGTGTCAATTAAACCAAGTGCTCTATTCGTCTGGATGATTATAGGAGTATATAAAGAAAAGGAATTGTGAGTCAACAAGTCATTTTTCTCTTGTTTTATTGCTCTTATGCACTTACCGAGTTGCATTTTATCCTCTAGTTCATCATCAGTACTAGATTTCTTGTTATTTGATTGTCTCTTGGCAAATTCATTCCATGCCTTAGTAGAGGGATGATCAAGTTTTTTAACGTTTTGCTTTCGTTTTTCTATCTTCCTTACTGTGCTCTTATTCTTTTGAGCAAAGAATTTCATGCACTTATGTCCCTTGAACCATGTATCTTTACAATATAGACACTTTTTGGAACTGGAGGAGTCAGAAGAGCTTGAAGAGGTGAAGTGACCATTAGAACTTTTTTGTTTCTTTATAAAGTCACCATTTGAGGACTCAGAATGACCTCTTTTTGCACCTTTAAAGCCATGGCGTTCACCTTTAGAGTGCTTGTATGGGGTAGAAGCAGCATAGGGCTGGTGCTTGTGTACTTCCAAGCCAGAAGCAAGTTTTTCAACTTCTCTGATAGAATTGATGTCTTGTAAGAAAGTAGCACCATAGTTGGATGACAATACCGTTCTTATGTGAAGGTTTAAATCATCATGAAGAGAGTTGATGTATATTCGTGCAAGCATGTTTGAATCCGAACACTGAGCGGTTTGAGCAAGGCGGTTGAAACGAGCAGTGAAATCAGACACCGTTTCATTGTTTCGTTGTTTGGATGAGAGTAGGCGTCCAAACATTTCAATTGCCTTGGCAGGGTTTTCAAAGTGCTTGCGTATAATGTCCTTGGCTTCTTCCCAAGAGTACGAAGGGCTGTGTGATTCGATTGTTTCTTGGTACCAATCTAAATTGGCTTCGCCAATGGACAAGGCCATGTAATCACGCCAGTGGACCAAGATGTTTACTTGATTGATCCTGAAAATGCGCTCAAAGGTCTTGAAAAATATTTCAACGGTGTTGAAATATTTCCAGTCATCAGGGTCAGAATCCTTCTTGTCCACCGAAAGATGCAGAATGGGAAGCTCAGAGCGGCTGATCTTGCTGTTATTGAAACTTGACCATTCGTCCTGTGCCGTATGTTCCTTATTGACAGCAGATCTAGGGTTCCCGGCGTGAGACAACATAGGCTTATGCATCCTATTTTTCTTGCATTCATTGTATAGCTCAACTATACCGTTATATCGATATTTAGCCTGTTGAACTACCTCTCTTC
>NW_027137827.1:3054392-3072481 GCF_000149305.1 Rhizopus delemar RA 99-880 | reverse complement strand
TGTTATTGTATTCATACAAAAAAATAAGTACTCATGAATAAATTTAATATCATTGATTTACAGTAAAACCATATCTCTATAAATAAATATGAGACTTCTGCAATAATTACCTTTGATCTGTTGTTCATATCGGTATTTTAAGAATCACATCGGGACCTGTTTTTAAGAACGGTACATCAATGTAATCCTATTTGATAAATATTGTTAAATCAATAAACAACTCACATCATCATTGATTGATTCGTCAAGAAGACAACATGTCATATTTATCCATTATCTTTCCTGAATCTTCCCATTCTCTTTGTATCATTATTTTAACCGATGAATAGAAATAGCGGTAAAAATTTACATATTCAAAAAGTATAAATAACATCAATTGTTGTTGTAAATCAAACAGTATATAATTAGTAACGCAAATTCTTTATTGTATTTATAATGTACTCTTCAAGCCCATACAAATTCCATTGTTACTGCGCCCAATGCTCTGGAGGAGAAGCAGGCAAGTACCAATTTGTTACGCAATGGACTCTTGCTCGCCATAGAAAGAAAGAAGCTGTTAAAGGTTTGTTACTTACATTAAGATAGTTTTTTTGCTAACGCATCATATAAACAGGTGAATCAGAAATAATTCCAGAAGTTAACGCCAATAATGAAGTGATTCCGTCAAGTGAAAATGATTCTGAGAATAATGGTGATGAAGACTTTTCTAATTGGCAAGTCATTGAAAATGATGAAGATGATGCCTCTAGTTGTATGGATGTTGTCGAATTCAATGTGCCCAAAGGTAAAAACCTTCTAGAATTGTTTTAATAAAATATAAAATACTTACTTTGTCAAACGTTTAGTTAAACTTGAAGGATTCCAAAGTGATGTTGTTGCTTTCATAGCAATTTTCTTGACGTATTTCCAGCTGTTTTTCATTTCTGAATATGCTGCGGAAATAGTTATGAAATTTGCTAATGATCTTGTTGTCCTCTTACATTATGAACCAATCTTCCCTACCAAGTTGGACACTCTTCGAAATGCTGTTGGAATTGACTATACCTACAAAGGTATGTTTCGCCTTGTTGTCTGTCCTGAATGCCATACCCTGTACCAGCCTGAAGAAGTACACTGTGATTCGAAGTGCACCTTTTCTGAATTTCGCATCACATGTAATGCCCCACTCTTCAAGCCTGCTACGATTGGTGCAAGCAAAATGTACGCCAACAAGGTCTCTGCATTCAATTCCATCAAGTATGCCTTGACTGTGATGTTCTCTCGACCAGGCTTTGAATCAGCAATAGAAGCATGGCGCTATCGTACTCGTCATAACAACACCATGTATGATATCTATGATGGTCAACTTTGGAATGAATTCAAAGATAGAGATGGTAATGTATTTACCAGTCAAGCTAGATCTCTCCTATTCACTTTGAATGTCGATTGGTTTCAATCTTCAAAAAGAACCGTGTATTCTGTTGGTGCTGTCTACTTGACGATAAATAATCTTCCAAGATCCATCCGATATAAAAAAGAAAATATCATCTTGGTTTGTGTTATTCCTGGTCCCAAAGAACCCAAGGACACACAAATCAACAACTATTTACAAGTTTTGGTAAATGATCTGAAGGAACTTTACTACGATGACTTCTTTACCTGTACGGCTGAATCTCCTAACGTGCCTGTCCCAGTTCGTGCTGCTCTGTTCTTGATTGCTTGCGATATTCCTGCTAGCCGAAAGGTTAGTGGGTTTACTTCATTCAATGCCACTGTACCTTGTAACAAGTGCTCAACAGCATTTCCTGCTCGTTATAATACTCATCTTCAACGTGATTTTTCTTTTGGTCTTGAAGATATTGATGCTTGGTCACTTCGTACCAGTATTGAAAACCGTTATCATGCAAAAAATTGGAAAGAAGCAACCACCAAGAGACAAAGAGCCGACTTGGAACAGAAGTTTGGTACTCGGTTCTCTGCCTTACATGATTTGGAATACCTTGATCTTGTTCGTTGTACTGCCATTGATCCAATGCATGGCCTTTTCCTTGGAACAGCAAAGGAAATGGTTAAAATATGGCGTACAACTATTTGTGACCTTACCCATGAATTATACCTGACTGATGCTGACTTGAAAGAAATGCAAAAAGAAGCAAATGATATTATATTGCTAGCACAATACACGCCAATCAATCAGAAAATTGCCAGCGATTTCTCTGACTTAAAGGCTGATGAATGGAGAACCTGGTGTCTTGCTCTTTCTCCTCTTTTGCTCAAGTCTCGTCTTCCAGTCCGTCATAAAGAAAACTGGGCAAAGTTTGTACAGGCCTGTCATATCGTATGTCGTCCATGCATTACCCAAAATGAAGCCACAATAGCACACAAGCTATTCCATGAGTTTGTCCTTGGTGTTGCTGAATTGTATGGTCCAGAAATGGTACTCCAAATATGCATTTTCATCTACATTTGAAGGACTCCATTCAAGACTTTGGTCCAATCTATGCATTTTGGTTGTATGGCTTTGAAAGACTTAATGGTGACATTAAGAAGATGACGGTAAACTACAAAACAGCATTCGAAGTTACATACATGAAGAAGTTCCTTTCTGTTGTACACTATGGTGACTACATCCGTAACTTACCACAAGGAATTAAACAGAATCCAGTGATGATGTCTTCCTTTGTCTATTTGTCACCAACACCTTCTGATTCCCTTGTTGCTTCATCTGTTTCAACCAGCTTTGATTTCAGCTTATTTGTCAGTGCTCCCCTATGTTTGAATGATACCTTCACTGGTGCTGAAATTCTACCTCCTGATACACAAGCTTCTGCTAGACACAAAGTTAGTGTTAATAGATTGACTCAAGCCCATTATGGTTACCTTCTTGCCTTTTACAGACTTGTATATACTGATCGAACATTCACAAGTGCGCTTATTCCAGAAGACCACGATGACTTGTCTACAATGGTACTTCCCGATATTTCTGTTTTCGCTGAAATCGAAATTCTTGGGCAAACGTATCGATCAAAAGCATCGCGTACTACTCGTGGTTGCTATATTGAAGTCGCTTGTAATCCTACTATTCCTGGAAAAGAGGCTGAGATGCGAATTGGTGAAGTTCAGTATTATTTTAGCCATCAGCTTCAAATGAAGAAAACTATAATTCCAAATGGTCGGGTCTTTGCCCCAAATGCTTTTGATGAACACCTCTTTGCTTTTGTACGTTGGTATAACGCTCCTCTTCATCCTTTTCGAGGATTTGAATGTCTTGGTGCCGCGTACTACCACAACTCTTTTCGACCAGCTGGTTCAGACTGTATTCTTCCAGTATCGCGTATCTTTACTTGTGTTGCTATGAAGCAAGGTTATCCTGATAATCATGTTGTCTTTTTACCTCTCCCAAGAAAAACCATTGGTTTGTAAAAAGTAAAAAAAATAAAAAAATAAAGTAAAATAAAAAAAGTAAAAGTAAAAAAAAAAATTTAAAATTTAAAAAATCCAAACACCGCATTTCTTTTATTTTTTTTTGTTCATTTTATAATTTTTTTTAAAACTGGAAGTCGTCTTCATCCAACTGCATTTCAGAATCAAAAGCCCAAGCGATACTCTCTTCAGTTATATTTTCTTTTCTGACGAAGTCAGGAACAGGCAGCGAACATTCTCTTCGAATGCGAGGAAGAGACTGAATGTTGCTGGTTCCAGTCCTTTGTCTCTTGGCCCTGTCACTTGCTATCTGATCATCCAACAGCTCGAAGAATTCAATGCACTAAATATTGGATAATGAGCTGATTGCGCTTAAAAAGATATTAATTAAACTTACTGCTGGTGATCTGTACTTTGGTACACGAACTTCAAAATAATCAATGGTTTTTGTACACAAGACAGACATGCGTTCCTTTTCGGTAAAAGGAGTTGCTCTATCTGGATTTTGCTCCAGAAGAACTTCCTCTACCTTATCCATTGTATCGCTATTATACATGTCTTCTTCTTCAGACATGTACTGCTGTTGAAGCAAGTACTCGCAGTTCGGATAGTTGTTGTAAACGCCTTGATCCTTGTGCTGCTCATACATTGCTTTCCGTGTTTTGATTTTCTAAAAAAAAAAATCAATTATAAAATAGCAATAGCCTTTATTGTCCTTACGTTGTTTTTTCGAGTCGTTTTAGCAGCCTTTCTTTTCTTTACGAACTCGTCGACAACACCAACCTCCTCTCCAGCCATACCAGCTTTCTTGGTATAATACTGCCTTTCAAGGTATTTCCGCAAATCGCGGCCATTGGTATGCTTGTACGCATAATGGCTATTGACATACTCTTGCAACAGCTTAAGTACTTTTTGATTCTCAACAGACTTTAGAGGCTTGCTGAGATCGTACTTAGATGACGGAGGTAAATCATTGTAATGATTCCTCACAGCATCCTAAAATTAAAGAAAAAAAAAGTAATTATTACACTTGTTTAAATTTAAATTATTAATAACCTTACCTTAATCGCTGTTGCAATTGGTTTTGCACTTTTGCTGGATTCTTGTTCAAGCTCGCTGTAGGCTTCTTTGACCTTGGCAAATGCCACTTGCAAGGCACGCTTTTCTTCCTGCTCTTTTCTTAACATCTCCTTCAAAGTGTCAATTTCCTTTCTCATATCCAGATAAATGGAGAAGGAAAGAGAAGCTTCATCACGTCCAACATCTTCAGCTTCACGCATTCGCTTCTGGACATTGGTCATAGGGGGGTAACCAGGTCTAGGATAGGCAAAGCTATCAAGAATACCATCACTTGACACAAACTCAGGAACAACAGCACGGGAAGGAAGAGCAATTGGCTGCCCAGCAGAGTTAGAGCCACGAGCATTGACAGGAGCAGGGTTGAATTCGATAATACGGTCAGACATAATGTTATAAGGTACTTTGAAGAAAAAGTAAAGAAACTTAACGTTGAAGTTGAATACACCTTAAATACTATTGCGTTCAATTGTAAACTCAGTTCTATACAAATCAAAAAATCTATAAAAGGATTGATGTCTCAGATCAATCTTTTCTTTTCTTTCTTTCTTTTTTTTGATTTGTTATCCCAGGTAAGTTGTTCTTTTTTTTAAAAAAATTTTTTTTTCTAATGTACTTTATTAAAAATTCATAGATATACTTATGGCTATTATAAGTTCTTGGGTCCTTTCTGTATCTGTTTATGTGGTACGTAAGTTTCTAAATTTTCATTGTCTTTATTAACATTCAAATTTAGTTTTCTAAGCTTGATTCTGAAGCTGTTTGAACTCCTTGATATCGTCTTCTAGTTTTTAAAGAGGTTTAAGGTAAGAAAGTTGGGTACATCATGTTTCACTGTAATTAATCTTTTATTTTATTCAGTTTCAATTCTACTTTCCTACTGCCTAGTCTACTGCCTTCATCTTTCTTTTGCTTCTGATCTCTTTGACTCTGCTTCATTGCATTTGTTTGTTTTGCCTGTTTTGTCTGCTATATTGTATTGTTTGCTGCTTCTGAGCTCTAGGTAAGTGCAATTTTGAAAAAAAAAATTTTTTTTTGGTATCTACCGTTTAAAGGTGTTGTTTCATTATTCCCATCGATCCCTTGTTCCTTTTCCCGCCTTTTTATACCATTTTTAATAAACAAATGAACCAATAATATATAATTAATATGACGATAAAGCCCAAAATAAACGAATAAAACTAAATTTTTAACCAATAATACCGTATTTTAAGCCTATTTTATTTCCTAATATAAACCATCCAGAGCTATATACAGTGGGTCAAAAAACTGCACCAACGCAACTCAGTTTTTCGTGAATACCAGTATAGCTCTATCAGTTTAACAGCAAACATTACGAAACTTGGAACAAAAAGAGTTACTACTGTTACTATTTATTGACAAAATTTTCAAAGTCAGACGCGGAGAATTGATCTAAAGAACACTCAGCAAAAAGAGGAGGTCGGTTGGTGCAGTTTTTTGACTTTTAAAATGAAAAGGTATTTGATATCATATGTCCGGACTGAGACTATTCCGGCAGATTTAATCTAATCTTTCTTATATCTAGTCACACTGGGGACCCTAAAATAATGATTTTTGCAATTGTTTTCTTTTTTTTTCTTTCCTGCTTTACCCAAACCCATTGTACATCGTCAGTATCCATCCATCATTAGAAATGCCCAAAAAGCTTCCATCCGATATTCAAAACAGTATCAAAGCATTATTAGAGAACAGTGCTGATCCTGCAGTCATTGGGAAACGGGTTGGAGTGCATAGAAATACCGTCAATAGGTATGCAAATAAGTGGATACACGATAAAATACGTAAAAGAGGAGGTATACCGAGCATTGTGGCAGAGTCAACACGTCGATACATCAAGAGACAAGTGATCACAGGTTGTTTGAAGACTGCCAAGGATGTGCAAATGAAGTTGGAGGAGCTTGGACACCCTATGTCGTATCAATCGGCAATTAATATCTTACATTCAGTTGTAATTTATGCTGAGATCAAAAAGAAGAAGCCATTATTGACTGAAAAGCACAAGAAGGCTCGATTAGCATGGTCAAAAAAGCATCAATATTGGACAGTACATGATTGGCGACGTGTCGTCTTTTCTGGTGAGACGAAAATCAACATTTGGTGCTCTGATGGTGGCAAGTATTACTGTAAAAGAAAATGTGATCGTTTACAGCCTCACCATATCGACGTTACTGTGAAGCATGGAGGCGGTGGTCTCACGTTATTGGCTTGTATAACCAGCGAAGGACCTGAATACACATGTCAGACCTATGATGGTACCATGAATTCAGAGGTATACCAAGAAATCCTTGGTACAAGTCTAAAAGACACTATGGAGTACTATGGTCTTAACTGGGAAACGTCGGTATTTTAGCATGACAATGATCCTAAACATCGATGAAAGTCTACGACACAATTAATGAAGGATAGTGGCATGATTTACATTGACAATTAGCCAACACAAAGTCGAGACCTTAATCCTATTGAACGTATATGGCATAATTTGAAGTTAAAGCTGAGTATGTATGATAGTAGGGCGACCAGCATCCATAAACTGTGGCAAAGAGTCGAAAATGAATGGAATTCGTTTACTAAGGAATAATGCATCAAATATATAGACAGTATGCCCGACAAAATGCAAGCAGTCTTAGCAGAGAAGGGTGGAACCACTAATGTTATAAAAGTCAAAAAACTGCACCAACCGACCTCCTCTTTTTGCTGAGTGTTCTTTAGATCAATTCTCCGCGTCTGACTTTGAAAATTTTGTCAATAAATAGTAACAGTAGTAACTCTTTTTGTTCCAAGCTTCGTAATGTTTGCTGTTAAACTGACAGAGCTATACTTGTATTTCAGAAGAACTGAGTTGCGTTGGTGCAGTTTTTTGACCCACTGTATAATCATAATAAGCCAATAAGAAAGTATTGCGAAAAGGCAATAAACCAATAAAGAAGTAATATTCAAGAAAAATAGACGTATAAGGAAGTATTAATAAAGGCAATAAACCCATAAAGGAGTGGCATCAAAGAAAAACACAATCATGTAAGGTCCAATAGAAAGGTGTTATGTTTGTGTATCATCGTAGAAAGAACAATGAAGCGGCGCGTCACCAAAAGTAACACGGTATTCCACATACATATCTTAACATTTAGAGCAAAATACACGAAGTATATATTTTATGAAATTTGTAAATATATTGACGTAAACTCGAAATATCTGATTATATTCTGTCAAATATATTGTTCTATATATAGCAATTATGTGCAGTGCGACTCTGCAAATAATTGGTGATTTTCAACATCCACAATCAGTTGTTGCATCTAATAATCAACGTTTTTGACGTCTTTGATTAAATGAAAAAAATTAACTTTCGCTGCATTGGTCATTTTCGAATTTTGAAAAAAGATTCAGGTGCGAAAAAAATAAAGAAATTGAACAGTATTTTTGTTTTTTTTTGTAGCGTAAGTATTTATAAAGTTATTCATGTTTTAAAAAAGTGTCTTTTTTTATTAAATGGTCTTTTTTTTTGGAAAGCCTGTTCCTCTCTATCGTTGAAAGACCGATATCTTCTTTATTTTATTTTTGAGGCAAAATGCGGAAATCAAAAGCATTTTGCGATTATTTTGTTCAGAAGAATACATATTAGGAAGGTAGTCTATGATTTTTAGCTTAGGTCATTACAAACGTGTTACAGAACGTAATAAAATAGTAGTGTTTGGGAAAAAAAAATGGCCTGGTAAAAAAAAAAGACTAAGTAAAAAAAAAGAAAGAGTATAGCAATAGAAAGTTCATTGTTCAAATGAAAACAGTAATCTAAGAACAAATATACTTTATAGAAATGCAAATGCCTTCACATTATAATAAAAGAATAAAAAATAAAGAAGTTCTGCTAACATTTTGTTACAAGGCAGTTATAATTAACAAATACATACAAAACGCTTTTGTTTATCAAGTAAATATATTGTTTTACTATTTTCTATAACAAATATTGTAAAAAAATATACAGTGACTCCCAAAACTGTCCCAATGTTTTGTAAGTTTGTCTTTTACCGTCAATGGTGCGATTACTGATTGCGTAAAGTATGCCTTGTTGTACCTCATTTGAAAGCTGTGGTGGTGTACATGTACGTGGTACAGACTGCTTCTCAATTGATGTAGCACAGACGGAGATAATGAATGTAAAAAATGACCGGTGCATTGGGACAGTTTTGGGAGCATATTGAAAAAATCACAATTTCTTTATTTATTTATTATTAATAGTTTGACAAATGTCCTTTGTTCTAAATATACTTACGTATACGTTGTGGCATACTTTCTGTAGCTTTTTATCACTCTTCCGGCATCATAAGCTCGTATCAAACTTGATTAGACGTTCATAAAGCCCATTCATGCATTTTGGTACAGTTTCATAGTAATTAAGCCTCCTTTTCATCAATGATCACATGTTTTCCGTAGTCTTTAAGTCTGGAGATTGTTCAGGCCATTGTAAAACATTATAAAGTCGTTTTTGAGGGTACTACTTTACTACTTTTGGAGTATGATTAGGGTCGTTGTCATGCTGGCAAATCACCTGATGACGTTCGAAGCCTACTTTATCGACACCTTATTCTATCGTACGCTCCAACTTACCTTCCAAGGTCTCTTTGTGCATTGCTTTGTCCATATTACCATTGATTTTGCACATCCAACCGACGCCAGCATAGGTAATGGTATTCCACAGCATGATATTGCATCCATCGTGTTTAATAGCAATCTTCACGTGATGGCGTTTGAGGCTTTCCCCTGATCGAATCCAAGCCTAGGTGTGTCCATCCAAATTAAATCTATTTATTTTTGTCTCGTCTGGCCAAAAAACGCGCTCCTAGTCATCTACCGTCGAGTTACTGTGAGCAATACACCAAGAAAGTTTGTTGCGGATATTCTTTGCACTTGTTGTATCCACACAACTAATAAAGTGAACATTCATGGATAAACTTGGATACTACAGAATTATAGTCTAACCAGATCTCTATTAATAAACGTGAGAATTCTGCAATAGCCAATCTTGCCCTGTTGTCCTACCAGCGTTCTAAAAGACTATATCGGAACCTGATTACAACAACGGCAGTTCAATCCTATTCTATAATTATCGTTAGATCAATAGTTTAATTACTTCATTGTCCCTTGATTCGTCAAGTAGACAGCGGCTATTGATTATCCACTATCCTTCCTTATATTCCATATCATTCTTTTAACCGATCAATTGAAATAGCGGTAAAGACCCAGACATTCAAAAAGTATAAATACTCTCAATATTTTTTATTAATAAAGTCATATATAATCCTTAGTTTCACAACTATCGTCTTTTTGTAGTTTTTGTCTTCTATTTCATATTTGGCAAAACATTTTTTTTTGTGAATTCTTTATTGACTTTATTTTTAAAAACAACCCTCTTTTTATTACTACCTACCTTACCACTATGTCAAACTCAAATGACTTTAACTCTGCTGCTGCTGGTTCTTCCAGTAGTAATGATAAAACTTATCCTGATAACGCCCGTCGTATGTCAGATGTATCTACCTTATCTTCAGAGGCACAGTCCTCTGGAATGACCACGTCCGCAGTTTCTTCTGGTTCTTTTGAGCCTAGAATCGCAGCTCCATCCATCCACTCTTCTATTGAGGAGTTGGATTCCACCATCATCGGTGCCACCCAAGTTATCCTTAACTTGTCTGTTCGTCTTCTTTCCACGACCCCTGAGTCAGAGGAAGATAGCATGGTGCGCGCCAAGTACGAAGCCTGCTCCAAGGACCTAGAGAGACTAGTTCATACTAGATATCTCCTCCAACGAGCTATGACCCATGCTGTTCCTACCGCTTGGACTGGTGCACCTCAGGTTGCCCCTGCAGCCTTGAATGTTGTACCTCCAAACCTACCCCTCATGCAGTGGAAGGGTGCGGTCTTTGACCCATCTGCCCCTGTCTCTGTGGATGTTAAGCACTGCTTAAAAAAGTTTCAGGACGTGATGTTCGCACATGGTCTTGATCTTGATCAGCACTGGCTTCGTCTTCTCCCTCCCTGCTTGTCGTCTAGTCAACGTACTTGGCTTGATGAATATCAAGAAAAGGAGGATGTCCATACGTGGAGTCAGTTCAAAAAGGCTTTTACTGGCCATTATGGTGTTGGTTCGGCTGAAGAAAAGGCCACGTCTACAACGGAGTTGTTACGCATCTCCATGACTGCTGCTGAGACTGTTGACCAATACGTTGAACGTTTCAACAACCTCCGTCGCTTGGCACAGATCCAAGATCGCTGTGTCTTGACTCGTTGCTTTCTGATCGGTCTTCAGGCCGACATTTACAAGAAGGTGATCGTGTCCTTAGCCAATTGTACGGATGCGCAAAAAGAATCGGTCGACTACGTTGTCAAGTTGGCCAAGACTTTGTACCATTCATTGTACAAAGTACGTAGAGTTGCTAACGCTTCTCACACTTCTGCTGGCCCCTCCATGGTCAATGACTCCTCTTCTTCTGGTCGGAAGAAATCCTCTGCTTTTGTCTCTGGTTCTGCTGTTCGTGCTGCACCTTATCCAAAGGCTTCTAGGAAGTATTGCAGCTTCCATAAGACCACCACCCATAGCAACGATGAATGTCGTGCTATGAAGAAATCTTCCTCTCTTTCTCCTTCTTCGGGTTCTACCCAAGTTGATGTCTCCTCTGGTTCTGCTGCCTCTCAGTGGAATCCAAGAAACCAACCTTCCGGTTTGGGACGTCCGTGCCGCTCTTGTGGTGCTGACAACTGGCGTCCTGGTCATCGATGCAAAGGAAAGGGTCGCTCAACTGGCTCTTCGGCTGACGACTCTGATCTTGCTGGGCCTTCTCATTTGTTTCGCGGAATGAGTCGATCCCCTGCTTCTTCCTTGTCTTCCGTTGCCTCTTCTGGTAACGATGTTTCTGCCTCTGTTGGTTCTTCTGCCACTCCTACTACAAGTAGTAGTGATGCTTCTTCCGGTCGTAAGACTGATGCTGCTGGTCCCGTTGTCTCTGTTCCCGATTCGTCGGATGATATGGACATTGATGTTGCAGAAGCCCTTACTGTGGCTGAAGCTGCTCAGGCCTGTAAGTACATTACACATCACATCTTTTCTAAAGCGCCTTCAAACACTAATACGCTTTATGTTCCTATTATTGTAGAGCACATCAAAACATGGGCCATGATTGATACCGGTTCAACTTTTTCGTGTGTGTCTCCTTCGTTCTGTTCGTCGCTTGGTTTAGTTCCAACACCTAATCCAGGATCGATCAAGTTAGGACATAATAGTTCAAGTATTGTAAGCCGGTTAGGCATAATAAATCTTACTGTTTATTATAACCAAATCCGTTTGCCATATGAATTTGAAGTGTTTGATTTTAGCAGTGATGTCCCCATTTGTTTAGGACTTGACATTTTGCCTAAACTAAGAATAGGTTTAACAGGATTAGCCACTTCTTGGTTAAATTCTAATATTCCTAAAATACCTGATCCAGTTAACCCTGATGACTATAAGCCAAATGAAACTCCTGTTGGCACTAAACAGGAAAGACAGCAATTGATGAGCACTATTCAACCTTTGTTAGATGCTAATACGAGTATCCCCATGTCTTCTCATTGTAATTTACCTGGTGCTATCATTACTCTTGATACTGAACCCAATGCCTTTGCTTATCGAAGACAACCCGATATTGCTATTGCTAACAGAAAAATCATGGAAGACCAAATTCAAACTTGGTTGGATGATTGTGTCATTGAACCTGCTCCTTCCAATACTCGCTTCAACAACCCTATTTTTCTTGTTGGAAAAAAGGATGTTAACGGATTATACACTAAGAAAAGAGCAGTTATTGATCCACGTATGCTTAACCAACTCGTGAAGAATGTTGATAGAATGCCTTTACCTCTAATCAGTGATCTTCATCAACGTATGGGTTCTGCTACTATATTTACTACTTTCGACATACGAGCATGCTTTCATCGTTTTCTTATCCAAGAATCTGATAGACCTAAAACCGCATTTACTCATCCATTCACTGGTATGCAGTATCAATTTCGTCATTGTCCTTTTGGCTTGACAAGTACCGGTAACATTGTACAGCGTGTTCTTACAAATTTGTTCGCAGATCTTCCCTACACTGCACTCTATATTGATGATCTATGTGTCTTCAGCTCTGGTGACATGAATCAACATATTGAGTATGTCCGTGAAGTGTTGAAACGTCTTACTGCTGCAAACTTAATTATTAATGTTGAAAAGACACATTTTGCACAAAGTTGTGTAAACATTCTTGGATGGACTATTGGTAACAATGGTTCTCTAATCCCTGATCAACGTAAACTGACAAATATACATTCTTGGCCCACACCTAAAACTGGTAGACAAGTCATGAGTTTTCTTGGATTTGCAAACTATTTCCGTAATAGTTTACCTATGTTTTCTCGCTTGACTGCTCCACTTGACCGGTTACGATCTCTTAATTCTTTAAAAGGAATTTGGAATGAAACCCATGAATGCAGTTTTCGTAACATTAAGGATGCCTTGGTGAATGCCCCAGTTATTCACATTCCTAACCTTAAGTACCCATTCTACGTCGCAACAGATGCTAGTGCTTATGGTATCGGCGGTGTCGTTTATCAAGTCATCGACCAAGTCATTCAATATAACGCCTTTGCTGCAAGATCTCTTTCTCCTACCGAACGTCGTTATCATACAAACAAACGAGAGTTGTTAGCGATTGTATTCATGTTTGAGAGATATAATAAATGGTTATATAACCGTCATTTTACCTTGACAACTGATCACAAAGCCTTGATTTACATCAAGAAGCAAGTTGTTCCAAATGCTGCCATGCTTGTTTGGTTTGAAACAATTTTCGAATATTCCTTTGATATTGTTCATTGTCCTGGCATTAAGAATATTATCCCAGACGCACTTAGTCGTTTATTCCCAGATGACAATAAACTGGAGGGGGGTAACAATGTCAACAATGTTGCCATCTACAGTATCCGTGGTAAAGAAAAAGAAAAAAGAAAACCAACTTTTAAAGAAAAATCTAAAAGTTATGAAACACAAACATATGCAGTCACTTCTGCAACATCATCATCATCATCAAAACCCTTATTGCATCGCGCTTTGCAATATGAAGATTATATCACACCTCCTCCTGAGGAAAGAAAAGATATAATATTAAAGGCTCACTTATTAGGCCATTATGGAATTAAAGCCATAGAACAAACCATTCATGGTGATAAACTCCATTGGACTAATTTACGTCAAGATATTCAGGATGTCATATCCAAGTGTCACGAATGTAAAATGTTTAATATTGCCAAAACAGGTTATCATCCCCCTAGAAGTATCCTACCTGACGGACCTCTAGATCATTGGGTTATGGACCTCGGCACTTTTAATATAACATCTACGAGCGGAAATAATTTCCTTCTTGTCATGGTTGATTTATTTTCTCGCTTTACTATCTTGAAAGCCATTCCTGATAAACAAGCTCTTACTATTGCCAAACAGCTTGTTGATATCTTCTGTACTTTCGGCTGGCCTAAGGTCATTGCTAGTGATAACGGAAAAGAGTTTACTGCTACCATCGTCACTGAACTTATTAATAACAGTGGTATCGATAAGAGAGTGTCTAACCCTTTTAATCCCCTTGGTAACTCAGTCAATGAAGCATTTGTAGGAATTGCTAAAAAGACTATTGTTAAACAGTTACAAGGAAGAAAAGAAGATTGGGATCTATATGTACCTGCAACCCAATATGCTATGAATCTGAAATATTCCAGACTTCATAAGAGTAGACCATATACAGTAATCTTCAATAAAGTACCAAATGATATGAAAGATTATTCTCATATTAAACCCACTCTTAGAAGTGAAGCTGTAGATTCTAAAGCAATAGAAAACAGACTTAAATATGCTACTGAAGTCGTTATCCCTGCTCTTGCTAAACGCATTAAGGAAACTCAGGATGTAGACAATGCATATTTTATGAAAACAAACAAAATCGTTCACACACCATTCCCACTCCATAGTGAAGTCATGATTAAAAATGTGAATAAGGAAAACAAAACTGATCCGTATTACGAAGGTCCTTTTTATATAAGTGGAATGACAACTAATGGCAGTTACATATTAGTTGACAAACAAAATAACCTCTTATCAAGAGATGTACCAACCTCACACTTAAAACTTATTGCATTACCCAGCAATAAAAGTGCAGAATCAATCGATGACCAACATTATGAGATTCAAGCAATTATACAACACAAAGGAACTCCAGGTAATTACCAGTACCTTGTTCATTGGAAAGGATACGATGATCCTATGGATTACACTTGGGAACCTACTTCTAGTTTTGATGATCGATCTTCAATTGAAACATATTGGGCTCGTCGTCAAGCAGGTAATAATACTGCTGTCTCAAAGAAAGCAAGATTACCCAAACGTACCGTTCCTACTCGTGATCATCACAGTAGAAGCAAGAGATCAAGACGTTAAATTGTCTAAGTAGTTGACCGTCTTTTTCCCTAAGACAATTTTTCCTAAAGAAGGTTTTTTTTTACTATCAGGTTTTTATGACAACTTACTACTACGATCTACCCTCAATTATACTATGTCTATTTATCTGCCCTATGATCATTATCGCACTTATTGTGTATGACAATTACTTTTTCCTGAATCTTCACTTATCCTTTTACCGTTTGCTTCAAACTAGAAGGGGGCAATGTTGTATCCACACAACTAATAAAGTGAACATTCATGGATAAACCTGGATACTACAGAATTATAGTCTAACCAGATCTCTATTAATAAACGTGAGAATTCTGCAATAGCCAATCTTGCCCTGTTGTCCTACCAGCGTTCTAAAAGACTATATCGGAACCTGATTACAACAACGGCAGTTCAATCCTATTCTATAATTATCATTAGATCAATAGTTTAATTACTTCATTGTCCCTTGATTCGTCAAGTAGACAGCGGCTATTGATTATCCACTATCCTTCCTTATATTCCATATCATTCTTTTAACCGATCAATTGAAATAGCGGTAAAGACCCAGACATTCAAAAAGTATAAATACCCTCAATATTTTTATTAATAAAGTCATATATAATCTTTAGTTTCACAACTATCGTCTTTTTGTAGTTTTTGTCTTCTATTTCATATTTGGCAAAACAGTGCATACGTAGCATCAGTTAGAATGGAAAAAGGAGCATCAGGTCTGGGCAATGGTTGACTGACAACAAATCGTTTACTTTAATGAAACCAAGATCAACGTATAGGGCTTTGATGGTGATGATCACTATCGGAAAAGGCCAAGTGACCTTTTTCAACATCATGACCTGGATTTTGTAATCCACCATGAAGCTAGCAAATTGATGTCCTAGTGTTGTATAACCTCTGAAGGACCAGGATATGCTTGCTAGATTTACGATGGAAAGTTGTACTCGGGTGTTTACCAGCATATTTTGAACACTACGCTTCGTGATACGATGAAGTACTACAATATCGACTGGTCCAACATTTACTTTTAGCATGACAATGACCCAAAGCACAAGGAATAATTGGATGGTTGTAAGTTTGATGCCGTCGGACTTTAAAATTTCTAATTTCCTTATTTGGAAATCGACGATTTTCGGAATATGAATGCTATAATCGATATAGTATAATAGCATTATGCATGTCGTTGTCCAGAATGGATAAGGTGTCGTCTTTGTATGAAGAGGGTCGCATGTTCGACCCTTGTGCGTGTCATTTTTTTCTGAGAGTTTTAGCAATCGTTTTTTATGTCTGAGTTTTTGCTTTTTGTGACTTAACTATTTTAAATAAATTTTTTTTTATTTCGCGTTTCCCCCTTTTTTTTTCTTCCCTTTTTACATCTTTCAAATTAAAGTTAGTATATCATGTCTTTTATCAATATCTCTACCGCAAACTACACCAATCCTGCTGGTATTCGCCGTCAAAGACCTGTTACTTCCTCCAACAACCCCATTGCTATCGTTGATTCTGATGATGAAGTTGAAGAAATAGAGTTAGAAACCGAACAAACTTCAGATTTGAATCAAGAAGTTATTTCTATCAATAATGACGACAATGAAGAATTATTGGAAATAGAAGCTTTCGAAGTTGACGATGAGGCACATAATAGTAATATTTTGCCGGATAATTGGAGCAGAGATCAAAACGTTCCCATTATGACAACCAGAACTTTTTTTTTAACTTTTGGAACTGAAGAAGCGTATATGCAGTAAGTACAAAAGTATAGCAAAGTACTCTTGTATGCAATATTAGTAACTCTTTTTTTTTTATAAATTAGGTTCTTTATTAACAATGGAATTTACAGTGGCCGTCAAAACTGGTCGCATGTTTTCATATTTTGCCTATACGCACTATCTTCTTCTTCATTTCTTAGTCTATAGCAATGAAATATAGTTCATTCGAAAGAGCAAACTCTGGACAATTATATGGCAACACAGACATCACAGTAGAGCCAGTATACTGGTAGTAATTGGCACTTAAAGTCCGACGGTACATGCGACCAGTTTTGACGACGTTTGTAAGTAACATAATATAGTCACAAAAATGTGGCTTAATTGCAATTTTTTCATATTTTTTTCTTCTCTTTCTTCTTTCATCGTAATATTATTTACATGTAAGTGTTTTTTTGTTAAATTGCAGCACTCCATTAAGACATTATACCATTGCAGATCCGACATGCGTGCAATTTCAAATGACAAAGCAAACAACATCTACTCATTGCTGAGATCCAAGAAGTCAAACAGCAAAATAGCAAAACAAGTTGGTGTTAGTCGTACCACTGTTCAGAAGTACCGCTCATCTCTTAAGATGAGTGGAAATGTTGATGAAGGTGGTCGCCCATCTCTAATTAGCCAACGCATGGTGAACTACATCCGGAGATTAGTCACCTTAGGAAGAAAAAATAATGCTGTAGAGATCCAAAAAGCTCTAAAAGAAGAATTTGGGATATCTTTAAGTGATAGTACAGTGCGCCGCGTTCTTAAAAAAGCTGGCTTTATAGCATTTGTCAAGCCTCAAAAACCTTTGCTACGCAGCCAAAACATCGTGAAACGCCTTCAGTGGGCCAAATCGCACCAACATTGGACTGTGGATGACTGGAAACGGGTCATATTCTCTGATGAGACTAAAGTAAATCGTTTTGCATCCGACGGAAAGGCTTATGCATGGAAACTACCCCATGAGGAATTGAACTCGCGACATGTACAGCAAACCGTCAAGCATGGAGGCGGCAATATCATGGTCTGGAGCTGCATTACATGGGAAGGAGTTGGGTGGATAGCTGATGTAGGTCATCGTATGAATAGCGAAGGCTATCTTGAGGTCTTAAAAGATGACTTACTCAAGACAATGGAAAGTTATGGCTTGGATTCCTCCAAAATGGTGTTTCAGCAGGACAATGATCCGAAGCATACATCGAAGGTAGTGAAAGAATGGATTGACCAGCAGCCATTTGAAGCATTGGAATGGCCTCCCCACTCATCACTTTAATAAATATGCTTCGTGCTTTCTCTTCCGTTGCTTGCCGTACCGCCGCTATTCGCACAACTGCTCG
>NW_027137827.1:3033759-3051000 GCF_000149305.1 Rhizopus delemar RA 99-880 | reverse complement strand
GCCAAACCATTTTAGTGCACGATGCGGAGGGGACCAAGGTGTTGACGAGTTGCTCAGTAGTTAGCGCTACCAATGGCTATCTCTCTCTCCTTTTTTTCGCTCTTGTGTGCTCTGCGAGTGTTTTTTGTTTCTTGTCTCTTCTTTTTGTTTCTTGAGTATGACTGTAATGATATTTATCGCTTGTCAATATACTCTTCATATATATTAATAAAAATCTTCGTCTAAACCAAGAAGCCAACTCTTATTGCTATATCTTCCATACTTCTTGCTTAATCGTCGTTCAAATTTTGCATCCACTGCAAATAATTGGTGATTTTCAACATCCACAATCAGTTGTTGCATCTAATAATCAACGTTTTTGACGTCTTTGATTAAATGAAAAAAATTAACTTTCGCTGTATTGGTCATTTTCGAATTTTAAAAAAAGATTTAGGTGCGAAAAAAATAAAGAAATTGAACAATACTTTTGTTTTTTTTGTAGCGTAAGTATTCATAAAGTTATTCATGTTTTAAAAAAGTGTCTTTTTTTTTCAAATGGTCTTTTTTTGGAAATCCTGTTCCCTCTATCGTTGAAAGACCGATATCTTCGTTTTTTTTATTTTTGAGGGCAAAATGCGGAAATCAAAAGCATTTTGCGATTATTTTGTTCGAAAGAATACATATTAGGAAGGTAGTCTATGATTTTTAGCTTAGGTCATTACAAACGTGTTACAGAACGTAACAAAATAGTCGTGTTTGGGAAAAAAAAAATCTGGTAAAAAAAAGACTAAGTTAAAAAAAAAAGAAAAGAAAAAAGTATAGCAATAAAAAGTTCATTGTTCAAATGAAAACAGTACTCTAACAACAAATATACTTTATATTTATGCAAATGCTATTACATTATAACAAAAGAATAAAAAAAAAAATAAAGAAGCTCTGTTAACATTTTGTTACAAGGCAGTTATAATTAACAAATACATACAAAACTCTTTTGTTTATCAAATAAATAGATTGCTTTATTATTTTTTATGACAGATATAATAAAAGAATATATGTTTTTAAGCTTATACTAGTTCATTACTTACTTTATGTTTGTACATGGGTGTAATTTGCCATTAGCCATTAGCCATTAGAGATGTTAGCAATGACAACTTTCTTTACCAAAAAGAACTTTTTAGCAACAAGCAGTAATATAAGATTGATATTCTTATAGTTTCTTTAAGTTGGAAAGAACAACTTTGCCCATGAGTTTCATGTTCGTCATCCGAATGTGTACCATTAAGAATTCCTAATGTAAAAAAAAAAAAAAAAAAAAAAAAACCAACATTAGACTTGGTTGTTATTATTTTTTTTTTATAAACTTACATTTGAACCGTTGTTGAGCTTTCTTTTTTATCTTTTGTATCCGCAATGTTAAATATGCTCTCTGAAACAAAACAAGGGAAAAAAAAAACCAGTTCTTTTGAACACGTAAAATTGTTACTGTTTAGGAACCAACTTCCAAATTTAGTATATTTGCTTTAGTTTTTTTGATCACGCATTTTTTTCTATCTTATTCCTCTACTAAATCCTGAATATTATTTTTTTTGAAATGAACGCCACCAACAACAAAGTTAAATGCCAATGCACCAAATGCAGCAACTGTCCTGAAGGATTCAAGTGGATTGCAAAGAAAACCGCTAACACTCATAAGCGCATAGACAAAGTTGGAGAAGGTACAATTTTTTTAAAGAAATGCAGCAAGACTAAAGTGCAATTAAAATAGTTTTGAGACAAAGAAGATTTGAAAACACCTTCGAGCAACCCACCACGTCTACCGAAAGAAGCACGTTTGAAGGTATATTTATAAATCCACCCCTTTTTTTTATTAAACAAATTTAGAATTCGACATTGATGCTGACATGGATGTCGACATGGACGAAGAAATGACCAACGACCAACAACTGGCGTATCTCCTGGTCCTTTACCTTGTGCTTTTCCAAGCAAAGCACCTTTCAGTTGAAGCCGGTGAAGACTTGTTGGCCTTTCTTTCCTTTTTCGTTCGTGCTCTTGGCCATGGCATGGAGATTCCTACAAAGATCTCCACTGCTCGTACCATGGTCAATTATTCCTCTGCCAGTAGTGGTGTCTCCCGTTTCCTTGTCTGTTCTCTTTGCAGAAGTGTGTACGACACAGGGAGTTTGCATACTCGACAATGCCCTTTTGTTAGGTTTGCAAACAACCCACACAGACAAGAGCGCCCATGTGGTAATTCACTTTTTGTTGGCAGCAGCCTGAAGCCCGTCCTTGAGTTCCCGTACAACTCAATTGTGGAAACGTTGAAGAAGTTCTTTGTCCGTCCGAACTTTGAAACAGAGATTGAACAGTGGAGAGGTCGATATGTGGAGGAAGGTGTGTTGTATGACATCTATGATGGTCGAGTCTGGAATGAGATGGTCGACTCAGCTGGGGAGCCATTTGTGAGTAAAAGACGATCATTAATGGTGTCATTGAACGTTGATTGGTTTCAACCTAGTGATGGTATGCACTACTCTTGTGGTGGTGTATATCTCACGATTAACAACCTTCCAAGGAGTTCTAGGATGAAGGTTTCCAACATCATCCTGGTTGGTATGATTCCTGGGCCTGGCGAGCCCACGGATGACCAGCTCCAAAACTTTTTGCGACCAATGATTGCAGAGCTGAATACCTTGTACGGAGGTATGATGATGCCAACGTACCAGAACAGAAACGGTGAAATGGTACGTGTTGCTTTGATGTCCGTTAACTGTGATATACCAGCAGCTCGCAAAGTAGCTGGGTTCATGGGTCAATCCGCGCACAAAGCCTGCAACAAATGTTCGACTGTGTTTTCGCGAATCAGCACTGGTGCAAATTCAACGAAGCCAGATTTTTCAGACTTTGACGATGAGCATTGGATTCTGCGAAACAATACCCAGCAGCGCCAAGAAGCATATGCTTGGCTAAATGCCACTCACATCACGCAACAACGAACCCTGCAGACGAACACAGGAAGTAAATGGAGTGAACTTCACCGACTAGAGTATTTTGATGTCGTGAGATTGACAACCGTTGATCCCATGCACAATTTATTTCTAGGTACGCCAAAAAGAATGGTTGAAGTTTGGGTAGATCACGGGCTTCTTACAACAGCTGATTTCAAAGCCATGGCTGATGAATCAGCTTCAATTGCTATCCCTTCACAGTACTGTAAAATCTCTAAAGGTATACAAGTATAAAAGAATTTGTACTATTATGAATCTGAACACTAATTTTTTTGTTATAAAAAAAAAAACGAAAAAGGCAAGATTGAAAGTACGTTTAGCAATATGAAGGCTGATGAGTGGAGAACGTGGTGTGTTGTGCTTTCGCCTTTTCTCTTAAAACAAAGATTAATCGGTGAACATTTCATCAATTGGATCAGATATGTAGAAGCAGTAAGGTTGGTGACTGGTCCTTTAATCACAGCAGATGAAATTCAGACAGCACACTCCTTATTTAAAGAATTCGGCAAGACCTGTGTTCAACTCTATGGAAAAACATGTATAACACCTAATATGCATATGCACATGCATTTGAAAGAATGCTTTTTGGACTTTGGTCCCTCCTATGCCTTTTGGCTTTATGGTTTTGAACGATTGAATGGTGATGTCAAAAAGATAAATATCAATTACAAGACAGGCTTCGAAACCACCTATGTCACTATGCTTACTCAAACCATTCATACGCAAGATATAATACATTCATTACCTACATTCATTAACAACAACGATCAAGGCATGCTCCTACTGATCAACTTCATAAAGGAAATAGGCGAGGTTACGAATGACGAGAGTGGTTTAACGCCATTTGATTACTCTCAGTTCATAGACGGGCCAAGTCTATTTAACCTGACGATTACTGGTAGTGAGCCTCTGCCACCACAAGCCTTTCCTTCAAAAATTAACAATAAACAAGAACTTTTATGCCCTGAACACTATGAAGCCTTACAAACTTTTTATATGGATACCTATGAAATACCTATTATGAATACAATCAGTACAACTATAAAATCATTCAAAAAAATTAACTTGCTTGGACAACACTACCAACAGTCAGACAATCATTCATCATCATCATGCATTCAAGCCTTTATGAACAATCAATTACGTATTGGTCAAATATCATACTTTTTCAGTCATTCATTTAACAACTCAACTCATTATTTTGCATTCGTCAATTGGTACAGCCATGCGACTCAACATTTTCCCACCTTCGATGGTACTGGCATCCAAGTGTGGAAGAACCAATTTGATCCAGTTTCAAGCAACAGCATACTTCCAATTTATAGAATCTTCAATCCTGTTGCTGTATGCCCATATATCGATAATCACCTTCTTACTCTCGCTCTGTCAAGACGAATTTATATGTAACAACTATGCTAAATTACTCAAACCTTCTTTTATTACTATTATTATTATTTATTTTATTATATATTTTACTAAAGAATCATTTATTAGACTATTATTGTTATTTGTTTTTTTTTAAAAAAAGATTTTATTCAATTTGCAGAGACAACAAAAGAGGCAGCAAAAAAAAAAAAAAAAAAAGGAAAAGTAAACGCTTACTGCATGGGATTAGCAGCAGCAGAAGAGGAAGAGCCAGAGACCTCAGCCGAAAAGCCAAGGCCAGGGGAAGAAAAGGCCCAAGAGGGATAATCCTCATGGTCAAGGTTTGTAGGGAACTCCTTGTCGAAGTATTCCACCACCCTTCTTGTTCTATTGATGGTGCCTTTTTTCGACAAGGAATTCCTCCATGCTTTTTGAAGAACAGCATGGAATTCGTCCACCTGTAGATTAAGTAAAGGTATATTAGAAAATAAACACTATTATAAAAATATTACTTACTGCTTTGCTTCGAAAGAGTGGTCTTTTTACTACAAACATAGGACCATGTTCATCCTCAGGACCATCTTCTTCCTCTGACGTCCAATCGGTCATCAGAATTTGTTTTCCAAAAGGAAAACGAGCTTCAAATTCCTCAGGGGCCGCATTGTAAGCATTTCGCCTCATGGCGAGCTTCTAATGTAAAAAAGTAATGTAAGTACTTGAAACACTAAATATTTCAATCTTTAAATACTAATTACTTACTGCATGCACACGACTACGACGCGTTGAATCTTCTGACGTAGCCGTTAGCCCTTACTTTCTCTCACCATGTAGTTGAATTTGTTTCTGACCATGCTGCGCATGTCAGAAACAGTAATGCCAGCAGAAAATGGCTCCTTCTTGGCAGCTGCTACAAGCAAATCCCTGACCTTTGCGTTTTGCTTGTAGCGCAAGACCTCCTTCAGGTCAAAGGTGACACCACGAGGAACCAAATGCTCTCTATAGTACTTCAATATAAAAGCCTATGGTTCAAAAAGGTACAAAAAAATTTTGTTATTATTTTGCACATGCTAATTTGTTTTTTAAATTTAAATTACACTTGTCAAGGCCTTATTCTCTTTGACCTCAGAAGGTTGCTGCTGTGGAGGCTGCTGTTGGGGAGGCTGCTGCTGCTCTTGTTGCTGTTGTTGCAGCAATTGAGTTAGCTGCTCAATCTTCAGCTCTTGCCGACGTTGATTCTCCTCCTGTCGGCGTTGAATTTGCTCTTGCTGCTGCATCTGAGCAAAAATGGCCTCAAGGGTTGGGCCACTTGCCAAGCTGACAGCAGGAGAGCCAACTGGGCCTTGAAGGCGAGAAGGCTCAAAGCTGTCAAAAGACGCAACAGCAGTGGGAGCAGGAGAAGGGGACGGCGCAACAGTGGATGATGATCCAGTAATGCTTGAAGATATTCTTGCCCTTTTAGGGGCATTACTGGGAACGTTGATAGGGGTAGCGACACGACGAGACATTTTTTTAAAACAGATAATATAGGGAAAAAGAAAAAGACAAGAGTACAAAATGAACTAAAAATGAATACAAAGTAAGGTGATGCTTTTATTTGTTTTACAAAAAAAGCAAAGAAAAAAAAAAAAGAAAACGAAAAAGCCTTTATAGTTAAAGATATTACATTTGAATAATAATAAAAAAAAAGAATTTAAACTGTTTATGAATAACCTCTCTGAGTGTTTCAATAGTTAAACCATATTAAAGAAAACTTATTTTTAATCGATAGTAGGTAATTGTAACACTGGTAAAATGATGCTATAAAAAAAAGTACTTTTTTTTTCCTTTTTTTTTCCTTTTTTTTTTAAAAAAAAAAACATTCTTTCTAAAAGGTAAGTTCTTAATATTATATATATTCTATTTCTGTTCTAATGATACTTGTACTTTAGTAAAATCGTAATGGTTGCTTTCTTGATGTTTTAAATGGTCTTTATAAAATCTCTTTCCCAGGATTATCATTGCTTCTTCTTTTACTTGTTGGTATAAGCTTGGCTAGTGTCTTTTTTTACCTGGTTCACCTAAATTAACGTACTATTACTTTTACTACATGTATACAATAGCTAATTATTATTATAGATGCGTGCTGCTTCCCTTTTCTTTACTTGTTGGTATATGCTTAGCTAGTCTTCTTCTGGCCTATCTAAAGAAAGGTACTATTACTTCTACTACGTATACTCGATAGCTAATAATTATTATAGATACGTGCTACTTTGCTTTGGCCTTTTACTGTTTCTTTCTCGTCCTTGCTTTGGTTCTTAAGTACTGATGTCTTTTCTTCTTTTGCTTTGAGTGTCCAAGTCCTTAAAACCTTGAATCCTTGTGTCTTTGCATCCTTGAGCTTGGCTTTTTTTTTTCTTTTTTTTTTTTCTTTTTTTTTTCTTGGGAGAACTTTTTGAGTCCCACGAAATTAATCGATGTATTTTTAGATTAGATGATGCTATCGTGATGACATTAGGTAAGTCAAGCAAACTTTTAAAACGCTACGAGCAAAGAAATACTGTATATCGTTATTATTATTGTATTTAAATAAAAAAAAAGCTATTTTTATAAACCAAATCCCTATTTTTTTGTATATATGAAGCAATATTTATTGCAATGTGAATGGTTAATAAAGAAGTATATAAGCAATATGAGTGGTTGTTAAAGAAGTATATAAGGCAATATGAGCGGTTGATAAAAGAACAAAAGGACAAATAAAGAAATGCTTTAAAAATTATGATTCGTTGCCCAAACGTTGGCAAGTATTGAGTAAAACGTGTCGACTGCTCTGGTAAAAGAATGCTAAATGACTTCCACTTGCTCTCTTAATGAATACTAAACGTTAACTGCACTGCCGCGAAAAGCGTTTAAAACATCCATAAAATATCGTGTGTTTGCATGATCTTTGGCGTGTTTGTCTTCAATTATTCTAAAACTGAACGCTTACTTTCTCCAGTCATTTGCAGTGATCCAAATGTCGACAACAAGAAATACTAGAGGTTCTAAAAACCTGAATGCCGCCGCCGGACCCAGCTCACCGGACTTAGAAGTCACTGTCCAGAATCTCAGTCACGCCCTTGAAGCGGTCACTGCTCGTCTCTCTGCTTTAGAAGAGCTAAAGCTCGAACTAGAAACCTTGCGAGGTGAGAACGCTCGTCTTGCCGAAACAAACCGGTCTCAAGCCAATGAGATTGCTTCCTTGAGTGCCGAACTGGCCGTACACACTGCCGGGGTCCCTACAAACACCCCAAGTTCAAATGCGGGTGATTGGCACTTCAGGCCACGATGGATAAATCATAATATCTACAGCTATAGCGGAGCTAGAATAACAATCCAAAAATAGAAACTAAGGTTATAAGGCAAGCAGAATCGAATGGCGCTGTTTAATTTTTGAAGTTCCGAATATTTCCCGATTTAGTCTAGAATAATGGGGCGTTTCTTATGTGAAGCACCTTTGTTCCCAGTTAGTTTTGTATCATTTGGTACATCGGTAATTTTCAAAAATAGTAAGCACCATATAATATTTTTAAACATGTTTAACGGTCTTCAAAATATTTATGGAAGTCCATTGGATGTTTATAAACCACTTTTTTCCAGAAATTACAAAATAGCTTAATTGGAAATATGGCTCATTTGAATCTTGATGTCACGAGTTCAATCCACCCAATGACCATTTTATACTTTTGCGATAACGGATTAAGTTTTCCCTTTTATTTATTTTACAGCTGAAATGTTTTTGTAGGTCACAAGAACTTCTTTTTGAGGGTTGATGTTGTGATAAAGAAGTCAAAAAAATGGTGTAACAAAGAAGTCAAGAAAATGTTAAAGGTCAAAAAAGTGAAAAAGTCAAGAAAATGAAAAAAGTCAAAAAGAAAAAAAAATTAACAATATAAATATCCCAACTATTTAGATGAAGAAAAAGGACAGTACAGTTCTACTCACATTTTTATTTTATATATTTTATTCAATAAACAGGCAACCTTCTCATAAAAAGTTCCTGATCCCTTTATTTTTTTTTATCTTTACCTTTATTTGATCTTAATTAAAAGATCTGGTGGTCACTACAGTACCTTACTTTAAAAATTTCAAGAAAAACTTCTCTAAAACACTCAACTCAAAACACAAACCAACAAAAAATAGCAATAGAAAAAATTAAAAGATAAAAGATTATAAAAAATGTTAAAAAGATAAAAAATGTTGAAAATATAAAAATGGTCAAAAAAAATAAGAAAAGCAAAAAAGAAAAAAAAATATCATACATATGTATATATCCCATCTTTTTGTGAAGAAATTGTTGGTCAGTTTAAATAAATCATATGTTTTTACGCAGTAAATAACAAACTTTAACAAGTCCCTGTTTACCTAAACTTTTTACTCTACTTTAACTTTTATCAAGAAACATCGTATTGATCTTACACATAAGATCTGGTGGTCACTACTTATCAAACATCTGCTTAAACCCTATATAAAACAACAACTTACAAGGCAATCACAACCTTAAATTAAGCTTTATAAGCAAACTTAACTCAAATTAACTCACTTACAGAAAGACAACCTTAAATAGCAGCATAACTATATGCTAACTTTAATTTGCAAAGCAAAAGCGCTATTATCATGTGCTCTTGCTTAATTATAATTTTTCTTTGCCTAAAAAGTACTCACTGTTGTGATTTTTTCACTGCACCTACCATGTGTTGTAGAACAGAGTCTGATCATAACGGACATTGAATAATCACAACTAAAAGAAGTATATTAAAATTGATAAAAGATAATAATTTAAATCTTTATTAAATAAAATATACTCTTCTTCTTTTTTATATAAAACTATCACTATTAGATTCATTCTATAAAGTAAACATGAATACTAAATAAGTCATGATCTTTACTATTCATCATTTCTGTAAATGAATAGTAATGGATTAGGTACCTAGTCAACTTTGATCTGACTGGAGGCATTTCATATAAATATATCTTTCCTCTCATTGAAGATGGGACAATTCTCCCAGATCAGTTAAAGAACAATAAGATCTATAAAAACAACGAATTAAAATTTTTCATAATTGATTCAGTGATCATTCTTCAATCAAACGTGTCAATTATTGGATCTACGCTCATAACTACTCATTTACCCGCCAACTGATAGAAGAATATAAGTAGTAGACTTTGTAATGATTTCTTTTTAACAATTAAGATTGTCTTAAATAAAGTTCAGTCTCAAAAAGTATTCTTTTGGTTTATCTTTGTTATTACCTTTACCAGAACATAACACTATGAACTATAAACACACATCGAAAAACAAAAAAAGTAGCAAAGAAATGTACCAAATCCAATAAAAAATAATTTACAGTTTTTTTTTAATTCAAATTATAATGAGAATAACACATTTTATTAGAACATTTAAATTTAACTAAGAATAGATTTGTAATCAACAAAACATTATAAAAACGATAAGCATTAATATTTTTAAATGATATTCAAGAATAATATCACGATATTATATAACAGTATATAGGTTATTACTGTTGTAGAACAGTAACTGATTGTAGTTAGCGTTGATAAATATAAGTCTTAATACAAGATCATAATTAAAATAAAATAAAATACAAGTTTATTTAAATAAGATCATACAATCAATTCCAATTAAACATGTTCTTTTAAAATATGTATTGTATTCATGAGAGTTCTTTGATAAGAAGAAGTATCAACTAAAATAACCAAATCCAATCCAATGTCAGCAATATTGCTAATCTTTCACATAATTGAAATAACGCGTAAAATAACGTTATTCAAATCAGTGAGGAATTCCCAGAATAAAAGATAATCTATAACAGACATACAAAAGAACAAATGAAAAGTTTTCATAATCATAAATAGAGATGACACTTGATAAAGCACCTGAAAGAGTAGAAGAACGTTTACAATGCAAGATATCAAGTCATTCACTCAATAAGATATAAATATCTGCCTTCAATTAGAATAATTTTTACTTTAACTTAAACTGAAATAAAGATCAGACTCAAAACGTTCACAAACTGTTTCTTTATTTTTGTTTTTACCTCTTGTTTTCTATTATCTTAACAATTACAATTAGTTTTTTTACGACTAATGTTTGAACCATAATGAAGAAATAACGATATTTTAAGAATCGAGGAAGCAATGTGATCCTTACATAATATCAATGATGTTATTTAGTTAAAAAACTTAGTATCTATATTACATTCATCAAAAGATGCTTAGAAATAAGCTTCCATTTGGTATGCATGCTCGGACAGTGGATGATGCCACTTTGCAAGACATCCTTGTTATAGCATATACGCTAAGAACCCTAAATCGGTCGCAAAAATTTTGGCGGCCATATCGATGTTTCATATAACTGCCATACATCAGTAATGTTAGAATTCAAGAAACATACAAAGGAGTTGGCGATTGCTAATCCTTCACAAAAGTAAATGAGGGCAAGCTGAGGAAATCAGATGCTTACAGTGCCAGATGAGCTCCAAAATTCAATTTTTCAGATTCCATTCAAACTTCTACCCAATATAGCGTACTATTGGATAAGTCATTTCCCAAAGTCTCGGAGTGTGAAATCAAATATTCGCTCCGCAATCATAAAAAAAGTGCAGACATGCTATAAATTTAAGGGTCACATAAAATTGTTTCTATTCGATGGTTTTTAGTAAAAATTTGCATACCATAAGCTCTAACTGATTAAAGTATTTGTGCAAAATCTCCGCCAAAATCTCCGACATTTCTATTTTTTTATTGCTGTTTTTAACATATTTCTCTTCATCAAATACAAATATTTTAGCAAAACTATAACACCTATTGTTGGACCATATAGTTACACAAATGTTCAAAGTCTTATTAAAATCTGTAAAGAAGTCATTGATATAGAGCGTGCCCAAAAAAATTGCATACCGCCTATTTTCAAGCGCAGATATCTACAACAAATAGTCGGAATTGGAAAACGAAAATAGTACCAATCGATGCGCAATGACCAAAAATATATATTTCCATATTTGGAATGTAGTTATAGCGCCGATTGAACCGTAAATATCATGATTTATCCATCGTGGCCTGAAGTGCCAATTGTCCTTCAAATGCCGCTGCTTCTTCTTCTGCTCCGGACAATGTAAAAGATACGATGCAAGAGGATTCCGGGCCAGGTATTTGTACTACGTGAGATCCAAATATAGCAATCAATGCGCCCGAATTTTCCGGATCGAATGGTGTAACTTTTATGGCCGTTACACGTAAACTCAGCTCGTGAATCGCATTACAACGGAAAAAAACTACCTTTGGCGGACTAAAAAAGAGCGATTGCGTGCCCGTTATTTGTTACACATAGTCATCCGTTACCTCAAATGATGCAAATAATTTTTCCGCTTTCAATGGTGGTATTTTTGAAGGTGTCACTGTATTACCTGACGAGCTACAGGCCTTCAAAGACGAAAAAATTACCTGGCTCACCGTCAACGGTGGTTACGGTGTGATAGCGGACCGGATACTACCCGTATTTAAAACCTATACACAACTGTCGATGCATTTGATGATTCTGCACCCTATAGTCACAAAACGAGCTTCAGTAGCCTTGCTTAAAGCTATAGTCGGGTGTATTAATATGTGAATATAACAACGACATGCATACAAACAATGAAATCTACACTGCTAGTAGTAGCTACCGAGTTGTAACCACGAGTGCTAATTTCCGAGTTGTAACCACGAGTGCTAATTTCCGAGTTGTAACCACGAGTGCTAATTTCCGAGTTGTAACCACGAGTGCTAATTTCCGAGTTGTAACCATGTGCATATTTGAGTATTTAATATGTGAAACATCGTGTTTAATTGCTGGTCAAATATCTATATAAAGTGACATACCTTTTTTCTTCCTTTTTTTTTCGTCTTTATTTTATTTACTTAATATGCCTCGTTTCAACTCATCTGCTTCTGTTCATTCAAACAACGGTGCCACTCCTCGTAGAGGAGGTCGAGTATCTGGTCAAGTAGTTTCAAGCTACAGGTCTTATCTTCCTCCTGCTGGTGACCGTGTCCTTGAAGCGCAAATAATTGTTAGTCCTGAAAGAGCATGGGAGTAAGTTAATTATAATAAAAAACATTACATTGCGATAGTAGGATTTTTTTTTCTTACTAACTCTTTACCTTTGTTTGTAGTCATCTTTTATCCGTAAACAACGCTTTTCATAGAACTAATGTATGTGGCATTGATGGCTGTCGAAGAATTTGCACTTTAAGAAATCGTGTCGACAGTGGAAGACTGACGTACTATTGTGCTGGTGGTCTTGAGATTGATGAAAATGGTGCTACTATTGGTCATGCTGGCAGAAAATCACGCGCTTGTACGTATAATTCGGTGTTCTACAATCGTAAATGCTTGACCAATTACACTCTTTCGGTGATGTATGACTATTTGAAGGACTCAAGCATCACCAATATTTGCAACTCTCATGGCATGAGCCGTCCTGCTGTGACTTCATTGGCAAATGATCTTCGTTTAATGATGCTCAGTGATTATAATGCCCATAATCGACAAGAGGAGCATAAGCTAGGCTCTAACGTAAGGTGTCACCATATACAAATAGATGAGTCTAAGTTTGGCAAGCGAAAAAACCATCGTGGTCATCGTGTAGAAGGCATCTGGGTCTTTGGTATGGTTGAATGCTTGGTCCCAGTCAATGAAGCAGATCGATTTTACACTTACACTGATCATCGAACTGGCGAACAAGAGCTAAGACCTACAGTGGGTGGAAAAATGGTTCCAATGTTTTTAATTTGCAACTTTAAAGCTTTATATCTTTTGAACTACAAACGGTAGCGGCTCACAAAAATATGCATTTTGTAGCGCCTTTCAAGCTAATATTACTGAAAATTTTTTTTGCGTGTATTGTTACACAGTCGGGAAAAAATTAAGATTAAATACAAAAACCAACATTGGAACCATTTTTCCACTACAACTGTAGATAAGTTTATTTGTTAATTGGTGGAGCTTTCGCTGGAGTTTTTTGGCTAGTTATGAGTCATACGTTTGCGACTATCGCCGAAAAAGCCTACGTGACTTATAAAATTAATTTATCCCCGGTCAAATATTTTTTTTCCTTTTCTTTCTCCACATATCGAAGCTCTAGGGTATCACTACACGTATGGTTCGTGCTCTTTCTAAAAACAAGCAAGAAGGCATCAAATCGTTGGTTTTACAGAACAAGCCATACTCAGTGATGATGGAACGTATTCCAAACTTAAAAAAATCCACCTTAAGCAGATATGCCAACAAGTTTTCTCCTGGTAGATTAACAGCAAACCCTGGTAGAAAGGCTGTTCTAAGCGTTACCACCAAGTCTTATATACGTAAGCAGATTGTTAATGGTACCCTCAAGACTGCAAAGGCTGTTCATAAGTATCTAGTATGTACTGGCCACACTATTAGTTACTCAGGCACCATTAACATTATGAAAAGCACGAACTTCCATGCTAAGATAAAGATAAAAAAGCCTTTATTGACTAAGGTTCAGAAGGCAAGACGACTAGCATGGGCGGAAGAGCATAAAAGCTGGCCAAGCGACGACTGAAGACGCATGGTATTCAGTGACGAAACAAAAGTTAATGTTTACGGCTCAGATGGTTGCAAGTACTATTGGAGTCGACCAGATGATAAACTTCAACCCCATCATCTCGACTTAACAGTTAAAGGAGGGAGTGGTAGCATTATGGTATGGGGTTGTATTACCTATGACGGACCTGGTTATGCATGCTGGATTAGTGAAGGCACAATGAAGGCTTCTGATTATGTCGGAATACTTGGTACAACTCTTATGGATAGCCTTGAATACTACGGTTACCATCCTCAGGACATCTACAGTGGGTGAAAAAACTCTAAAAACCTTATGACGTTATCAGCGTTTTTGATTGTTATGTTCTACCAAATTGGTGTATCGCCTTGAAATTTTGCATATATGTAGCAATAAGAATAAAAAATAGTATGACAAATTTTCAATCTCAGATGGTGGTTATTCATACGAAAACAACTGCTAGAATAAGACTGGTTTATTTTTAGAGTTTTTTCACTTCCATAAATGTCGGATACACGGACCGACCGACAGACTCCTCGGACTTTTAATGACTTATTATGACTCATAAAGGCTCCAAAAGAATAAAGGGAGTCGCTTTTCTCTTTTTTTCGTAATTTTTTCCATTTAATTTTTAATATCTTAAACACCTCAATTATGCCTAAATCTCTCTCTGCTGACATCAAAAACGATATAAAGTCCGCTCTACTTGCTGGAAAAGACTCCATGGAGGTTGCGAACCGTTTTAGGGTTACGTATGCAACAGTTAATAACTATGCGAACAAGTTTTTCCCAAACCGACAGCGTCGACTTGGTGGTAGACCTATGGTTGTGTCCGCTCAGACGAAGAGGTTCATTGAACTTCAAGTTGTACAAGGCCAACTCAGGACTGCAAGGGAAGTACATGGCAAACACATGGAGCTTGGATATTACATATCATATAAAACCGCTATAAATGTGTTGAAATCGGTAAACTTCGTTGCTGCGATTAAGGTCAAAAAGCCTTTGTTAACCGCAAAGCACATGAAGAGACGGCTAGCATGGGCCAAGAAGCACCAAAAATGGACTACGGATGACTGGCTACGCGTAGTATTCTCTGATGAAACAAAAGTGAACATTTGGGGCTCTGATGGGTGTAAGTACTATTGGTCAAGACCAGGGGACCCTCTTAAACCTCATTATATTGACGTAACTGTTAAGCATGGGGGCGGTAGTTTGATGATGTGGGGGTGCATGACGTATGAGGGACCCGGATACTCCTGTCAGATATACGATGGAACTATGAACTCGGATCTTTACCAACATATATTGGACACAACACTTCGGGAAATAATGGAGTACTATAATATGGATTGGTCTACTGCGTATTTTCAGCACGATGGTGACCCAAAGCATCGTTCCAAGTCAACCGTCCAATGGTTAAAAGCTAATGGGGTGAACTACATTGACGAATGGCCAGCTCAAAGTCCTGATCTTAATCCTATTGAGCATCTTTGGCATCATTTGAAGTTGAAGCTATCGTTATATGACAAGAAAGCCAAAGGTGTCCATGAATTGTGGGAAAGAGTTGAAAAGGAATGGAACTCCTTTGATAAAGAAGTTTGCAGAAGGTATATTGACACTATGCCTGCATGTATTAAGGCAGTAATCGATGCCAAAGGTGGATCTACTCGGTATTAAGTCATCTATAATATAATAAAAGTAAAGGGAAAAAACTCTAAAAATAAACCCACAACACTTCTATCGCTTTTTCGGACTGTTAAATAATAATCTGAGCTTAAAACTTTCATGATATGTAATAGACAGTACAACAAGTATGTCATAAAGTTTTTGCATGATCTAAGTCGCTGTGTATGCTCACAGAGGCTAAAAACTGAAAAAATATCTGACGTTTTTAGAGTTTTTTCACCCACTGTATTTTCAGCTGGATAACGATCCTAAACACACGTCTAAGCTAGCTAGGCAATGGTTCAAGGAAAATAACTTCAAGTGTGATCAAACCTTCAACTGGCCTTCACAAAGTCCAGATCTAAACCCAATATAGCACATCTGGCACCACCTTAAGCTCAAGTTAAGTGCCTATGATACTAGGGCAAAAGGTGTGCATGAACTATGGAATCGCGTTGAAAAAGAATGGTCTACTTTTACAGCAGAAGACTGTAGGAGATACATAGATAGTATGCCTGATCGTTGTAGAGCTGTAATTGCTGCGAAAGGCGGTCATACAAGATATTAATAAAATAATGCACATAGTGGAAAAATGGTTCCAATGTCGGTTTTTGTATTTAGTCTTAAGATTTTCCCGATTGTGTAACAGTACAAACAAAACCTTTTTGCACTAATATTAGCTTGAAAGGCGCTACAAAATGCATGTTTTTGTGAGCCGCTACCGTTTGTAGTTCAAAAGATATAAAGCTTTAAAGTTGCAAATTGAAAACATTGGAACCATTTTTCCACCCACTGTAGGTATGAAGCAGGGCGCAAATTCTTTTGCACCGTCCCTAATCGGACAGCGGCAACACTCTTGCCCATCATTTATGATAACTGCCAGCGTGGGTCAACCATTAGATCTGATGGATGGAGAGCATATTCCGGTCTGCACCCTAGGGAAGAGCGTGACGAACATACTGGCGAGATACTTGACAACACAAGCGCCTACAATGATGGCAACTTCTTCTTTGCTAGACATCAGGTTGTCAACCATTCCTTAGACTTTGCCACGGTAGATCAAGTCCAAGGTAACCAAGGCTCATTTTCTGGTTTGCCCATATCGGGAAAAATTCATACCAACATGATTGAAAGTATGTGGGCTCCTCTAAAAGCATTTATCAAGCCTCGTAATCGAACCAAAGAGAACTGTTACAAGCGCATCCTGGAGTACCTTTGGCGAAGCGAAAATGCAGGTAGTGTAAAGCAGTGCTTTGAACGTATGATTCGTGAGGTGGCAATGGATTCGAATACAGCTCAACAGTCTGCTGAAACTGAAAACTGGTTTACCCGCGGTGTTGATGGCAATTCGCCTTCTGTGTCAGCTCGAATTGCAGCTAGAGATGCTCGCCGTTTTGAAGCATGGGTAGAACGTCGTCGTGCCCGCGATGCTAGGGAATTATTAGAAGAAGAAGCTATACAAGCTAACGATAGCGGGGAGGAGCTAAATGACACGGCAGAAACATCCAGCTTTTTACTTCAATCAGAGCAGGGCAGTCCTTTGGTATCTAGAAATGGTCAAAACGAAGCCTTACCTGCACGTAGTAATCGTCTTGGTGGAAGGCCTCGAACCGGAAGCCGCCCTG
>NW_027137827.1:2598934-3032215 GCF_000149305.1 Rhizopus delemar RA 99-880 | reverse complement strand
TTTTTCAAGCAAAGCACCTCTCGGTGAAAGCCGGTGAAGACTTGTTGGCCTTTCTTTCCTTCTTTGTTCGTGCTCTTGGCCATAGCATGGAGATTCCTACAAAGATCTCCACTGCTCGTAACATGGTCAATTATTCCTCTGCAAGTAGTGGTGTCTCCCGTTTCCTTGTCTGCTCTCTTTGTAGAAGTGTTTACGACACAGGAAGTTTGCATACCCGGCGATGCCCTTTTATTAGGTTTGCGAACAATCCTCACAGACAAGAGCACCCATGCGGCAATTCACTTTTTATTGGTAGCAGCCTCAAGCCTGTCCTCGAGTTTCCGTACAACTCAATTGTCGAAACGTTGAAGAAGTTCTTTGTTCGTCCAACATTCGAAACAGAAATCGAAGAATGGAGACGTGGACATGTGGGAGAAAGCGTGTTTTACGATATTTACGATGGTAGAGTGTGGAACAGTCTTGTTGATTCAGCTGGAGAACCATTCGTAAATAAAAGTCGATCATTAATGGTTTCATTGAATGTTGATTGGCTTCAACCTAGTGATGGTATGCATTACTCTTGTGGTGGTGTATATCTCACAATCAACAATCTTCCAAGGAGTTCCAGGATGAAGGTTTCCAACATCATCCTGGTTGGTATGATTCCTGGGCCTGGCGAGCCCACGGATGACCAGCTCCAGAACTTCATGCGACCAATGATTGCAGAGCTGAATACCTTGTACGGAGGTATGATGATGCCAACGTACCAAAACAGAAACGGTGAAATTGTACGTGTTGCTTTGATGTTCGTTAAGTGTGATATACCAGCAGCTTGTAAAGTAGCTGGGTTCATGGGTCAATCCGCGCACAAAGCCTGCAACAAATGTTCGACTGTATTTTCGCGAGTCAGTACTGGTGCGAATTCAACGAAGCCAGATTTTTCAGACTTTGACGATGAGCATTGGATTCTGCGAAACAATACCCAGCAGCGCCAAGAAGCATATGCTTGGCTAAATGCCACTCACATTACGCAACAACGAACCCTGCAGACAAACACAGGAAGTAAATGGTGTGAACTTCACCGACTAGAGTATTTTGATGTCGTGAGATTGACAACCGTTGATCCCATGCACAATTTATTTCTAGGTACGCCAAAACGAATGGTTGAAGTTTGGGTAGATCACTGGCTGCTTACCACATCGGATTTCAAAGCCATGGCCGATGAATCAGCTTCAATTATCATTCCTTCACAGTACTGTAAAATCTCCAAAGGTATACAAATATAAAAGAATTTGTACTATGATGAATCTGAACACTAATTTTTTGTTAAAAAAAAAAACGAAAAAGGCAAGATTGAAAGTATCTTTAGTAATATGAAGGCCGATGAATGGAGAACGTGGTGTGTTGTGCTTTCGCCTTTCCTATTGAAGCAAAGATTAGTCGGTGAACATTTCATCAATTGGATCAGATATGTAGAAGCAGTAAGGTTGGTGACTGGTCCTTTAATCACAACAGATGAAATTCAGACAGCACATTCCTTATTTAAAGAATTCGGCAAGACATGTGTTCAACTGTATGGCAAAACAGCAATAACACCAAACATGCATATGCACATGCATTTGAAAGAATGCTTTTTGGACTTTGGTCCCTCTTATGCCTTTTGGCTCTATGGCTTTGAACGCTTGAATGGCGATATTAAAAAAATCAACATCAATTACAAGACAGGCTTTGAAACCACGTATGTTACTATGCTTAAACTATTCATACGCAAGACATCATTCATTCATTACCAACGCTCATTAACACCAACGATCAAGGCATGCTCCTACTGATCAACTTCATAAGGGAAATAGGCGAGGTTACGAATGACGAGAGTGGTTTAACGCCATTTGATTACTCTCAGTTCATAGACGGACCGAGTCTATTTAACTTGACAATCACTGGTAGTGAGCCTCTGCCACCACAAGCCCTTCATTCAAAAATCAACATCAAACAACACAACTTATGCATCGGACATTATGAACTTTTACAAAATTACTATATGGATACTTATGAAATACCTATGCCTAATACGATCACTACTACTATACAATCATTTAAGAAAATTAATTTGCTTGGACAACATTATCAACAAGCAAACAACGATTCATCATCATCACACATTCAAGCCATTATGAACAACCAACTACGAATTGGCCAAATATCATTTTTTTTCTCTCATTCATTCAACAATTCCATTCATTATTTTGCATTCGTCAATTGGTACAGCCATGCGACTCAACATTTTCCCACATTTGATGGTACTGGCATCCAAGTGTGGAAGAACCAATTTGATCCAGTCTCAAGCAACAGCATACTTCCAATTTACAGAATTTTCAATCCTGTTGCCATATGCCCATATGTTGATGATCACATTCTCACTCTCGCTCTGCCAAGACGAATTTTTATGTAACAAATATACCAAGTCATTAAAACACTATTATTATTTTATTATATTTTTTACTAAAGAACCATCCAATATTTTTTTTTCTTTAAAAATTTTATTCAATTTGTAAAGAGACAACAAAATAAGAAACAAAAAAGAAAGAAAGAAAGGAGAATACCTACTGCATTGGATTGGCACCAGCGAAGGAAAAAGAAGAAGAAACAGAGGTTGGAAAACCAAGACCAGGAGAAGAAAAAGCCCAGGAAGGAAAATCAGCATCGTCGAGCTTGTTAGGGAACTCCACCTCAACATTTTCTATTATTCTTCTAATAGTTGGTGGAGCCCCTTTTTCTTCATGGACTCCTTGTATTTTTGTTGCAACTCTTCGTGGAATTGCACCACTTGTAGATTAATTAAGGTATGTTAGAAAATGAAATTTGTCAACAACATTTTACTTACTTCGTCGCTCCTAAATGATGGCCTTTTGACCACGAACGTACGGCCGTTCGCGTCCTCGGGCCCATCTTCTTCATCTGACGTCTAGTCAACAGTCAGAATTTTGCCAGCGAACGGAAAACGGGCGTCGAACGCTGAAGGGTTAGCCATGTAAACAGATCTCCTGTTAGAGAGTTTCTATCATAAGGTGTTAATGTAAGCATTTTCTATATTTTATAATATAATCTTCTAAATATTAAATACTCACCGTATTTACACGGCTACGACAGGTTGTTTTTGGTGAAACAACTGTCTTCCCCTTGGCTTTGCTCATCAAATAGGAATACTTGCTCCTGATTATGGTGTGTATTTGCGAAGTGGTGAGCAAATCAAAACGACGATGCTTCCTGACTTGCTCACATAACAGAGCCTTGACCTTTCTGTTGTTCTTGTGGGCGAAGGTCACGTCCAAGACAAATTCGCTTCTGCGACCAACAACGTAATCACGGTAGTATTCTGCTAAATAGCTCTATATGACAAAGAAAGGCATAAAATATAGTTATTAAATTACAATTACTAATTTGATAAATCTGTTCTAGACTTACACTACATTCTTTTTTGGCCTGGTCGACCTCAGCTTCTGAAGCTCGCTGCTGCTGTTGCTGTTGCTGTTGCTGCAGCAATTGTGTCAATTGCTGTATCTGAGCAGCCATTATCTCTGGTGCGAAACCAGAGGATGCTCGGATGGCTTCAGCACCAAAAGAGCTCTCCAAGCGAGGAGTTGTAAAGCTACTGAAGCCTGCAACAGGAACAGAAGCAGAAGCAGGAGCAAGAGCAGAAACGGGAGCAGGAACAGGAACAACAGTGGATGATGACCCAGCAATGCTCATAGAAATTCTTGCCCTTTTGGGAGCATTGCTGGGGACACTGATAGGGGTGGCGACGCGACGAGACATTTTTTAAAGTAAACTTTAAGGAAGAAAAAACAAGAGTACAAAATAAATTGAAGATGTATACAAAAGCAAGGTAGTACTTTATTTGTTTTACAAAAAAAAAAGCAAAGAAAGGAAAAGAAAAAAGCCTTTGGAGTTGAAGATAATACATTTAAATAAAAAAAAAGAATTTAAACTGTTTATGAATAGCCTCTCTGAGTGTTTCAATGGTCAAACAATCTTAAAGAAAACTTGTTTTTAATTGATAGTAGGTAATTGTAACACTGGTGAAATGAGGCTATAAAAAAAGTACTTTTTTTTTTTTTTCTTTTCTCTTCCTGGTTCATCTAAAGCAAGGTACTATTACTTTTACTAAATATCCTTCATAACTAATAGTTATTATAGATGAATGCTGCTGCTTCTTTTTTTCTTACTTGTTGCTTTAAACTTAGCTAGTTTCTTGTCCTGGGCTATCTAAAGCAAGGTATTATTACTTCTATTACATAACATATATACACTACCTCAAAAAATTGTTCATTTTGAACCGCCTTTTACACATTTCGTACTGAATCTGCTTCGCATAATCTCCAATCAGCACTCAACATAAACCATTATGAAGCACTGCTTCTCAGCTCTTTACTACACCGTAATCATATCACGTGCTGTGCATAAAGGCTGGAAAATATGCAATCGAAAATCAAAATCAAAATGAACAATTTTTTGGTTTTTTTTAAATATGAACTAAATTTACGGCTATGTTCCCAAATAACATAGGACTAACTCGTGACTGTTATCATAGTTTTTGCCCGTGACTGCTTCTGCTATTCCAAGGCAGCCCTGGTCGATTTTGTGTTTTTTTTGCTTTACCATTGTAATCTCTCATTGCTCCAGCTCGACATTCCAAGTAATGGTGAATCGCGAAATTTCAGAAACCCAACGAAATGCAATTATTTCTGCTTTAAGAAGAGGAAAGTCGTACGATGTTATCAGCAACGAGTCACATGTTTCTAAAGGGTCTATTTCGAACATTGCGAAAGAAGCAGACCATCACTCCGTATTGCAAGCAGGTCGACCCAAGAAACTTAACACGTACGACGCGCGCCTTGTATTGCGTAGGTTCAATGCTGGTGTGTACAAGTCCGCAGAGCATGCTGCCAGAGACTTAAGGGGCTTAGGCTCGGATATTTGCAGCCAGACCGTGCGAAACCTTCTTAAAAGCTCCAAATTTAAATCTCGACGAAAATCAACAGCTCTTCCTTTAACGCATTCTGCCAAAAAGGCACGCCTTCAGTGTTCCAAGAAGTATAAGGATTGGACAGAGGAAGACTGGAAAGGAGTAGTCTTCAGTGACGAAACAAAAATTAATCGTTTGGGCTCAGATGGTAAACAATGGACTTGGGTACAAGAAGGAAGGCCTCTTCAGGTTCACAACTTCCATCAAACTCATAAGCATGGAGGCGGTAGTATACTACTTTGGAGCTGTTTGTCAGCAAACGGAGTTGGATATATCACTCAAGTGCTCGGAGGCTTAGATTCAGAGCTGTATTGCAAGATTATGATGGAGGATATGCTCCCGTCATTAGAAGAATACGATATGTCAAAGGATGACATTATATTTCAACATGATAACAATCCAAAGCATACATCTAGACTAACACAAAAATGGTTCGTATATAACAAGGTGCAGCTACTGGATTGGCCAGCATATTCACCTGACTTGAATCCTATAGAGAATTTATGGGATTACTTGAAAGTCCGGCTGTATGCTTATGAAACTGCACCCTTAAGTATGAAAGAATTATTTGAACGGGTTGCAGATATTTGGTACAATGAAATTACAAAGGAATACTGCGAGCAGTTAGTATGCATCATGCCGCAAAGATTACAACTTGCTTTGAAAGAAAAGGGCGGTGAGATTAATTATTAGCTAATAAAATAAAAAATGGCGACAAAAACCCAAAAAATTGTTCATTTTGATTTTGATTTTCGATTGCATATTTTCCAGCCTTTATGCACAGCACGTGATATGATTACGGTGTAGTAAAGAGCTGAGAAGCAGTGCTTCATAATGGTTTATGTTGAGTGCTGATTGGAGATTATGCGAAGCAGATTCAGTACGAAATGTGTAAAAGGCGGTTCAAAATGAACAATTTTTTGAGGTAGTGTAGCTAACAATTATCATAGATACATGCTGCTTCCTTTTTTATTTGTTCGTATAAGCTTAGCTAGACTTCTGGCCTATCTAAAGAAAGGTACTATTACTTCTACTACGTATACTCAATAGCTAATAATTATTATAGATACGTACGACTTTGCTTTGGCCTTTTACTGTCTCTTTCTCGCCTTTGCTTTGGTTCTTGAGTACTGATGTTTTTTCTTCTTTTGTTTTGAGTGCCCAAGTCCTTGAATCTTTGAATCCGTGTGTCTTTGCATCCTTGAGCTTGGCTTTTTTTTTTCTTGTGAGAACTTTTTGAGTTCCACGAGATTAATCGATGTATTTTTAGATTAGATAATACTATTTTGATGACATTAGGTAAGTCAAGTAAGCTTTTAAAACGCTACAAGCAAAGAAATACTGTATATTATTGTTATTTTATTCAAATAAAAAAAAAGCTATTTTTATAAACCAAATCCCTATTTTTTTGTATGTATAAAGCAATATTTATTGCAATATGAATGGTCAATAAAGAAGTATATAAGCTATATGAGTGGTCTATAAAGAAGTATATAAAGCAATATGAGTGGTCAATAAAACCTGTATATAAAGCAATATGAGTGGTTTATAAAAGACCAAAAAGACAAATAAAGCATTGATTTGAAAAGTATCATTGGCTGCCGAGCACTATTAGATATCAAATGGATAATAAACAGGAGCCATAACATAACTGATGGAAGTTGCGTCTTGCGAGATCAGTTAACGAATAAATGTACCAGCAGTCTCCTGTCTCTGCCACAAATCTTGTAACATCATTTAACCAAAAGATTAACGACGGTTTAAACGATTTGTGGCAGAGACAGGAGGCAGTGCGTTCAACAATCAGTTACCCGATGTCTTACGATTCTAAGATATTTCGCAAGATTGATAATATTTCTGTTAACAAATTTGCACGATTATTTGCAGTGTCTATTGTCAATATCTCGACAACAAGAAACGATCCATCTTTAATTTTTTTTACCATTGTATTCGTCGTATTTTATTCTATTAATACGCCAAATTTCAGCTCTCCAAGATAATTATTCACCATTGACATTTCGATATGTCGAATTCACAATTACATGGAACAGGGGTCAATTCCCCTGCAAATGTCAGTTCCACAACTTATGAACAGCTTCTACCTTTGTTTTTTCAAGAGTTTGAAAAAATAAAAGCTCAAGTTCAAGAACATGCCAACATCTTACCAGAAATTAAGAGATTACAAGAGCACATTACTAACCTTGAACGCCGCAATGCCGAATTAGAACTGGAAAATCGTCGCCTTCGCGAAGTTCTGGACTCTCGTCAAAATGGACGCACTACAGACACACCAGTTGCAAGTAAAAAAGACTTTCAAAGCATTTTGGAACACTCCAATGGTAAGTCATCTGCAAAAATGTTGACATCCACGCCAAATGTCCCCATTCCAGCTGCTGGATTAGGCACTGAATCGTCCGCCTGGGCTATGGTCGCCCGTAAAGCTGCTCACAAGAGGCCTACTCCTAAGCGTCGTACCGTGGAATCAGCTGCCCGTGGTTTCCAACCCATAACCGGCCCTGTTGGGTTTGGTCATGGGGTAATTGGCACTTCAGGCTACGATGGATAAATCATAATATATACAGCTATAGCGGAGCTTAAATAACCATCCGAAAATAGAAACTAAGATTATAAGGCACGGAGAATCGAATGGCGCTGTTTAATTTTTGAAATTCCGAACACATCCCGATTTAGTCTAGAATAATGGGGCGTTTCTTATGTGAAGCACCTTTGTTCCAAGTTAGTTTTTACAGTGACTCCCAAAACTGTCCTAATGTTTTGTAAGTTTGTCTTTTACCGTCAATTGTGCGATTACTGATTGCGTAAAGTATGCCTTGTTGTACCTCATTTGAAAGCTGTGGCGGTGTAGATGTACGTGGTACAGACTGCTTCTCAATTTATGTAGCACAGACGGAGATAATGAATGTAAAAAATGACCGGTGCATTGGGACAGTTTTGGGAGCATATTGAAAAAATCAGAATATCTACAAAATATCCATCAACAACTTGCATACAATCACCAAACTGAATGTATTAGCGCCGCAAACGTATCCGATGTCCTAATTAACATCTGCGGAAGTTTTAAACTCCTACTCGGCTATAACTCGCTCATTAAATCTCAACGTGAAACAAGTCCCAGGAGATATGGTATTTCAAGCTATTACTTTCCTTAAACAAGGTAAGTCGGTTCGGGAGATGGAAGAATTGACGGGTTTAGGTAAGAGTACGATTAGAAGGCTCCGAAAAGCCCATTGCTCTAGTGTTATGAGGCCGAACGGGGGTCGATCTAAGGTATTGTCTGCAGCTGATGAACATTACTATGTACGCCAGCTCACCAAAAATTGTGTTCCGAGTGCTGTGAAGGTTACCAAATGTCTTGAAAACGATATTGGAAAGAATGTAGGTGTTGAAAGAGTTCATAAAGTCCTTCGAAAGTCAGTCTTAGGCGCGATTGAGAAGCCAAAGAAGCCATTACTCAGTGCAAAGAATATCCGCAACAAACTTTCTTGGTGTATTGCTCACAGTAACTCGACAGTAGATGACTAGGAACGCGTTATTTGACCAGACGAGACAAAAATAAATAGATTTAATTTGAATGGACACACCTAGGCTTGGATTCGATCAGGGGAAAGCCTCAAACGCCATCACGTGAAGATTGCTGTTAAACACGATGAATGCAATATCATGCTGTGGAATGCCATTACCTATGCTGGAGCCGGTTGGATGTGCAAAACCAATGGTAATATGGACAAAGCAATGTACAAAGAGACCTTGGAAGGTAAGTTGGAGTGTACGATAGAATATGGTGTCGATAAAGTAGGCTTCGAACGTCATCAGGTGATTTGCCAGCATGACAACGATCCTAAGCATACTCCAAAAGTAGTAAAGTAGTACCTTCAAAAACGATTTTATAATGTTTTACAATGGCCTGAACAATCTTCTGGCTTAAAGACTACGGAAAACATGTCATCATTGGTGAAAAGGAGGCTTAATGACTATGAAACTGTACTAAAATGCATGAATGAGCTTTATGAACGTATAATCAAGTTTTATAGGAGCTTATAATGCCGGAAGAGTGATAAAAAGTTACAGGAAGTATGCCACAACGTATACGTAAGTATATTTAGAACAAAGGACGTTGGTCAAGCTATTAATAATAAATAAATAAAGAAATTGTGATTTTTTCAATATGCTCCCAAAACTGTCCCAATGCACCGGTCATTTTTTACATTCATTATCTCCGTCTGTGCTACATAAATTGAGAAGCAGTCTGTACCACGTACATCTACACCGCCACAGCTTTCAAATGAGGTACAACAAGGCATACTTTACGCAATCAGTAATCGCACAATTGACGGTAAAAGACAAACTTACAAAACATTAGGACAGTTTTGGGAGTCACTGTATATCATTTGGTACATTAGGAATTTTCAAAAACAGCAAGCACCATATACAGTGGGTCAAAAAACTGCACCAACGCAACTCAGTTTTTCGAAAATACCAGTATAACTTTGTCAGTTTAACAGTAAACATTACGAAACTTGGAACAAAAAGAGTTGGGTCATTATGAATTGAGCACTCATATTTTATTCTTGGATTTGAAGAATAATTTTATATATCTGTATTTTATAAAATATTTTCAAGATTATGAATTAGGTCATCTACTGATGTCTTCTTAATTTTATTAAATGTATATAACGGAAATACATAACTACTGTTAACTAATTTTTCACTTCTATGTATTTTATAGCTTATTTCTAAATTTTTTAAAAACCTTGATTTATTTTTATCATATATAGTAAATAATTCACCTATATAGTTATTATCAATTTCATTGTTAATGTATTTTTGATAAATATTTGAAAATGTCATAATTGTATTTCTATTATCTAATACTAATGATTTATATATATAAGAATTAGTTGATAGATTAACATATTGATTTTTTATTTTTTCTATAGATTTTAAAACTTCACTATTTGCATCTGTTTTAGTATATTTATTTCTTTTACTTCTAATTTCTTCATCATCAGACTCCTGCATATCAATATCTATTTCTATATTAGTTTTTAAATTATCTAATACTGGTTCTTCTATATCATCTTTATTACTATTTTCACTTTCACTAATATTAGTATCATTATCTTCTTTAGCATCATTTATTTGGCTAAGGAAATCATCATCTTCTAATTCATAAACTTCATCTTCATTATTAAAAGTGTCTGTTTTATTATTTTCTTCCTCATTTATTTGTTTATAATGCTTCAAACAGTATAAATCGTTATCAATATACCAATTACCTGTATCATCACAGCTCTGAATAACGCATTTATCATGTTTTTTATATATTGTATTTATTATATCTTCATATTTTTTATTTTTTATTTTTAAAAACTTTATTTTTTTTCTAAAAAATTTATTTTCTTTTATTAATTTAATATATTCAATTCTTTTTATTTTGATGTATTGTTTCTCAATGTTATCTGATATCATTTTTAATATATTTATATAATTCATTTTTTATAAATTCAATCTTTTAAAAAGTTTTTCCATAAATTATACTCTCTATTTTTTTTACGCCATTGATATTCTTTTAAATGTAATACTATATCTTTTTTATTTCTATTTCTAGGAATTATACTTTGTTTTAATCCATTCCAAGCGCCTTCAATTGTGTTCGTATGAGCTCCCGTATTTGGGTCTTTAAAATGTTTCTTATGGTTAACAGTTTTATGTTTATATCCTATTTTATTTAAATTATTATAACCTTTCCAACAATCTGTATAAACTGTTGTGCCTTTATTAACATATTTTTTAATAATGTCATTAATATTTTCTATATTTCTTTCTTCAATAGGAACTAAAAACATTTTTTTATTTTCATTCTGTATTTTATTTTTTAATCTACTTCTTTGAATACCTCCTACAGTAGCGGACAAAACTGGTGCACAAAACTTTTTTTCAGCTTTTAACTACCATTACTTGCTCATGGTAATCGAAATAGCTATGAAACTATATTAGAAGAAAGATATACTAGCCATTGTAATTTATGTGCATTCTTAGCATGACATTGTTAAAACTGAGCGAGGAACATGCTTTTTATTTATAAAATTTTACATTTTCTAAAAACCGCAAAAGTGGCTAAAATCTAAGACTTTGTATAATCATCTCATCTCTTGATATCATCGAATATTCTTCTTGGCATATGCTAGTAGTATGTGTGTATATCATTTTCAATAAAAGAGCCCAGCTCTTTAACTATTCTTTTCCAAAGATAATCTACCCTTTTTGGTCTAGTGTCGTATCGTCATAGCTTTGCCTTCAATTGCCACCGGACATGCTTAAGAAGGCTTAAGCCGGGATTAGTAGTAACTAACCTCTTAGCACAGAAGCCCTGTTATCAAATATTGAGTTTGTGGCATGCCTTGACTTGTGCTTGGTGTCATTGTCATGCTGAAACGAGAGATTACGATATTTTAGACCACTATACCCTAGGCTTTTGTGGTATGTGGTAAGCAAAATACATGTGTATACCTATGACTTTATTACAGCATCGTATACTTGACACAAATATCTTGGTCCTCAATATCTAGTACAGCCTTAAAATGTAACAGAGCAACCAGCATGCTTCATTGTTTGATCACCGTAAAAAGATCGCTAAGGTTGCTCGACTTGCTTTCAATATTAGTGTATACTATCTGCACTCATAACATTCATGTTTTTTTCATTGCTAAATATGATGGAATTCCAGCCCTCTATAGTATGCGATGGTTTGTCGTGATACCACTTTCATCGCTTTTTTTGGCTTATACAGCTGATGAAATTCTTCGATTCCTTAGTTCCAGACTCAAAATCTAGCTTCCTACAGTGCCTTTTGACTGACAGTTTGCTAATACTGTATCCTAAGGACCTCAAAAAGAGCTGAGCATCAGAAACTGTGCGTAAAGGTCCTTGTCGAAACTTTAGGCGGATGATTGCATTAGTTATTTTGCTGACTACGACCTGTCGACTACCATGGTCACAAGCCTTGATGTTCTTTTCTTCCTTTCTTATCCTGTTGATTGTCCATTTGGAGATTCTTGCTATCCTAAAAAGATTTGCTGCCGTACGAACTAAGTGTATTCGAAATCTCAGAGATTCGCGCTTACAGTTACTTATTTTCTTAAGCATATAAGGCAAGTACTTTGTCATAGTGAATAGGGTGAAAACAAAAGGGGGAATTCAATGGGAAATACAAAATAAGCATGGGTTTATGTATTTTTCAAGAGCCACTAAAGCTCACTAATATACTGTGAAATCTGAAAGCAAACGGGAGAGATACGAGGAAAATTGAAGGAAGGCTAGACAAGTACTATATTTTTGGCGAAAATTGAAATATTCAGAAAATCACTAAAAATGATCTTATGCCTGAGGGATGTCCGACACAGTTCCCGTTTACATATCTTAATGTATCTTTTAGACTGCCTTTCAGATGGTATATGCCACAAAAGTCGCAGACATATGGCGGAGATGCAATACTGATTTTCATTTTTGTGCACCAGTTTTGTCCGCTACTGTATAATCCATGCACCCTCAACTTTATGACCTTTATTATATTTTCGTTTAGCAATTTTAGTTTCATCAATTTCAACAATTTCATTTCTTCCACCAATTTTATTTTTTGGATTAATAAGCTGTTTATTTTTAATGTATTTTCTAAATAGTTTACTATATCTTGTAACTGTATTTTTATCAATTTGTAAGCTTGATGATATAAATGATGATGGAGCTTTACCTAAGAAAAGGTATAAAATATGTAATTGTATGTTTAAAGGAAGCCTTAATTTATTGAATATAGTACCTTTTAAGGGTGATATGGACTTTCTACATTTATAAAATGTACATATATATAATTTCTTGTTAAAATTTAATTTCATATCTTTATTACAATGTATACATTTTTTAAAATGATTTACATAATTGTTTTCTATCAAATATTTTAAAGCTTCTGATTCATTATCAAATACTTTTTTCAACGACTGGTATGACTCTATAAACATAGAATCCGATAAATATACTTGAACTGACTTTTTAAACTAATATAAAATTTCAATTTTAGTAAATACAAACTATTTCGGGGTTTAGAAACAACCTGAGTGTTATATGCGGATATATCCAAAAGAGTTACTACTGTTACTATTTATTGACAAAAGTTTCAAAGTCAGACGAGGAGTATTGAGCTAAAGAGCACTCAGCAAAAAGAGGAGATTGGTTGGTGCAGTTTTTTGACTTTTAAAATGAAAAGGTATTTGATACAGTGGCCGTCAAAATTGGTCGCATGTTTTCATATTTTGCCTATACAGACTACCTTCTACTTCATTTCTTGGCTTATTACAATGATATATACACCATTCGAAAGAGCAAACTCTGGAGAGTTACATAGTAGTACAAACAGCGCCATAGATGTGATGTATTGGTAACAATGGACCATCAAAGTCCGACGGTACATGCGACCAATTTTGACGGCGTTTATATATAAGCATTTTTACACACTTTATTTAAAAAAATCAATACTTAGTCCAACGACCTTTTGCTTTAATGACTGCAGCACATCTTTTCGGCATACTTTCGATGTATTTCTGGCATTCTTCTTTAGAAATGGCATACCAGTTCTGACCTATACTCTCCCATAGCTCATGCATACTACTTGGTGGTGCCTCATAGCTATGAAATAGCTCTCTCTTTAAATGTGCCCACATATGCTCTATGGGATTTAGGTCTGGTGATTGAGGAGGTCATTCCAATGCTTCGAATGACTGCTGGTCAATCCATTCTTTCACTACCTTCGATGTATGCTTCGGATCATTGTCCTGCTGAAACACCATTTTGGAGGAATCCAAGCCGTAACTTTCCATTGTCTTGAGTAAATCATCTTTTAAGACCTCAAGATAGCCTTCACTATTCATACAATGACCAACATCAACTATCCATCCAACACCTTCCCATGTAATGCAGCTCCAGACCATGGTATTGCCGCCTCCATGTTTGACGGTTTGCTGTACATGTCGCGAGTTCAATTCCTCATGGGGTAGTTTCCATGCATAAGCCTTTCCATCGGATGCAAAACGATTTACTTTAGTCTCATCTGAGAATATGACTCGTTTCCAGTCGTCCACAGTCCAATGTTGGTGCGATTTGGCCCACTGAAGGCGTTTCATGATGTTTTGGCTAGGTAGCAAAGGTTTTTGAGGCTTGACAAATGCTATAAAGCCAGCTTTTTTAAGAACGCGGCGCACTGTACTATCACTTAAAGATATCCCAAATTCTTCTTTTAGAGCTTTTTGGATTTCTACAGCATTATTTTTTCTTCCTAAGGTGACTAATCTCCAGATGTAGTTCACCATGCGTTGACTAATTAGAGATGGGCGACCACCTTCATTAACATTTCTACTCATCTTAAGAGATGAGCGATGCTTCTGAACAGTGGTACGGCTAACGCCAACTTGTTTCGCTACTTTGCTGTTTGACGTCTTGGATCTCAGCAATGAGTAGATGTTGTTTACTTTGTCATTTGAAATTGCACGCATGTCGGATCTGCAATGGTATAATGTCTTAATGGCGTGTTGCAATTTAGCAAAAAAACACTTACATGTAAATAATAATACGATGAAAGAAGAAAGAGAGAAAAAAAATACAAAAAATCTACAATTAAGCCTCATTTTTGTAACTATATTATGTTACTTATAAACGCCGTCAAAATTGGTCGCATGTACCGTCGGAATTTGAGGGCCCATTATTACCAATATATTTGCTCTACGGCGTTGTTTGCACTACCAGCTAATTGTCCAGAGTTTGCTCTTTCGAATGGTGTATATATCATTGTAATAAGCCAAGAAATGAAGTAGAAGGTAGTCTGTATAGGCAAAATATGAAAACATGCGACCAATTTTGACGGCCACTGTATCATATGTCCGGACTGAGACTATTCCGGCAGATTTAATCTAACTTTTATTATACCTTGTCACACTAGGAGCTTTAAAATAAAGTTTTTTGCAATTGTTTTCTTTTTTTTTCTTTTCTACTTTACCCAAAGCCATCGTACATCGTCAGTATCCAACCATCATTAGAAATGCCCAAAAAGCTTCCATCTAATATTCAAAACAGTATCAAAGCATTATTAGAGAACAGTGTTGATCCTGCAGTCATTGGGAAACGGGTTGGAGTGCATAGAAATACCGTCAATAGGTATGCAAATAAGTGGATACACGATAGAATACGTAAAAGAGAAGGTAGACCGAGCATTGTGGCAGAGTCAACAAGTCGATACATCAAGAGACAAATGCTCACAGGTTGTTTGAAGACTGCCAAGGATGTGCAAATAAAGTTGGAGGAACTGGGACACCCTATGTCTTATCAATAGGCAGTTAATGTCTTACATTCAGTTGAAATTTATGATGAGATAAAAAAAAAGGAGCCATTATTGACTGAAAAGCACAAGAAGGCTCGATTAGCATGGGCAAAAAAGCATCAATATTGGACAGTACATGATTGGCGACGTGTCATCTTTTCTGATGAGACGAAAATCAACATTTGGGGCTCTGATGGTTGCAAGTATTATTGTAAAAGAAAATGTGATCGTTTACAGCCTCACCATATCGACGTTGCTGTGAAGCATAGAGGAGGTGGTCTCATGTTATGGGACTGTATAACCAGCGAAGGACCTGGATACGCATGTCAGATCTATGATGGTACCATGAATTCAGAGTTATACCAAGAAATCCTTGGTACAAGTCTGAAGGACACTATGGAGTACTATGGTCTTAACTGGGAAACGTCAATATTTCAGCACGACAATGATCCTAAACATCGATCAAAGTCCACAACACAATGGATGAAGGATATTAGCATGATTTACATTGATGATTGGCCATCACAAAGTCCAGATCTTAATCCTATTGAACATATATGGCATCATTTGAAGTTAAAGCTGAGCATGTATGACAATAGGGAGACCAGCATCCATGAGCTGTGGCAAAGAGTCGAAAATGAATGGAATTCGTTTACTAAGAAACAATGCATCAAATATATAGACAGTATGCCCGACAGAATACAAGCAGTGTTAGCAGAAAAGGGCGGATCCACTAAATATTAAAAAAGTCACAAAACTGCACCAACCGACCTCCTCTTTTTGCTGAGTGCTCTTTAGCTCAATACTCCTCGTCTGACTTTGAAACTTTTGTCAATAAATAGTAACAGTAGTAACTCTTTTTGTTCCAAGTTTCGTAATGTTTACTGTTAAACTGACAAAGTTATACTGGTATTTTCGAAAAACTGAGTTGCGTTGGTGCAGTTTTTTGACCCACTGTAATATTTTTAAACGTGTTTAACGGTCGCCAAAATATTTTTGGAAGTCCATTGGATGTTTATAAACCACTTTTCTTCAAAAATTATAAAATAGCTTAACTGGAAGTATGGCTCATTTGAATCTTGATGTCACGAATTCAATCCACCCTACAACCATTTTATACTTTTGCGATAACGGATTAAGTTTTCCCTTTTATTTGTTTTAGAGCTGAAATGTTTTTGTAAGTCTCAAAAACTTTTTTTTTGAGGCTTGATGTTGTGATAAAGAAGTCAAAAAAATGGAAAGTCAAAAAAAAAAAGTTACATATAAATACCATAACCATTTAGCGAAAGAAAAGAACAGTACAGCTCTACTCACATTTTATTTTGTATATTTTGTTCAATAAACAGGCAACCTTCTCATAAAAAGTTCCTGATCTTTTTTTTTTATCTTTACCTTTATTTGATCTTAAATAAAAGATCTGATGGTCACTACAGTATCTTACTTTCAAAATTTCAAAAGAACTTCTATAGGACAATCAACTCAAACCACAAAGTAACTAAAATAGCAATAGAAAAAATTAAAAGATAAAAAAAGATAAAAAGATAAAAAAATGTTGAAAATATAAAAAAGGTCAAAAAATAAGAAAAGCTAAAAAGAAAAAAAAATATTATACATATACAGTAGGTCACAAAACTGCTGCAAGGAATTGCAAAATTCAGGTTTTACAGCTGGTTGTCCATGGGTACTGCACCAAACTATCTCAAACCTTGACTGTTTGTACCTCAATAGAAAGTGCATTTATTCGTCGATTATCGGATATGGGCAATGGTTATTGGTGGAATTTGAGATCGCTAAAGGTAGTATTATGAACATCCGACATTTTTTACTTGTTCACATATGTTTTAAATGACGAATTTTAATACGACCCAACCGGTTGCTATCATAATTTTTCACATTCTTGACATGATTAGAATGATGCCAGTATATAAAAGCGCTTACAATTCCTTTATTTTAAATTTTATATTCCCTTATTTAAATTATTTCTCTTTTTTACCCTATCGTCAATCGCATGCCTAAACGGCTGTCAGAGGAGAAAATAAACGATCACAAACAGGCATTAACCGCATCCACATCAACGTATGGTATTTCCAAGGAGCCTGTATTACATTAATCAACTGTTAGTAGATACTCTAGACGGCTGTTTTCAAGTAGGACAGTAAACACAGGTGGTAGACCTACAGTAGTCTCCAAAGTGACGAAGCGGTTAATCAAAAGAAAAGTCATGGAATGGGTTCTAAAGGCTTCTAAAGAGGTGTACCGGGAGCTGGTTGGATTTGGCTATGATATCTCATACCAGTCAGAAATTAACGTACTGAAATCAATGGAGTTCCATTTTCTGATAGAAAAAAGAAGCCATTTCAGACAAAAACGCATACGTAGCATCTGTTAGAACGGGTCAAGGAGCATCAGGATTAGGCAATGAGTGACTGACAGCAAACAGTGTACTTTAATGAGACCAAGCTCAGCGTATAGGGCTTTGATGATGCTGATCACTATTGGAAACGGCCAAGTGACCTTCTTCAACATCATGACCTAGATTTTGCAATCAAGCACGGAGCTAGCAAAATGATGCCCTGGGGTTGTATAATCTCTGAAGGACCAGGATATGCTTGCTAAGTTTACGATGGAAACTAGAACTCGGGTGTTTACCAGCATATTTTGAACACTACGATTCTTGATACTATGAAGTACTACAATTTGGACTGGTCCAACATTTAGTTTTAGCATGATAATGACACAAAGCACAAGGCATAATCTACAATAGCCTAGTTATGTAGTCACCAAGAGAGCTATGTTAACTATTGGCCAGCTTAGATCCCCGACTTAAATTCAATCGAGCACGTAGGACATCAATTGAAGTTGAAATTCAACTATTACGAATATAGAGCAAAGAACATGGATGTGTTTTGGGAACGAGTTGATGAAATATGAAATGACTTTCATAAAGATCTTTGCCAAGGACATGTAGATAACATTCCGGAAAGAACTCAAGAGATTATTAATAGAAAAGTAGGACCAACTAAATATTAATAAATAAGTTCATTCCGTTCAAATTTTCATTTTTTCAAATTTTCAAATTGCGCGCCTCATACTTCCTTCAATACTTATCCAATAGGGCATAAACTCTTTCGGATTTTTCAAGACATGTAGAAGATTTACTATGTGGGAACAGAGGCAGTTTGTGCCATTGTAACAGGATGTGCGCTACAAAAACCAAGAAAAATGGATTCCTTGCAGCAGTTTTGTGACCTACTGTATATTCTTCTATCAGTTGGCGGGTAAATGAGTAGTTATGAGCGTAGATCCAATCATTGACACGTTTGATTGAAGAATGATCACTGAATCGATTATGAAAATTTTTAATTCGTTGTTTTTATTGATCTTATTGTTCTTTAACTGATCTGGGAGAGTTGTCCCGTCTTCATTGAGAGGAAAGATATATTTATATGAAATGCCTCCAGTCAGATCAAAGTTGACTAGGTACCTGATCCATTATTATTCATTTACAGAAATGATGAATAGTAAGGATCATGACTTATTTACTGTTCATGTTTACTTTATAGAATGAATTTAACAGTGATAGTTTTATATAAAAAGAAGAAGAGTATATTTTATTTAATAAAGATTTAAATTATTATCTTTTATCAATTTTAATATACTTCTTTTAGTTGTGATTATTCAATGTCCGTTATGATCAGACTCTGTTCTACAACAGATTTAGCTTACAATGATAAGACTGTTATCTTATTGACATGTCAAAACATGACACTATGCAATCCTGATGGTAACTACACCACTGATCCCACGCCAGGTCAAGTCTGGCTTGACAAGTCTCAGTCTCCCTCGTGAACAGCGCCATGATTCTCCCTCTGGATTCTTCTTCCCACAGCCAAACTATCTTACTGCATGTTGCGGAGGGGATCAAGGAGTTGACGGGATTGTTTATTAACCTGCGCTTCTCTTTCACTGCCTCTACATTTTCACCTTCAATATGTATCCATTGGTGTTTTTTCGTTCACTTCTTCCTTTTTTTTCCGAGATTATCACAGATAATGATCCATTGGTCGTTTGTATTTTAACCCTTATGTTATGCTCCAAAGATAATCATTGTATAGCAATCAAGCATTATTAACGATAATAGTGTGAGCATATGGAAATGTAGACTTATTAATATGTATGTATATCTACCAAAATAGACTGGTGAATGAGGAGCAAATGCTTATATTAAATTATGTAAAGATCTGCATAATAGAATATAGCATTTGTGAGATATTTGCAGATAAAAATTTGAGAATTAAAAGGAGATAGTACTTGAAAACTAGTGAATGAGTCTCTATGTAACCTCTTTATTAGATTTCAAGACGAGAGAGAGAACCCATTTAATCAAACTACGCCTTTATATAGGAAATAAAATTATTCAGGGACCGAAGTGTGCTCAAGGTCAATTTTAGTATTGAACTTGAATAATATAAATATTGTATATGGTTAATATTGTAAATGAGTCTTAGAGAATATGTAATATATAATATTATGTATTCAGTACTTGTTATTTTTTATATAAGATTTGAGTAATCTCATACGAATAATAAGTATTTAATGGGGTAAATACGACAATTTGGCCATCCGCATGACGTTGTGGGTATTTCGCCATCCGCATAGTACCTATATTAATATCTACACTGTGAAAAGTATATAAACTCTGGACATATATTATTAAATAAAATCACATATAAGTTTGGGTCCTATTGAAATCTCCATTTTTATTTTTGTGAACAAAACACCTTATTTTAATAAAAACATAAATTTTCGACTGCGCTATACCCGCTTCAATGAAATCCTTTAATAAACTCATTTATACTTTAGTATCAAAAGTCATGTGAAATGAATTTGATTGGATCATATATATATGTATAAATATTTACATTTTTTTTTTTTTTGAAGATTAAGTTGAACTTGGGTAGTTTTATTTTGTCTAAATGTTATCAGACGATGATTTTGAAGCTAGGATTAATGCAGCATTTGATGACCGAATAAATCAAAGCTTTGTTGAATCGGGATTACAAGAAAGGTAACATGTTGCATTAAATAAAAAAATAGAAATGAAATTAATTTAAAGAAGATTGGTACAGCTTGTACGAACGCGTTTATCAAAAATAGGTTGGAATGCTTTACTTGATGCTCAGTGCAAAAGTTGGTTTACTTTTTGCTTATATTATATACAAAGTATTCATGTTGATTGATAGATATCTTGCAAGATTTGGAAGATGCGCCTTTTCGTGTTATTGAAAAAAAACTCGAGGATTACGGAGCTTGTATGTAAAAGAAATAGAATAGTTAGATCTTTTATTATGTACTTATTCAAAAATGACAGCTATCTTTCCCGAGTCCATTAAAGCCGAAATAGAAGAGAAAATTCGTGAATTTCTAGATGAATTTTATGAAGACCATGCAGATGAGGTTGATAAACTTATAAATGATTTTGAAGATATTGAAAAGGAATTTGGAGATATTGAGGAGCTTGAAGATATTGAAAGAGATTATGAGGATCTAGATGAGCACGCAAACTCTGGTGAAAACGCGGAATAATATTCAATTTATCAGCCAAATAGCACTCTTTATTATAAAATTCTTAATGGGCAGCAACAGTGTTTACTTCTTCAACGATTTTACGAGTCACTGGCTTGGTTTCTTTTAAAGTCAAACGCATAGCCAAGGCATCTTCTCCATCAGCATAATATTTTTTATCCACATCATGAACACTATTATTAAAATAAGAAACCCGTGTTTTTTTTTTTTTTTTTTTTTTTTTTTTGCATTTACTCAAACTTTAAAGTATCTCTATAAAGACCAATAGCAGCACGGTTCGTCTTTCGAACATGTAATGATACATAGTGAGCACCAAATACTTCCAACATTTGTCGAGTAGATTGTGTCATTAATTTTTGAGCGATACCTAAACGTCTGTAGGTACGCATGACAGAAAGGGATGTGATATGACCGTGAGGTACATCAGAAGGCTCTTCTTCCCTAAAAAAAAACTTAGCCATAGCCTAGTATACAGAATACTTACATTTTGGCCAACACGTATCCAACAATTTTTCCATTTTCGTCTTCAGCAACAAAAGATAATTGAGGCCAAGATAAAGCGTGATAAAGATCTGTTTCTTATATAAGCATACTTATAAGAAAAAAATAAAAAATGAACTTACAATACTTCATTTGATAATTTTCTGGAAGATCCAATAAATTACAATTTTGAATGTAAATCAAGTCTTCAACCTTAAAAGAATGGAAACACAATTTAGCATTACAATCATGTTTCTTGATGTTCATCTCTTACAGTTGCTTGTCTAATGTTCATGGTGATGAGATGAAAAAAAAAAAACTAGTTCAAACAGGCTACTGAAAAAAAAAAAAAAAAATTCTCGGGACTAGAAAGATTTGTTTCACGCTGTTTATTTTTTATTTTTTATTTTTTTATTTCAATAAGCAATTCATGGACCAGTTTACAATCGCAGATATTGAAAATGTAAAGAATATTGGTACTCCAACGCGTTTTTGAGATTATTCATTAACCTTTCCTTTAGCTCATTAAACATTTTTATAACTCAAGTGATGCTACCACAACAAAGCAAATTCAGGAGCAACTTCAAATAATACAAAAACAACCTTATAGTTGGGATGTTGCTTCTCAATTATTAGCTTCAGAGGTTTAACAGCTACAAATCGTGCATCTACATCATACTGACACCCACATTTAGTCAGATCATTGTCGATTTTTTGGAGCTCATACATTTCAAATAAAAATATCACGTGATTGGTAACAATAAAAAACAATGAAATAAAGAAAAAGTACTAACAGTATTTTGTTATAGGGATACGTTACCAGAAGATAAAATAGAATGGTTAAAGGAAGAACTATTAGGTTGGATAACTCGGCTTTGTACAGGCCCTGCTTTTATTACTACAAAACTCTATATAGCTGTAAGAAGGCAAACAATCAACGTTCTTTCTTTACTCATCATCATTAGCTAATTACGTTTGCGTTTTATACTGTACCTGCGCACTGGTCCAACTTTATACCTGATACAATCGAATCGCTACAAAGGGGTTCCCAGCTATATCAGATTCCTGCCGATGTATTAAACATGGCAATTTTAGAATTTTGTACACTTGTACCTGAAGAAGTCAGTCATGCGAATTTACTCGGAGGACGCAAGTAAGTTTCTAGGATAGAGATAACGATAGATTTGATAACATCCAATAGATTACAATTGATTGGTGAATTAAAAGCAAGTATTCCCTTAATCTTATCAAGTATATCTACTTTTATATTTTCAGAGAACTTGGCTGTTCGATTAAAAGTACTCAAATGTTTACAAAGCTGGATCCAATATGGCATTAGCTTAGAGTAAGGCAAAGTAAAAATATGTGTATTCTTTATATAAATGCTATGTTAGAGAGACATATCCTTTACTACAAAGAACGATGATAATGCTAGGTGATGAAGAAGTATTTGAGGCGTCAGTGGATGTACTTTCGGAGTGCATGCAGCAAAATGCTTGGACAAAATATCATACGTTACGGAATGACTTACTCTTATGTTTTACAAGTGAAGAAATGAAAATTAAATTCGATACATGTATTGCAGATGATGATGAAGAGACAGCAAGATCATTAGCCAAATTGTTTACAAATTTTGGAGAGACATATACGGATTATATTACAAAAGAATTAGTGAATCCCAACGTAAGAGTGTTGTTGAACATGATCATGCGCTTGACTGGATTTGAAGGCTATTTTCCTGTGGATCAAGAAGTATCAGAAATTCCACTTAATTTTTGGTATATTTTACAAGAAACTCTATACGATGAAAGTGTGTTACCTATAAATACCAATGATGAATGGATAAAAAATTGCGGACAAACAGCGATGACTATATATCGAGAGCTCGTTCTTGTTCTTATTAAAAACGCTCGGTATCCAGATGATGATATATGGGCAATGTGGAATAAAGGTAAAAAAGAACCGTGAAAGATTCTTTCTGTTTCTTTCTGGTCGTTTAAATGGTTATTTAGATATGCAAGATCGATTTAAGATTTGGAGAAGAGATTTAGGGGATACAATGATTAATCCATATTATGTCTTAAGAAATGATATGCTTTCTATATTGTTAGAATATGCCTCAACTATTCTTAATCAATGGTCTTCACTCCCTTCAGCCTCTCAGGTATATATAATTATAAGCTTTTTATTCTTGTATTAATTAAATAACCCTAGGAACTGGAAGCTGCTTTATTTTGTTTAAAAAGTATATCCGAAGAAATCCCTCATGAAGAGAGTGAGCACGTTGCCAAATTCTTTGGCCAAGAAGTTCTAGGCAGATTACCAGCGGATTGTCATGTTCGTCTAAAGAATACCGTCCTGGCCTTACTAGGCTCATTATCGGAATGGCTCAAACTTCATCCGCAATACCTTGGTGCGGTGATGAATTACATTGTTCCCTGCTTAAGTGATACGAGATTAGCGCAATCGGCCAGTACTTCCTTTGCAGAGATCTGTGATCATTGTAGAGAGTCATTGGTGAATGAGTTGGATAGTCTTATGCAAGTCTATGTAACGATGGCTAATTCTCACATCAAGGTTGATATAACAAAACATATAAAAAACGAGACACTCATTTTCTATGTATGCAGCCATCCATTTTACAAAAAGTAGTAGAATCAGTGGCTGATGTGATTCAAGTATTGCCGCCAGAAAGAGCTATTGCTCCATTAATGGTATATTGTAAACAAATTTTATACACCATCTTGCTGTATACAAACTAAAAATTTCCTACTAGTCATTGACAAGTGATATTTTACAAGGCATTGCAGCAGCACTCCATTCAAATGATGCACAAGTCCGCGAAAAAATACTTTATCAAATCCAATGTCTCTCTGCTTGCTGTCGAGGGATTCAATCTCCTAATGATGACTATCAATCTTTGAATGAGCGCATGTCGATTTACGACGCGTTTGCCAGTGGACAACTGGCGGCTGCCTATGCCAAAATTGGAGGATTCAATGAGATGATGTATGCTATTCATGCCTCCTCAACCGAAATAGCTCGAGTATGGTGTGCTGATGAAGAGATTTCAAAGGCACTATCTCATTTCTTGGATCTGGGCATGAAATCGACGAGTCCCTTGTTAAGTCTAAAGTTCGAGGATCTTGCTCTTCTGGTTGAATCTGCTTATAATACAGCACCCTTTTCGTGTTGGTTGGATACAGCATCATTGATGATGAATGTTTATGGAGGGCAAAGTATGCATTATGAGAGATTAAGAAATTTGCTTGCTGCATTGACAAGGAAAACATTTGAGTTGATATATGGAGCAGAAGGTATAGTAAAAAAAAAGTATTTATATACATGAAAACTCAAATGTAGGTAGCAATGGAACATTATCCAGATATTGTTGATAGTTACTTTGATTTACTATCAAGAGTAAGAATACATATGAAAAATAAGAATTAGAACTGATGAATATAAAAGACAATTAGAAGATGCCCAATTGCTTTTTATGAGTTACCAACAGATATAATTAATACCATATTTATGTTTGTCATTGCTGGTATGGGGTTACAAGAACGGCTGGCACTAAAAGCAGCATTGAATTTCGTTGTAGGTAACATGTATGTATCGCATTCATTTTTTTAAACTATAGTTTTTAGGCAGAGTTTGTGAGTCAGGAATTACAAGAAGGATCTAATATCAGTAAAGCAGTTGATATAATTATGATGAACAAGGGAATGCAAATAATGGAGCAGTTATTACTGGTAAATGAACCGCTTCTTGTATCTACTGTTTTCTCATTATGTTGCATTTTAGGGAATTGGTGGTCGTGTACCTAGATCATTTTCAGGTCCATTGGTAGATGCATTATACAAAATTATTGGAAGATACTTAGAAGCTAGTAAACAATGGCTTCAAACGCTATTATCCAATGTAAATTGTTATATAATTTATATACTTTCTTATTTAATCCAACATGTAGGATAATTTCCCTTCTGCAATGGCCTCACAAAATGATAAGGAGACATTTCTTAAAGGAGTACTCGGGTAAGTTTAAATGTGTTACAAAAGAAATAAATAATAATTTTATTTTTATTATTAAATAGTACAAGATCATTTAAAAGATTTAAAGAAAATGTCAATACATTCTCTATCAAATGTCGTGGTCTAGCCAATACTTCTTTTTAATAAGCAAACACAAGAATACTATTCAAACGAAAGCGCCATTTTTTATATAAATGTGAGCCAATGTTACCTGTGTTGCCTGTGTTACAATGTGTGTCTAATTATATTTGAAATTTTTTATATGCATATTTTTTCTTTTTTTCTCTCTTTATTTATTTATGATTGAACCTATACGAATAAAAGAGATCGATCTATCAAAAATGAAACGGAATCTATTTTCCCATAATCCAATTCAACTTGCTGCGATATCCAATTTTAAATTAGCACAACTTACATTTGCCCCACCTCATTTAGATTCACTAAGAAAGACAGCAGTGATAAAGAATATGCTTGAAAGTGTTTACTCCAACACACCTCCTGAATGGCTACAACAAATGACTCGTTGGAAATTCTTTACACCAGAGTAAATTTTAAGCATGGTTTATACAAGACAACTGATAGGATAGCATATAGGTCGCTAGAAGAAATGACTCAAGAAGGCTTGGAAATGATATTTGCTCAATACGCACAAACAATAGAAGCATTTCGACCTGTAAAAGAAAATATCATTCCACCATACGTTGACATGTTTATAGAAGATATTGAACCTGAAGACGAAGACATGGAGCAAAAAAAGACTTACTCAACCGACTCTTCTTGTTCTTCCATTTTTTCACAACCCAATACAACACTTGCCAATGAACTTGTCGAATCAGCCGTCGATAAACCACTACCAAACAATAGAAAGAGTGTTCGATTGAGCTGGACAAGTGACACAGGTATTACTTCAGGTGCCATATCTCAAAACTTGGCAAATGAAATCATGAGTTTATTTGATATGGATTTCTCTGTGGATATCAAAATTGATACAGCGCCTAAATTACCTGAATTACCGTTCAAGCACAAGGCAAAGCAACACCGTCTTTCTCAAGATATGTTGACATCTTTATTACCTGAATTTGAAAAGATCGCATACGATCACTCGAGTGAGAGATCAGAATTAGATCAAAGACTGTATCTTGAACAGAAACCGATGCGTATCATCCAATCTGTACCTCAACGCTCTTCTTCATTAAAACACCGACAAGAACATATGAATAACAGGGTCAAACCTCAGGTCAGAGTGGATCAAAAGATGGAATCAAGCGTAAATTATCCGTTGTCACCACCTGCTACTCCAAACATAGAAAAGAGTTTGTCTAGAAAGAAATCATTACTTAAATTGGCTTCTCTTGTTACTAAGAAAAGTAAAAAGCAGCAAAATTCAGCGGATGATGATGACGAGAGTGTATCTAGAAAGGCAAGCACTTCCACTGTAACATCCTCTACATCATCTTGGTCTTGTGTCTCTGAATCAGAAAGAAGGCATAAGCCATTACCAGAGACCCCTCGTTCACCTACAAGCCCCGAAGAAAACAGCATCAAGAAGAAGACGTATACAAAAAAGAAAAAGAGAAAGTCGGTGGTGGTGATGGAAAAGACGATGTCTAAGCGTAAAAGTAATCTGCTTTTGAATCCAACAGGTGATCCGATCGTTGAAGAGAAGCTTACGCTGAGTAGATCGAAATCAGCATTTATAAAATTGGGTGGTGGCTTGAAACCAAAGAAATCAAAGCAAGCTAAAAAGGCAGTGACCAACAGATCGTTCGAAGAAGAGAGTAAAGATATTTACAGTGGTTCAAATACATCTCAACACAGTTTTGTAAAAAGAATGGCTTCTTTTATGAAGCCCTCCCGCAGCAGCAAGCCTGTTGAGGCTTAGTCCATATGTACATTTGTATACCCCCTCAGTAACGTTGATTCAGGAAAGAAAGATGACATCCCTTTTCATGTAGAGCATAAATTGATTCTCTTTCTATTTATTTTATACCAGATCAAATAATAACAATAAAAAGCTTACAAAAAATACTTGATCTTAGCCAAAAGGTCTGAAAGGATTTTTTTTTTTTTAAAAAAAAAAGAAAAGCTACTTGAAGACTTTTCGTTAAAATACATCTTTCATTCGAAAGTAAAGTAGAACTACTCAACATGTTTTAAATAGCTGTTAAGACTGAAACCATTTCTCAATTCTATTGAACCCTAGAAGCTCACTAACATTTTAGGAATAATGAAGTGTTTCAAACTTGTTTTTGTATATTATGAAAGAAAACAATAAGCTTTTGAAGATTGAACTTTATTGGTTGAAAGCCTAAAGAATGTGAACTACAGTTAAAAAGTATTCATTTGGGTATCTACGGTGAGGGGGTAAACGCAGATATCTTTTATCCAATCAGAAACATCCTTGTAAAGTCACTTGTAAATGAATAATAATCTAATACTACAAAGCATTAATAGTGTAAATAAGCTAGAAGAAGTATTCATTGTAAACGGGAGCGGTAGACACTTTTAGAGTGGATGTACATATATCAAATGATTGCAAGTCTATTTTAATTACTAAAGCAGCCAAGGAGACATTGTTGATGAAAAGAAATAATGGATTGGGAAGGACAGCTCCTTTTATCTAGAAAAATTGACAAAATTAATTCAATACCAAGCATCTTAGACAACTAAGCTCGATTTTAGCGATAATAACCTGAAGATAAAATGAGACGTCTAGCACAAGAGGTAAAAAAAAAGCTCAAGTGGAGGAAATGTTTACAATGCATAGCTCTAACTTTAGATAATGCAAAAAAAAAAAAAAAAAAAAAAAAAAAAATAGTTTTATGATATCACTGTCGGTGGTCCGTAATGGCTTTTTTATTATTATTATCATTTTTTTTTTTTCGAAAAAACTAAAGGTAATTTTCTATTATTTTTTTATGACCATATTTAGACGATTGAGATGTGCTCTGGCTATGCTATTTCAGCTCATGCTCTATCTACAAATCCACGCTTATGCAAAACAAGACGTTAATAAGAGGCTACAAGTATATTTACTTGCCAGCATGTTCACCCGAGCTGAGCCCTATCGAGCAATCTTGGGCACAATTCTGGGCATTGGTCAAACGCAAAGTGAGACGCAGTAAACACCAAGCCACTGAAACATTCTAGGACACTGAAACGCTCTAGGATAGAATCGTTGATGCCGCAAACAAAGCTTCTACTGAGCATCTTGAAAATACCATCAAGCATTCAAATGATCAGTTTGAAAATTGTAAAAACGGGTTTCGATATAAACTATTCTTCATGTTGGTGAAACAAAGTCAAATAATGTGATAAATGCCTACCCATGGTATCGCCGATGCTTTGGATTTTAATTCGTATTATGGTTATATGTTGTATCTTGTTCCCTCCTTCAAAAAAAAATGAATACATGCTTAAGCAGTAAGATAGAGAGAAGAAAAGAAAATTGATGATTCTACAAAAAAGGAAAACAGAGTGTGGCTCAGAGAGCAGGTATTGCATTATTTGACCTTGTTTCGTTAACATTTGGATTTTAGGAAAGAGTGTACAATGATAATTTTTCTCCTTAATTTCCATCCACTTTTTTTTCTCCTTCGCTATGAAGCAAAGGTACACCTCTCTGTGCGGCACCTAAATAAAAACAATTTTAGGAAATAGTGTACATAAATAAATAACCAATGCAAACCAGAGTAGCACACACTAAAAAAAGAAACATGAACCTTGTTTATCTTGTAAACAATCCTCTTTTTCTTTTTCTTTTTCTTTTTTATAAAAGAAAAATTAGAATGAAATCAAACAATAGACTTCCTTCAGAGTTCTTGCATCAAGTGTCTCCCTATTTATCCCTTCAGGATCGTTACAACTGTCTTTTTGTATGTCGATTTTGGTACCATGCATTTTCAAGAATCATCTACAAGGCCATTCATGTCTATTCAGATACCCAGTTCAAACAATTCATCGATTCTTTACCTCAACATGGACACTTTGTCAAGTCGTTGTGTTTACACAGCAGTGCTCAGTATCACCATGAGCCGATCGATTCTTTGGAAGATTTGGAAGATCCTCGGTATGTGAAGCCTATCAGCATAAACCAAGAACAACTGGAGCTGCTGAACGTGCTGTGTCCACAGTTGGAAAGATTTGAATTTGATCGATCGCAGTGGAAACATCTTCAGCTAACAAAGCAAATGAAGCTGTGGAAACACATGATACGTTGTGCACCCATAGAACACACTACCTTTCTAGATTCTCGGTTTATGTCCATCTTTGGTTCATCGCTCACTTATTTGAATATCAACTATACGCATGATCCGGAACAAGAAGTTGACTTGATCTCATCTTTACATCTCGTGCCTACCCTAAAACATCTCGCTCTGGAAACTTTCTATCACGATACGCAGCAACCAAGGATAACGAGCATTGTCTCTATCAGCAGATTCTTGGAGCAGATCCACACCAAGCTACCGTACCTTCAAAAGCTCGAATTCATCCGTACCAATCCACCCAAGCAGGAGCCCCTGAGCTCTTTTCATGATGACTCCAACAGTCTATTCAACTTTACCAAAGCGTCTCAGCTAAAGTCGCTGACGGTCCAGGGCTACATTGATTCGATTCGATGGTTTGAATTTATCCAAACCAATTATCCTCATCTGGAGGAACTCAAGATCAACCAGATTGCCACCAGTCGATTCGGTACAAAGTGGATGTGGCAGCAGGCACTGGTCCAACTCATCCGACAGTCACGTTATCTGAAGTCCCTGTCGATAGGGGGTCGAAACACGCCGCAGCTGCTCTCGACCGGTCTCGCACTCGAGCTCAAGAGCCCTGCGTGTCCCATTGAGGAGCTCTATATTGATTTCAAGACCTATCAGGCCATCGAGTCCTGTCAATTCCTGCTGATCATCGTGGCCTATGGTCTGAGACAGCTGCGGTTCTTGCGATTACGCGTCTGGGAGCAGACGCCGGGATGGTCTGGTGTGACCCATAAACTGTTTCAATGCCGTCAGCTTGTCTCACTCGAACTTTCCCTTTCCAAGGGACTCATGGATCAATACCCCTTCACACCCTTCCTGATTGACAACTTTTTGGAAAACATGCCCCAGCTAGAAGAACTCTTTTTGGTGGGAGCCGAAATCCAAGTCCTGTACAATCACCTGGTGGATCTCAATACCCAATTCAGCTTTTCTTTACATACCCTCACCCTGGCTCAATCCAGAGTACAGAATCATCACACCGTCTTTCCTTATTTGAGCGCATGCTGTCCCCAACTGAAACAGGTGCACTTCAAACAGTGTGAGGTCACCAAGCCATCGCTTGCCTTCTCTGTGAATCTCTTGTCGAGCCATCTCGAAAAGATCTCGCTTTGCTCCTTCTTGCTTGGCGCGACGACAGCGGTGGAATACATCGGCATCAAACTCATCACGCACTCGCCGGCGAGTCGAAAGATGGCCTGGTGTCATGTTGCGTTCGTCTCCCCTGCCTACCCCGAATACACCATGGTCAAAGACCAAGATGTGCTGGATGAACTCGACAGTTTACAGTATCAAACCATGCCCGGGAACTATGCTCCCTCGCTGGGCATCATGACCATTCGCTGTCAATCCGTCAGTGACATCTATCTGGATACCATGAAGATTTCAAGAAAACATTTTATTATGATCGATCAATAAAAACATTTAACAAATCACAGATTCAAATTGTTCGCTCGGCATCGTGATTTTGTAATGAGCCGGTACAACATACAGCTTGCCTTTGCAGTCAGGTTGTGTCCACATCGCACAGTGGCTGCTGCCACTGTTTTGGACATGGGCCGCCTTGAACGATTTGGGAAATTCGGTGCATTTGTGGTTGGCGCCAAGGACGCCTGAGCGCGTGTTTTTATCAGAGGCGTATAAAATGATGCCTCCACCTGAGCCAAATAAGCCAAAGACAGTGATGGGTAGAAGGGCAAGTAATAAAAGTGAAATGTTCATTTTCTGGATTAAAAAAAAAAAAAAAAAGAGAGAGGAAACAAGCGTTGTAAAGAATAACGTTTTTTTTTCGCTCTTGGGTGCTTTCACACAGGGGTGTTTATATAAAATCTGATTTGATGGGGTTTGGTGCAAACCCTTTGATGTTTTATACTAGGAATGATATGCTTTTTCTTTTGAAAAATAGTGCCTTTGGTTTCTAGGATTTTCTCTTTTTTCTGATTGTGAGCATGGTTTTTTTAGTCTCTCACTTTTTTTCTGTTCAGTAGATGATTGAAGATATTGTCAATTGATGACAACATCCTGTTGAAGCGTATGAATCTTTTTCGGAGCTTGCTCCTTTTCGCATAAAAATCATCGTCATTTTCAAGTCCAGCAGAGAGTATTTTGAGTCTAACATGAGACGAGATGGCTTCAGTTGTAGACCATTGATTGCTTGTTCTTTATAAAAGCAATAGTACAAGTCAAGATTTTTTTTTTTTTTGAGAAAGTATTTGGTACAGAATTTGCATAGAAATAAGAAAAGAGCAGATGATTACCCCGCGCTTGATCGCCTTTTCAAATACTACTTTTGTCTGCAAGTCTTTGTGAAAATAATAGGGCAATGAGGATCGTTTTTGTTATAGCAGACTTTGTGCTATTGACGTCTCTTGTGAATACTACCCACTTTGGATTTATGATTTCGCACAACTCATGTTTTTATAAAAACTACAAATATAATCAGATGGGAGAAACAACTTGATGACAGTCACTTTATTTTTCAACCACTGAAAATCATAAAGGACATGCTGAACAAGCTAATCAAGCAGAAAACTTGATTTTCTAATAAAAGAAAGAGCATATGAAAATATAAAGACAAGGCCTAGACATTCTATCTTTATTTCTTGTGTATTTCTGGAGTGAAAAGGGTCGTTTGTACTACTTTGATTTACGCATGATGTATGGATGAAGCATGAGAAGGTGGGGGAATGTGGTGTGAAGAGGGTGGATGAGAAGGTTCTGGAGGATGCGAAGGTGGAGGAAGATGAGAAGGTGGAGGAGGTGAATGGGGAGGATGAATTGAGGCTGGCATATCCCCTTCTTCTTTCATTTCTTCTTCCACCGTCTTTCCTTTGACTGCAGCAATCACATGAAGCCCTAGTTGATGAGCTGCGTTGAATAACATTTGCCAAATCATCGAGATGATGAACAAAGTGAGCGTCATGGCCAACAAGACATAGACATATTTCACAAGACTGTATTCGATGATGTGATAAGGATTGCGGTTATATAATAATTGAACCCCAGCAATGTATCCTTGTCTTGCTATACAATCGACGCCAAGCATCACAAAGTAGGCACCAACGAATGACGTAGCAAAGAAGACCATTGGACGAGCAGCAAAGAAGGTCAAGATGCCTGTCAAAAGTGCCATACCAGCCAAGAAACATGGTCTACCAATGTACTAGAAACATGTTGGTATTTTTTTCATTTTTTATGGTTCCTCTTACATGTTCAATCACCAAGTTACTTTTCCAAGTACAAATAAAAGAAGCGATCGCAAGTCCCCCAAACGCTTTTGTCAATCTTAGTCTCTGTCTGATGACTCAATGTGCGCTTACCTCCAACAAGGTAAATCGTAAAGTACCAGAAATGAAAATAGAGTGCAGCTCCCAAGATGCCTAGACTAGCAGGGACCACGATCATTGTGATCTGGTCATTCATGTATCCCGATGACGGTTTACAATTGGCTAGAGCGATCCAAGTCATCGAACCGAATGTTAATAATCCCATGATAAGCAGCATTGGTTTAAACAAGCGAAAGCCCATGACACATAAAAATAGGCCAAGAGCAATCAAAATGGCACCTAAAGAAGCCATCTCGGGTAGAATTCGATCTTCACTTCCATACACTGCGACTATTTAAAAATATGAGCCCAAAAAAAAAAAAAAAATGAATCGACTTACTGAACCAATCTGGTGTGAATGCAGTGATGGACGTGTTTTGGTATCCATGGTTACTTTCAGTACTCGTGGTGTAAGTACCTGTTGGGATGGATGTTGCTGAACGTGTATGAGAAAGAGTTTTGGTAAGCGTAGGATGATCCTCTGTTCTGTCTCTCACTGTTTCTTCCCCTCTCTTTTCAATTGATCTATCATCCATAAAAGTTGGCTTGGAGTGAACGATGGGAAAAAAAGAAGCGATAAGAAAGAATACGGTCCAGTTGAAAAGGATGTATTTGTTCATGATTACTTTATAGAACAATAGAGAGAAAAAGAAGAAGATTTCGGAATGATACTCTATTTATTTATACACACCCTTTTTTTTTTAATAGAAATAACAAAACAAATCTCGATACTTTCTATTTTTAGGAAAGGTGTAGAAAGAGAACAGGCTCTTGCTGACTTTGTTCAGCAGTCTATCTTCCACTCGGTAAGTTAAAAACAAGAAATCCGGAAAGGACAGACTGCGATGGTATCATTCTTTACTCATTCTATTTACATGCTATCTACTTGCTTCACAACGATGTCACTAGGTGATACTTTTGGCAAGGTAAATAAACAAGTTCCCCGAAACAGTAAAACTATCAACATCTTTTTATACTCTGTGGTCTATTGAAACTCCTCATCAGGTACCACAAAAATTGCTTGGATCAGACAATCCCATTTTCAACAACAGTGAATGAGTTTTTTTTTGTTGTCAATTGTTATTTTCTGCTCTTGAAAAATAAAAAAGGAAGGTTGGCAAAGCCACCCATTTTTTTTTTTTCATTTGAATTGAATTAAAAAAAAGTTATCAGACTTGTAGCGTCTTCCCTGCCATGTCCTTGGAATAAAAGACAGGCGAGATCATCAACTGACAAGAACTACTCTGAGAGATAGTTCATGCCACACTTCACTCAAAAGAAGAGCTACTAACAATCATCGACTAACTTTGGAATTGTATCTCGTTTTGAAAACGTAGAAATGTTATGTACTGCATACAGATCCTGTAGAGTACGGTCACTAAAGAAAAAATCAATTTGCTTACTTTTTCGCTCCTTTTATACTTTTTTGTTTTCGGACTGCTTCTCGAGAAATTTTTTTTTTTCATTACCAATCACAAAGCAAGGATGAATGAAACATCAAATGGAAGGGTCTCACTCGAATAGGTTGGGCATTGGTATGATAAAAATGTAAAAAGATGGTTTGTAGTACCAAAAAAAAAAAGAGTTTATGAATGCAATATAAAAAAGTGTATAATTTATTAATACATGCAAAAAAGTCGAGCACTGATTTATTCTGTGAGCCAATCAATCATTATTTTGCTTGCGTCTTTTTGCTTCTTCTATTAGTTTTGAAAATTCATCCCTATATCTCTGTCGTATCATAAAGAAAATGGTTAAGGATAATAGTGTTATAATAAAAATAGAGAAGGGGTTAATGATAATCAAAAAGGATATTGTGTGTATCAGAATCAATGTTTTTTCGTTTGATTTGGTTATTCTTATTGGCTTCATGCGTTCTCTCAATTTCTGCCAATCTTTTTATTAGCACTTCTGCGCTCACTGGATTCTGTGATTCAAGATTGGCATTATAAAGATTAATATATTCTTTATGTCTCCATACTTTTTGTGCTTTATCTCCATCCTCTGGAAGTCCTAAATCCTGTTTAGGAAGGAGACAGTTATTTAAAACGCTTGTTCACATCTCTATCACACACCTTCAGAATCTTTTTCATATCTTTGTCTTTCTGCATCGCATAGACAACCTTTCCCGGCTTCTTACCAAGATTAACACTCTTTGAACTGTAGAGAATAATTGGATCAGGATTCTCTCTTTTGTTCAATGGCATGTAAGACATTCACCTTTTGTTGAATCCAATCTTACTCTGCATGAATAATGCTCCATTCGATCTCTGGCCGAAGGAAGCGACCGGTTCGTTATTGGCAGGTGTAGGTGGGGGACTGGGTGGAATACTGCTATCACCATTGGTACAACCGTCCAGATGTTTATCAAGCACAACGTATTTCATCAATTGAGTACATATTGGGCATTGAACCATCGATGTACCTTTTGAAAAAAAAATATGAATGATATGCTCTCTATGTAATTCTTTTAATGTACTTTTCAATGGTTCGTTCCCATCTTGTAGTGAAAGAGTACTGTATGACTGTGATTCAAACTGTGGGTTGGATTGACTCGACTGCGGCAGCGAATCAAGATCCCTAAATTCTTTCTTTTCTAGTCTTGTCGATCTCCGTGTGCCTACTTGAGACAGAGATCGACTGTTTGAAGAGGGTTTGAAATCAGCATCTGAATCATCGTCAATGTGGATTTGATTGATATTTGGTAATGAATGGACATTGGCTAAACTATTTCCATAATCTTTTTGCTTTCCTTTTTGCTTTTGCTCTATTGATTCTTGTTGCTGACATGGTGTATTTAGTGATTTATCAACCGATGCCAATACATTTCTGGAAAAAAAAAAAAAACGATCAGAACTCTGTGCAAATACAGATGGCTAAAGAAATACCTAGAGAGTCGCCAAATATGAACCACGTTATCCAAGTCATAGTTGTGAACGATACTGTTACTGAATGCTTCCTTTCTACACTTGGGACATAATTGCTCTTCAGATAAACAGCGGTGAACACAGAGAGCGCAGAAGGAATGAGAACAAGTGGAGATCATCATGGCTGTAGTGAAAAGCTCTTTACAGATCGGACAACGTAAATGTTCATCCAACTTTTGTAGTTCTGATGATTGGAAATCGGAGGGATCATCAATGGAATGGCTCATTTGAATCTACCAAAAAAAAAAAAAAGCATAAAGAAATAGAAAATTATGCGCGATTTTTAAAAAATTTTTGGACCATTAAAAATTCAAGTTCCCTTGGGGTTCGTGATATGGAATGGACTGAATAGGGTTTCGTTTTACAAATGTGAATACAAAAGTTTATTAGACCTTACTCACGTATCAAAAAAAAAGAAAGGGGGGGGGTATAGGATGGGACGAAACAGAATACGGAATCCTTAGGTTCTACTGACTTGTTTCAATGGGGAAACCGTATGCTCTTGGACTCACTGCTTTTTGCCATGAAAGAAGCGAGAGAAAGGCGAGGAGGACGATCGGGGTGGGTTGCCTGTTTGCTTTCGAGAAAAGAGTCGAGCGAAAAACGAGGTGTCCTGGGGTCGTGAAGGCGGGTCCTGAGGGCTCTCGGGATGAACCAAGGCGTGGGTATAAAACTCTTGACGGGTAGGAGGGGGAGTCGGAAAGTACTTGTAGTACGCGTTCGAGACGGCAAAGCAAGCATAGATCACCAGACAGACACCCAAGAGGACCATCAGGCATCGACCGCCGGCCGTGTTGGCCAACTTGCTGACCGCGGCCGCCACCATGTTCTTCTCGCCCGATTCGTTGCGCTGAGCCAGCGAGTCCCAAAAGAACCCACTGAGGGTGCCAAAGAGCGCCGCACGACCCAAGAAGCCGATGCGTCCCATCGTGTGCACCAGAAACGCTTCCCATCGACGTGCATCGGGCTCACTGGTCTTGAGGTCCTGGATGAACGGCGCCTGGACGGCATTGATCATTTGCGTCAGAAAGGCAATCAGGAAGGCAATGCCCAAGAGCACAATACCCGCCTTGCCAATGCCTGACTCTGTCCAGGAGGCGGGAAAGGTCTTGCTGGAGGCGGCGGCTTGCTGCTCTTCTTCTGTCTGAAAGATCATGTGGATCACGTAATACGCATAGGCCGTGTAGACCAGGCCACTGACAAAGGGTGAGAGACGATATCGAAAGAAATTCTTTTTTTTGCTAAAGGATGCATCACTCCCTTGTCCTGTGATCGCTTCCCAAAACCTATATGTTTTCAACTCAACACATGTTTATCATTTCTGTCAAGAGGATGAACTTGTGTACCTCCAGATGATGTATAAACATAAACCGACAGCCATCACAATCAGGATCGATCTACCCACGGCTGGAATGCCGCCTAATAATAAAAATGCGCCCTTTCAGCTTGGTTAATGAGGCACTTGCTGTTTTCAGAGGCCCAGTGCTTACCTGGGGAGATTCATTTCCTTTGCTCCCATTCGGTGTCCATGCACCCGTCAGGTTGGTTAAAGTTAAGACACCTATGCAACCATAGACCACACCTTTGGCGATAAACCCCACTCGACCCATCCATTTTAAGCACGTCGTATATTTTTTGCGTACACCTCCTTCATAAAAGTGTAATTCTGATTCTCGACGTACCAGCCTACTCTTTCTGCGTATCTCAGAAGGGGTCCTGACCGCCACGGGTAAGGTCTCTTGGTTGGGGGATGGCTGATGCTTTCTAAACAGGTTCCATCCTCTCTCTGGCTGCGACTCGTCCTTTTCAGACTTTTTTTTGAAACAATCCAACATGAAGAGTGACCTCCTTTTTTTTTGTAGAAAAAAGGGACAAAAAAGTAAAAAATAAAGAGATCAAATTGGACAAAAGGGTTTATTCGATGCGATCCAAAAGCACATTTTTCATCATGATGATGTCAAGCGGTTTAAATGTTTATGAAGACAATGATACAATAGCATGCAGTATGTCAAGAGGCATATAACGTGCTTTGTAATAAAATTTTTGTCATAAAGAATGCCTTATTGGGTCGCAACAAATCAGAATGCTTCCCGTCGTCATTTCCGAACGTACCTTACTCAGTCCTTTTTGAGTCTCGCTTTCTTCTTTTTGACATGAAACATTGTTTGAATTGTCTGCTTAGTATTCAAACGACCCTCAAGATTTCATTTCTTCTTAAACGAATGAACATTCGATAGAACCTAAGCTTCTTTCGGTCACTACCGAGACAAAACCAGTTGCAAAACGGTGGTGAGTGAAACCAGAGGATCTAATTTGAACAGACCAGGCAGTCGAGATCCATCCTTGTCAAAAGACCTCACTGTCTTTCTTTGAGCATTGTCTTTATCAAGCCAAAACGCATCACTGCTTTCGTCGGTCCCTTTCCGCAGCAACAAAAAGGGGGTGCCTCCGTGCCCTCCTTATTTTATACTCCGATTTGCGTCGCTTTGTCCACGTAATCCACCTTTCTTTCGAATCCATCCTGCTCGCTATCCATCCATCTATTTCTCTTTCACTATTGTAACCATGTCTGATACTGAAGAAAAGAAGATTGTTGAACAAGTGAGAAAATGAATCCAAGATAACATAATAAAAAACTCACGTATTGAATCATTTTAGCAAGAAGAAGAAGCCGATGTTCACTTTGAACCCATCATTAAATTAGAAGAAGTGGAAGTAAAGACAAACGAAGAAGATGAAGATGTTCTCTTTAAAATGTAATCACACGTTTTCTTTTTGTTTGTTTGTTTATTAAGCTTTTCTTAGGCGTGCTAAATTATTCCGTTTCGACTCCAACGAGTGGAAGGAACGTGGCACGGGTGATGTTCGTTTGATGCAACACAAGCAAACCAAAAAGATTCGTTTGTTGATGCGTCGTGACAAGACTCTCAAGGTCTGTGCCAACCACTATGTTGAATCTTACATGACCCTTCAACCCAACGTGGGTTCTGACCGTTCTTGGGTTTGGAAGGTCACTGCTGACGTTTCGGACGGAACCCCTGAGGCTCAAACCTTGGCTATTCGTTTCGCCAACTCGGATAATGCCAACCAGTTCAAGGAAAAATTCGACGAAGCCAAGAAGAACAATGAAGGATTGAAGAAGGATGAAAAGAAGGAGGAAGAGAAGGAAGAAAAGAAGGATTAAGTGTAATAATAAAATAAGGAACAAATCCAAACAAAAGAGACAAATCATCTTTTTTTTTTTTTCCATTCCCACACACACACACACACTTATGCTTTTATCATTTTTTTTTTTTTTTTCTTTCAACACAATAAATCCCAACTTATGAATTTCTTACCTCTTTATTTAAAGTCCACAGCTATATTTTTTTTTTTATTGTAATTTCTTGGATTTCTTCTATTGTTCCCTCTCTCTCTCACTCTCACTCACACACTCTTTCTCTCTTTCTTGTTTTCAAAACATGCAATCGCTTTTGGGTGAACTAGTGGTGGTTGCTTTGAAAGCAGTAATTAAAATGACTATGAATAAGATATGAATTCTAACTGTTTTTATTATGTAAAAAAAGGAAAATTTGCCACATCAGGTAAATGAAACTAAATGTCTGAAATTCAGTTTTTTAATGAACCTTGTGAAAAAAAAAAGACTTCTAGAAAGCAAGATCCTTTTTGTATATTTAGAGTCAATGAAGTTGTAAAGAGAACAAAGGCAGACTATGGAGGAGGCTCCTACCCTGTTTGGGATGATCAGGTAACCATAGCAATAATTTAAAGTTATATTGGATCTCATCCATGATAGGTCAATATTCCTATAAGCCGCAGCCAACATCAGCAGATGCATATTCAGATATTTGATAGAGATCCACACCCTCAAAATCTGATGGGAGAAGGTACAATTGATTTATCAAAAGTGATTCGAGAAAAAGAACACGATGGCTATTTCCTCATGAAACATAATGGACAGCCAGCGGGTGAGATCTATTTAGAATTGACTTTTTATCCAGTGGTAATGACAACAAGCCTGCTCTTTATATATGCTCATTTTCTTCTATAGGAACATGCCAATACAAGACCTCATCAAGCTGTGAGATATCCACCTCATCATCAAGCACACCCTGGCCATCGTCCTCCCCCGTCGCATGGGCCACCCACTTTTCAACTGACGCCTCATCCGATGCCTCCCCCTCGTCCCATGTCCTATTCAACACCTTCACCTCACCCTCCTCCTGCTCATCGTCCTTTAGCAGCTCCACACAGCATGCCTCCTGCTGCAGTTCCCCACCACGCCTCTCATCCTGCACCCGTTCCCCACCACGCGTCTCATCCTGCACCAGTGCACCACTCGCCTTCAGCCCATCGTCCTCCGTCCCATCCCACCTTGGTTCACCATCAGCCCTCAGTCCATCCTGCCCCGCCTCACAGTGCTCCACATCCTACCTCTCACCCTCATCCTTCTTTTCCTCAACCCAGACCTTCCTCGACATACACCCGGCCTTCTGCTCAGCCTTTGTTGTCTGCTCCTTATCAACCTGCCGCTTCCCCTATTCCTAGACCAGGTAAACAAAAAGATAAACGTGTGAACCTTCCACTCACTTTTATACCCAGTTCACTATCCTCCACCAGGCACACCTTCTTATCCTCCACCGATGAGACCTTCTTATTCAACGCCTGTCTCTCACCATCCACGTCCCTATCCTCCTCAACCCGGTATGAGGCCACCGACTCGACCGATGAATTACCCTCCTCGTTGACCTTATTTACTGTGTAACTTAATGTTTATTTTGCAACTGACATAAAATCACATGTCTCTCCACACACTTTTTTTTTTTTTTTTTTTTTTTTTTAATTTTTAAAAAACGAGGTCTCACTCGATTTCTCTCTTTTTCTTTCCATCCAACCCACTTTTCTGTGTTTGAAATCATGCTACGTCGTCTAGGGTAAGTAAAGAAGAGAGAGAAAAAGAGAAAGCGATTGACGCTCAACAGCTTCACACGATCTTATGCCACGCAACCGAGCACATTTTCCAATCAAGCCAGTCTGCCCAGACTACCTATTCCCGACCTTCAACAGACCTCTGCCCGTTACAAACGGACCTTACTCCCCTTGCTCTCCACCACAGACTATCAAGCCTATGCGGACAAGATCGACCGGTTCTTTCGACCTAACGGATTGGCCGAGACGTTACAGGCCCGCTTGGTCCAACTGGACCGACACGAGGCCGACCAGGGCGTGAACTGGCTCGATCGTCTCTGGCTTCAGAAGGCGTACCTCGAGTACCGTGCACCGACGCTGATCAACGTGAACTGGTGGAATCAACTGAGGGACTTTGAGCTCGGCCCAGGGGCTCCGGAGGGTCAGGTGACCGAGGTCCAGTTGAAACGATCGGCTGGGATGATTGCGGGTTTGATTGATTATTCCAACCGACTGAACGCGTAAGTGGGAATGAGAGGATGACAGAAAACACTGACCTGTCTGAAGTGAACAGATTGGGCCGGACGTGTCCAGATCGGGTCCGTTTTGTATGCATCAACTCAAAAAGATGTTTGGCACGAGTCGGATTGCTGCCTCTGGATGTGATCGTGTGGTGAGTCAGTGGCCTTGCTTGGCTCGACATATCAGTGTGATCTACAAGGATCAAGTGTTCTCGGTCCAAGTGATCGGTGCCCATGGAGAGACCGTGTCCGTGAAGCAAATCGAACAGTAAGTCCAGCGTGTAGGCAAGTGCTCCAACTCATCTTTTCTCAGTCAATTACGCCAGGTGGTACAGCAGGTCGATTCAATGTCTCCAGAACAGCGCCAACCGCCTGTCGGTTTGCTGACGACCGAACATCGTGATACGTGGGGTCCTGTAGGTAGCCAGGATCGTGTGTGTGTACCTGTTGCTAATCTTCCATCTAGATTCGTGAACAGATGGAGACCCTAGGCGTGAATGCTCAATCCTTCAAGACCATTGATGAGTCCCTGTTTGTGTTTTGTTTGGATGATTATAGCTCGCCTTCCGATCTCGATCTCTCACACCGCAACATCTTTCATGGCAGAAACGGTAGAAACCGATGGTTTGATAAAGCGCTGCAATTCATTGTGGAAAACAATGGACGTGCTGGACTCAATGGCGAGGTAATCTTTCTTGTTTCCGTTGTCTGAAGCTCATTCTCTCTTTTTGAAACAGCATTCACCTGCGGATGCAGTGATTCCTTCTCGTATTGTCGATGATGTCTTGTCTCGGTAAGTGATAGAGAGCACAAGGACCAAAAAAAGTTAACATAGTACAGTGAGCCGATTCAAACCGAGACGACTCCAGTCCACTTGGCCCCACCCAAACCACTGAGATGGGAAGTGTCGGGTCAGGTTCAACAAGCGATTCGTACGGCAGAAGAGAACGCGTCGAAACTCATCCAAGATTTGGACAGTGTCTTGCTTCACTACCACAGTTATGGATCCAACTTGATGAAGAAGGCTCAGGTCAGTCCGGACGGTTGGCTTCAGATGGCTTATCAATTGGCGTATTACCGACAATACGGTCAACCCTGTCCGACGTACGAATCGGCCTCCACCCGTAAATTCCTCACGGGTCGTACGGAAACGGTTCGCACCTGTTCTGTTGAATCGGTGGCATTCACCAAGGCATGGGATGATAAGGAGATCAAGGTAAATAAAACAAACAAAAGAAGGAGATCTCATTTCTTTTCGTATAGATGGCTGATAAATTGAATTTGTTTCAAAAAGCCATCGCGGGTCATTTGGAATACATGAAGGCGGCTAGCAACGGTAAGAGAAAAAGGGAAACAGGGTTGAATGAAACTCATTTTTTTTTTAAAAAAAAAGGCCAGGGAGTCGATCGTCATTTATTAGGCCTTCGATGTCAAATGACAGCTGAAGAAGCGGCTTCTGAAGATGCAGGGATCTATCAAGACCCTGCCTACTGGGGTTCTCAATATTGGCTCCTTTCTACCTCCAATACATCTCCAGGTGATTGGGCCTGGGGAGGCTTTGGTGCGGTCGTGCCCGAAGGTTATGGTATAAACTATGCGATCGGTAAAGAACGGGTCCGGATGAGTATTTCCTCTTGGCACCCTTGTCCTGACACAAGCTCGGTCAGTTTCAGAAAGGCCGTCCGACAGGTACTAGATGACTTTGGAGAAGTCGCAGAAAGATACTTTATTAAGCAATAAAGGGAAACATGGCACTTCTGTTGCGAGGATATTCTTTGAAATCTTTCTTGTAACTCTTGTGTTTCTTTACTGCCCAAATGTACATTTGGCCGGTGGCAACGATATTAAAGAGGAAGGCTATAGAAAAAGAGTGAGTAAGGATAAACTTGGATGATGTCTTACCACTCCAACTGGTCGTAAGGAAACAAATCGCAGTCCAAGCAATGAATTCGAAAAAGTAATTGGGACAAGAGACCAAGTCAAAACCATAGCCATAAGGAATAGCACGAACACGCGTTCCAGGTGGACGCAAGTTACGGAGCGTCATGTGCGTAAAGAAGTTTGAGATTTCTGCCCACTATTTTTTTGATTTTAATTGTCAGTCTCTATGTTTCATCATCACTTACAGCCCAGACAGCGACCGATCCATAAAGCCAGATATCATTTCGAACACTGACACCTTGACCACGAGCAAACCAAGGGCCATAAACCCAGAAAGCCAAGTTGACACCGGACAATAACCAATAGTGAGCCGAATTCTTAAAGACGTTACGGAAAGGCATGGTGCCATGAGAAAAGCGGTGAACAAAGATCGTTTCCAATTCACGTTTGATAAAGTGAGCCATGACCATGTAATAACAAGCGGTTTGCATGGGTGAGTGAGTGAAAGAGGTAGAATAGATGGACTTTGAAAGATGATAAAAAATAGGATGAATCAAGATAGGTCCACCGTATTCAATCAAAAATACCGTACGCCAACCAATTTGACGTCCGAGGTCTTTAAAATAAATCGTACAGTCTCCTTCTAAACCTTGTTCGCCCAAAGTCTTGTCTGTCTCGAGTACTTTTTTATCTTCTGTGGTCAGTCGTTGACGTTCAACTGTGTATTGAGAAAACTGTTTGTGAATCTCTGTTGAAATGTCAGATACGCGAGAAGAACTAGCAAGTTCCAAAGTGATTGGAAACTTTTTAGACTTTGGATTACGCGAAACAATCGTCACTTTCATCTCTTTTAAAAAATAAAAAAACAAGAAAGAAAGGCTTACAAAATTATCACATGACGGACACTAAAACAAATAAATCAACCATTGGAGGCTGGGTTAAGAAACAAGCCAAGGAACAAAGGTTGGGGGAGAAGAGCAAAAGATGAAATGGCAAGGAAAGAGGGTAAAGAAATTCACGTGTAATCTACTTTTTACCCCAAAAAATACAACAGAACCATTGTTCATGAACAATCCTTTCTCACTTTACATGTGAATGTTATTTTAAGAAAAACAATTTAAACTTTTCGGCCACTGATTTTTTCACGCCATTTTCGGACAAGAATAGTATAAAAGAGACATTTTAAAATGAACTTTATAAAAAAGACATGGTTTTGACTTGTAGGACAAACCAAGTTCCTCCCCCCCTCTTTCTGCTTGAAACCCAGACAATGACTCTATTGTTGTGCATGGAATGGTTTATTTGAAATTAAAAGTGAAAATAGGGCTGATGGATAAAGACAGTGGACACGTTTTGAATGAACGAAAAGAGAGATTGTATTGTGTTGATTGAATGAATTTCTCTCTTTTAAAAGCAGGTTGCTTTTTCATTCAAATTTTATGGAAAGTTACGTCGTGTAATGCATCACACCAATCGTTCAACCTCATTTTGTGTGACGTCTAAGAAGGTTTCTTTTTTTTTTTTTTTTTTTTTTTTTAAATTCTCTTCTTGCTTTCATCACTGAATGTCTCTTTATGAACAAAGCACAAGAAGAACAGCAGCAAAAAATCAAAAAGGACAGTTCAAGCAAGTTGAATCCAGTATTTGATACGTTGTTACAGTCTTCAGAAAGAGCACCAGCTGCTCCTGTCACCGTCAGTCCAGTAACGACATCCGCTGAACTCTCACTTTCTTCGTCTCCAAACACTAAATTAAAAAGTGTTCCTATACCACAACCCTTGATATTAAAGAGACGTGCGAGCCGATCTTCTATTTCTTCTGCTGACGATCTCGGTGAACAAAGCTGGTCAAGGAATATGACACCCATCCAACACATGTTCACCGACACTTATTCTATTTCACCTACCAACTCTGTCTTGTCTGCTGATCTCTCTCACCGAAAATCATTTCTGGCCGACAACGAGTACAGCAGCAGTTTAGGAAGCGAACAAGATACCCTCCATACCACCGCTCGCTCTCCACCTCCGCCCGTTTCTTTTTCGCCAAGATATTCAAGTCCACCGGCTGGTAGTGGAGGAAAATACATGGTCAGATCAAAACGGGCGAGTTGGATCGATGCTTCCTCTTCAGTTCATCATGAATCACTACCGACCACACCGACCATGCAACCCACGACCATCAAACCCTTAATTGCTCCCTTAATTCATTCGCATAAACACCCATCCAGTCCAGTCCCTGTCCCATCCTCCAGTCATCCACCCGAAGACACCTCACTCAAATCCGGTTCGCTATCGAAATTAAGAGAAGACAGACAGCAGCAGTTCCTTCAACCCAAGCGTGAAGGATCCGTCGAGGGTTCTCTATCGATCACTGACAGGCTCAAGAAGGCCTCGACAGATTCTGATTTAGAAGAGTTGACATTTGAAAAACGATCGCTTCGTGAGCGGAAATCGTCCATTTCTTCCGTCATGACCGATTGTACACTGACCAGTGAAGAATCCCCCATGTCTTCTCCACGTATGTATAAGCTGATTGTATCGTTTTGTCTAAAAAGACTGCTTTTATTATAGATCGAGTCAAGCTACAGTTCATTCAGTCTCCATCCGCACCTCCCTCCACATCCCATACACCCTCCACCAGCAAGACCCGACGTCGTTCGTCGATGCATCTGCTTCGTAACATGCCTACCTCTGAGCTGGCAGACATCGTCAGTGGACATTCCCCCAACCCAATCTTGGACACCCCACCTGCCGAAGAACGTACGCTGGTCGACCCACCGCTCTATTCACCCGACACACAACCTTCACTTCACTCTCTCTTGCGAAGGCAGCTCACCACAGGCAAGCGGAGGTCCCATCCAAAAGATCGTGTGTCGCATGTGGAACAAGACAAGGATGTGGTTGAGATTGATTTGGATGATGTGCCACGAGAACAGGAGAATACAGAGCGGTTTGTGAACTCACTTCGCATGCGAGATGCTCCTATTTACCCAGCGATGCTCTTGAACGAGCCAAAACAAGATACCTCGGCCTTGAGTACCTCGTACTCTTCCACCCGTCGTCCTTCTTATTCGGACGATCACAGCTTGAAAGAGATGCATTCAAAAAGTAACCAAAAAGAGAACCTTGACTCTATTCAATCTAATCTTGCTATTCTTCTAGAGAAAAGTGCGCATTCGATTCCAGCGAACGCCTATGACTTTGATCAACCCCTGTTTGGGTCTGACGAAGACTATGCGAAAAAGTTATTCATGTCGCGTTCAGCCAAGATAAGAAGATGGTGTAGTCTGCGTGTTCAAAATCCAGCGATGCCGGCCGGCCACCGACGAAGCAACAGCGCGGGCAGCACCAGCAGCATGCCCATCCAACCAAGGCCGTCCTCGACCGCACAGCTCCGACGATTTCCGCAAGACGATTCAAACATGCCGACGATCCTGATCACGGGCGAGGAGGAGGCCAGCCAAGATTGCCACAAGATCGTGAACCATGTACCTTGGGTCGATTGGTTAGAGGAATACAAGGTCATCAAGGCCCAAGAGGTCCGACGCAGATCGTCTGCACAGCAGGAGATCCCTCCTGGCAATCAACACGAGTCGCTCGTGAACCGGGTGTTGTCCAACTGGTGGCAAACGGTCAAGACCGGAGCCGAGCATTACTCCAAGCCAAAGCATCGCCAGTCCCTGAGTCTCGCCATGCCCTTTTGTCCAGACCCGGCGCCTGGTCTGCAAGACGTCAAGCACCCACTGGAACACGACGAGTGCAAGCCACCGCGGTCCCCACCGGTCTCGCTGGAACCCCACTCTGACCTGCCCCCGCCTGGCAAGAACCCGGTGACCGAGGAAAAGCTGGCCAAACGGGTCGGCTACCGCTTCTTTAACTCTGGCAACCGGATGGGCACCTATGGTCATCTGCGCCATATGCTGAGCTCACCACAGCAGGGCCCCGAGACCGATCTGAGCAGCCAAGTGCAGCAGTCGATCAAGGCCCGGTTGCAATTCGCCAAGGAGGCCTGTGATGCGGAACTGCGAGAGATCATGGACGGATTGAATGAATATGTGGAACGCGGTCTTCAGTATGTGGAAAACATGGACGCCATTCTGGAAGAAGGCCGGGTGGAGACGGACGAGGACGAAGAGGTGGTGATCCAGAGTCGTTTGCCGCACAAGCGCAGTCTGGCTTCCTTTGAGGAATTTCAAACCAACGTGACCTTGATCTCCGAGGACGCCTATCTGCCCACGCCCTTCATCCTCACCTTGCAAGACTTGATCGCCTTGGCACAGCATGTGATGGACAGCGACCTGGACGACATCCTGGAGACCGCCTGTGCCCAGACGGTCGGTGGGATTCAGGCCCTCGGCTCTCGCTGGGACGCCCATCCGGAATGGCCCTGTCGAGAATGGTACGTGCGTCTGCTGCTCTGTATCGCGGCCCTCAACCGTGTGGTGGAATGGTGGGCGGCCGAACGTGGGTTTTGGTCGGCGAACACGGCCATGGGATCGATGCATCCGAGTGACACGGAAGATTCGGTCTTGTCCAGAGCAGAGGAAACGGAGGAGGAGGATGAGGTGAGTCAGATGTCGCTGGATGAGCCTGTGAAGAAGGTGCAGTCGTCTATCTGTGAAGAAAGTGATATTTCGATGGGTGAGGCCTTGGATAATTTGCAGCTTCAGGAAGAAGCAGAGAAAAGTCAGAATTCGACCATCATTGTCGAACTCAGTTTGGGCGTGATTGCGGTTCAATATGTGAGCCCTATCTGGTTGGATGTTGTAGGGTAAGAGTGGACAAGAAAAAAAAATTGTTTCTTTTTTTTTTGTTAATCTCTTGTGTATAGAACGGATCCTCAATCGGTGATAGGACATGGTATCACTGAATTGGTATCGGTCGAGGACAAGCAGGTGTTTAGTGCTGCCACGCAAGAACTATTGGCTGATGATTCCCATACGGTAGAAGTACGCTTTAATGTTGTTACCTCGGACGGATCCCATATTGAAATGGAAGGCAAAGGTATGCTCATGTACAACAGAGTCACTAGCGAGCCAAGTCATACGATGTGGGTCATGAAACCCATCATACCCCGTCGCTGGTCTCTGGTGGAAGTGACGCCTCGTACGACAGAAAAACATCCTTGGCTAGCCAAAAGTCAGATGGATGATGTCCAGCTAGAAGAGCAAAAGGCCAAAATGAGAAATCGATCCAAGTCAGAGCCCTTTCTCTTTATGCCGAATGAAACAGAGTCAGGAAGCGATGAAAACGCAGAGCAAGAGACGATATCGTTAGAGAGGCTCATGTCCTTGCCACCTGTTCTTTGTCGAGTGTGTGAACGATGGGTGGTGGCCGCTTTCTTTGAACAGCATTCTGAGCTGTGCGTCGAGATCCATCAAAGTGAGATGGACATCCATGCTTGCAATGATGGCATCATCGAATTCAAACACATGATGCATGAAAGAATAGAAAGCACAGAGCATGACATTCAAGAACTAGAAAAGGGAAACTATACGGAACCCAACAAGGAGGAGACAGAGGCAGAGGATGACAACGATTCGATCTTTGGTGATTGCTTGCCACTGGATGAAGCGGCAGATCCGCTCGAGTTGAAGAAGGCCGAGTTGGATGTGTACAAGAATCTGCTGGAGATACTCGAGATAGCGCTGAGTATCTCTATGCCCGGATCCACCGAGGACGATGTGGCAGAAGAAGGGGCCGAAGGGGATCGTATTCTGCAGTCGCCAAGATCAAAGGATAAAATGGTCCAGATTCTCTATTGGCGCCCACCTCCGACAGACGATGCTGACTTGTCTCTCCTGATCAAAGACGTAGAGGATGTGGCAAGAAGCAAGATGGATGCGGTCAACCGTATGCGTGACCGATTGGAATACAACGGACGGGCAAGGGCCGAGTTTCAAAGGAATACACAACAAAAGCCCAATTGGACCGAGTTCGTCCCTCCCTCCGGCCATCCTCCAGAGCAAGAAGATGAAAGTGGAAAGAAGGTGACAAGGGCAAAGAAGCCCTGGGGAAAGAGAGGTTTCTTTGACCGCATCAAGTCATGGCGACGTCGACGATCCTCTGGTCTGGCCGGACGCCTCTCACACCGTCTAAAATCCCTTACGCCTGATACGGCCCACACACCAATCGTGGAAATGGAGACGATCGAAACCCCTCTTGGTTCACCTGCTCTTCAACCTAGACATCCAGCTGCCAACAAGGACTACCTTTCATCCGGATCCAATACACCTGGCAGTAACCAGTCAGCGCCCGGTAAATCTCCCCTCTCTCCTCTACAGGCTCCCGTTATCTCTCGACCTACGTTTCCAAGCATCAAAGACTTTGATATCATCAAGCCGATCAGCAAAGGCGCCTTTGGTTCTGTCTTTTTGGCAAAGAAACGAACGACGGGTGATTATTATGCAATCAAGTTTTTAAAGAAATCGGATATGATTGCTAAAAACCAAGTGACTAACGTGAAGGCCGAGAGAATGATCTTGATGTCACAGACAGACAGTCCGTTTGTTACCAAGCTCTACTACACCTTTCAATCCAAAGACTATCTTTATCTTGTTTTAGAATATCTGAATGGAGGTGACTGTTCAGCATTGATCAAGGTCATCGGTAGCTTACCTGAAGATTGGGCTCGTAATTATTTAGCAGAAGTGACACTCGGCTTAGAATACTTGCAGAGTAAAAGCATTGTGCATCGGTAAGGAAAGCTGAAGAAGAGAAAAAGAGGTCTAATGATATTTTACAGTGACTTGAAACCGGACAATTTACTGATTGATCAAAACGGACACTTGAAACTGACTGATTTTGGGTTATCAAGAATTGGCTTCTTGGATCGTCGCGTACGAGACGAACTGACAACGGCTGCCTTTAATGATACTCAGCAGCCCACATCCCCTGCACCCTCCAGATCAGGCACGCCGCCTCAATCACCGGCCGATCAAATCACATCGCCTACAGGCACCATCTATCGACATTCCTACTTTAGTTTGCTGTTTGATCCAAAATCTGGCACAAGCACACCTTCTGGTGTCAATCCGGTCATCAACGAAAATGCACTCATGAGTGGTGCCTCTAGCGAAACCCGTCATCACCGACGCCACCTGTCCAACGTGCTACCCGAGTCATTCAATTCGACCCATTCAAGAAAGTCCAAGAAACCGTTTGAAAAAAGTGGCGGTCCAAGGCAGGCGGTTGGTACGCCTGATTATTTAGCACCTGAAAGTATATTGGGTACAGGTCAAGATTCGATGGTGGATTGGGTAAGTTGGCTTTGGTTTGAGACTTTATTTATTAACCTTCTTTCCAAAGTGGGCCCTTGGTGTTATTTGCTACGAGTTCTTGTTTGGCATTCCACCTTTTCACGCAGAGACACCTGATAAAGTATTTGAAAATATTCTATCACGTCGTATTGATTGGCATGAAGATGTCATTGAGATCTCACCCGAAGCACGCGATTTCATGGAAAGATTGATGACATTGGATCCAACCAAACGACTTGGCTATCATGGAGCAGAAGAAGTAAAGAATCATTCATTCTTCAAGACCATTCACTGGGACACTCTCTTGACAGAATCTCCCTCTTTTGTACCTCAACCTGCTGGCATGGAAGACACAGATTATTTTGATGCGCGTGGGGCAACGATGCAGATCATACCCAATGAGGTGATTGACCAACTTGATGAATCAGCCAAAGCTCAGGTAGAGCTTGCAAAATCCATCATTCGAGAACAAAACCCTGAAAACTTGATGATATCCAACCGTCGTAAAGAAAGCCAACTGCATCCAAGAAAGGAGGAAGAGAGCTCGGAGAATAACGACTTTGGAACGTTCATGTATAAAAACCTGCCTGTGTTAGAAAAAGCAAACGAAGACATGATTCGTAAAATTAGAAATGACAGCATCTCGGTCGATTCACCCAGTCCTCCCACCTCCAAGCGCAAATTCTCTGGATCCACCACGCCACTCTCTGTCTCTCCCTCTGTGTCCTCTAAAACATGCACTGCACCACGCAGACCCGATCCGCCCCTCAAGGCGAGCGATGCATCCAGATTTACACCCCCTCAACGATCTCGATCGGCATCAACGCCTTCTATTGACCATGCCAAGGCTTTGGGTGTATCTTCAAGTAATAGCTCACCCAGTCCACGTTCGGATAAGGTTCAGGTGCATCATCATCGTTATCACTCTCATGAAGACTCGGAGGCGTCTGCTCCCAAGATAGGAAAAGCACCCGAATCGTCCAGGATGAAATTGGAGCTGATACCAAAGCATCATCGACCGCTGGCCTGTCTTGTGGCAGACGATAATCCGATTAGTTGTAAAATCATTGAAACCATTCTTCAAACCCTTCACTGTCGCTGTGTGATTGTTCGAAATGGAGCTCAGGCCATTCGATCTGCGATGAGTAATGTTCAATATGACATTATCTTTTTGGACATTCGTATGCCGATCAGTAAGTTTTCTAGAAAGAAAGAAAAAAGACTTTTACTAATCACTTTTTTATTAGTCGATGGTGAAACAGCAGCAAGGATGATAAAGTCAACAAATAACAAGAATAGAGATACCCCGATCATTGCAGTAACAGCTTATGAACGTACGGTTCAATTAGCAGGTGCTTTTGATGATATTCTGAGCAAACCAGTGACAAAAGACATCATATCACAAAAATTGAAACAATTTTGTGAAGTAGGTGAACCAGTTCTTCCCTTGAAACCAACCATGTAAATAAAAAAGTAAATGTTTCAAAGGCTTCCTTCAATCTCTCTCTCTCTTTTTGCATCAACTGATTTTTACTCTTTTTCTGATAATTCAATTGGCTTAATTTGAATTCACTTTGGCAAAAAATTGTATTTAAAAGTTCTTTTGTGCTGTTGTTTTTTCAGCACATGAATTATTGACCATCTTTGCTTTTATGCAAAGTGTAGGATTCAATAGACCAGATAGCTTGGATGATGAGTCCTGCTTTATAGATTTGTCCTCTTTTTGCAATAAAAATACTCATTCAATGATCATCATCCTGCTCTGGTCGCATCCCTGCTTAATTTTCACTTCAATAGGCAACCGACTCAGCATGATGCTGCAAAAGGCTCTCTCAAGAATTTTGGCGGAGACTTAATTCCTTTGTATTGGCTTGTTGACAAAAAATGTGAAAGACCCCTTTTTTCTTTTCTCTTTAATGACGAATGAACAAGTATTTCAAGATCCGGCATTGTTCATCAATTCCACCATCAATTCAATTTATGAGCTCATCATTACCATCCCTGGGTCTCACTTGGCTATTTCATATTTGAAAAACGCCTACCAGAATGATCCTTTTCGTGTTGTTCTCGAACTCTTCCTTGTATTTTTTGCCATGAAGTACATGTTTTCAAGAAAGTATAAACCCAATGATAACAATGTGGTGCTAACAGACAAGGTACATTAACCACAGAAAACAATCCTTGCTCATTTCATGTCATTAGGAAATTGATGAACTGGTTGAAGAATGGCAACCTGAGCCATTAGCGCCCAAGCTTTCTTCGTATGACCGTTTCAACCTTGAAAAAATCCCTGTTCTTACTGGACCTCAGTCTGCCAAAGCCAAGATTGCTGGGCATGCCAAGCCATTGATGAACTTGGCGACTTCCAACTTTTTAAACCTCACCGCCTCTGAACAGATTCGTACCAAGGCAGTTGATACTTTAGGAATATGGTGTGGGGCTCTGTGGTCCCACCAGGATTATATGGTACGATGATGTTTCATATGGATTGGAACGTGATATTTCTCGTTTCCTGGTACGGATGATGCTATTATTATGCTCAAGGATTTTCGACCATCTCTTCTGTCATTCCTGCCTTTGCTAAGCGAGGTGATTACTTAGTAGTGTAAGTACAGTGAGAAAACAGTGAAGAAGAGATGTTGATGATTGTACACTAGTGATGAAGGAGTTAGCTTTGCGGTTCAAAAAGGTGTTCAAATTTCTCGTTCTATTGTTCGCTTTTATAAACATAATGACATGGAAGATTTAGAAAAGGTATTAAATGAAATCCAAGCTGAGCATATCAAGGTAACCATCGGAATAAGCATCCGTAATCTTCTTTTTTACTAATTTTTTTTATAGCACAAGAAACGTTTAACTCGTCGGTTTATTGTAACAGAAGGTCTCTTTGCCAATTTTGGTGACATTGCTCCTTTAGACAAGTTGGTAATTGCATCTTGTGGTATTCTCTGTTTCTTTGACTAATTCTCTCTTCAAAGGTTGAACTCAAAAAGAAGTTTAAGTATCGTTTAATATTAGATGAATCGCAATCTATTGGTGTCATTGGTAACCGTGGCGCTGGTTTAACCGATTTATACAACATTGATGTAAACTTTTCTCTATTTATTTGGTCATGTTTTACTTATCTGTATCTGTAGGCCAAAGAAGTGGACATGATTGTTGGTTCCTTAGCCAATGCACTTTGTGGTTCAGGTGGTTTCTGTGCTGGCAGTGTGGAGGTTGTTGACCATCAACGTCTCTCTGGAAGTGCTTATTGTTTTTCTGCTTCCATGCCAGCCATGCTTGCTGTCTCTGCCTCCGAGGCTTTCCGCATCATTAGCCAACAGCCTTCTCTCCTCAAGGAATTGGCTGAGCGTATTTCTACTTTGCGTCAAGTCTTGTTACACAAATCACTGGAGCCCTATATTTACTTGGAATCATCCGATCCTCATTCCCCTTCTCCCTTTTTCCACGTTCGTATCAAGGAAACCTTTTTCCATCATGAAGTAAGCCGTGAAACAGAAGAGCGTTTATTACAAGATGTGGTAGATGAATGCGCATCACAAGGTGTTTTGGTTACACGCGCTAAATACGTGTATGAACAAGAATTGAATTGTCCTAAACCAAGTATCAAGATTCAAGCCACCATTGGCCTTTCTAAAAAGGAAAATGATAAGGCGGCTCATGTTGTGAAGGCTGCGATTGTAAAGATTTTTAGTAAAACCAAGAAATAATTATGTAATAATAAATGTCATTTATTTAAATAATGCATTTGCTTCCTTTTCCAACAAAGTACGTGTTTCTTGGTCCAAGCCTTTCGACCAACCTGTGGTAGGGGATGAAAGCCACGTTTGCCAGTTTGATTCTCGTTTCTTTTCTGGTGGATGAGGGCGAGCAAACAGATCTTCTGAGCCAACAATATAATACATGTGGTAACTGCTTTTATCAATTTTGTATTGAAGGTTTGAGCGTACAAATAGTTTATGTAAATGCTCATTTTGTGGTTTCAGATTACTGTACATATCATTAGAACACACAAGGATATGGATTTATTTTACTTACCGGTTTAAAAAGGAAGGTTTCAATTGAGTTAGATCAATCTTATCCGTTGTATTTACCCAATCCATGTAACTCGCAACATAATCCTCATATCTGTCTTCTGCTGTTGGCTCCACTGTATGATTGTCTTTACCAATAAATTGTATTGTCATGTATTTTGATTGATTGTCCTATCAAACATCATGTCTTAGTGCACCACGCGCAAACATATAAACAATGTAAACCTACAAAGCTGATTTTGTACAGATTATCCGATGGGCCAACGATTTCTTCAGCCTTCAAACAATAGACAGCCAAAGTTCTAGATGACATAGATTCCAGTTCTTTGTCACATTTAAATAGTCGGATCAGTTCAATCGATTTAGGGTCAGTGATGATAGTTTGAGTCTATACAATTTGTTTAATGTCTTTCCTTTATGTGCATCTCTCGTTACCTGTTTAACCATTGTGTGAACAAGTTTATCGATAGTAAACAAAAGATATGCTTCAGTTACGAAAACATAACGTGTATATTCTTCAAAGTGTGCCTGATCAATGTCACCATCAAAAAATCTATCAATCAAATCAAGTATGGCTTCATAATATCCTTTAGATAAATCCACATCTAATGGAATTGGTAAGTGACAGCATCAACTGGTTTACGACTCAACAAACCATCAAATCGAGTACTGTAGAGACCAAGGTTAGTCGCTGTACGATTGGTACGTTTGCCACTGCGAGGATCTTTTGTCATTTTGTCATTTATCACCTTTAGCTTTTCCAATCTTTCATAAAGCATCTATACATTGATATTCAGTGTACCAATCGAGATGAGCATTCAGCAGTGTTTACCTGATAAAGTCTAAAGAAACAATAAAATGATGTGTTACAAAAGAAACTAAACTTGTTCTGCTTCTTGATGGGGGCACTGACAGCTGCAGCTGCAGCCAATAGGCTGTTTTCATCCTGCTCTACCTGTTCATTTACTTCATGACCCTTATTTGTCAAGACATCGCGCAGTAATTCCATAATATGATCATTTTCACGCTTGTTGTTTTTACTAATCACCCTTTTGGGTGTTTCTGATCCTTCTTCTTCCGTATGGGTAAAGTGATTGTCCTCTTCATCCTCTTCTTCATGCTTGTACTGCATTGAGTGACTATCATCATCTGAAACGACATGAAAGCAAAGAGGTATGAATGTCTGAATGAAAAAACGCACTCTTTCACGATCGCTATTGGAATAACCCGTCTGTCGATCGATGAATGAATAGATTACACGAGTGACGTCCTTAAAGACGTCTTGATCTGCCAAATCGTATTTAAACTGATGGCCTTGCACCTTCTTCTTTTTTTGCTGCTGCAGCATATGCTCAATCTCACTCACGAGCGCCTTGGGTGCCATCGCTTTCCTGTCGTTGCTCTTGAATGTGATGCCTTGGTAATCCAATGCACGATAAAAGTTTTTAGCATCTAATTCTCGCCATATCTTATTCCACTCGCGCTATTTAAATCATGAGTTTCTACAAAACTAAAGTTTGAATGTGAGCTACCTGCGCCCGTTTCCATTCCTCATCCTTTTGCTTTAATCGTCGCAAGACAACAGGTATCACATAGGCAGGACTTGAATACAGCAAATCTATGATTTCCATGCCTCTTTCTTTATCATAGATTTTCTTGATAATTCGCTCATAGATCGTGACTGATTCACCGCCCAGTCCAGGCTTTAGTCTAAAGCTTTCCTTTTCTTCAGGCGTCATTTGCTCAATACTTTGAGTGATGGGTTCCATCAGGGAAATGACATTTAGATTGGCGTCAATAATCATATTGTACTCGTATCGTTCTTCTTCGCAACGATGCATCGCCTCTTCATATTGGCTCTTTCTTGAAGCAACAAATCCGTCTTCTTCACTGGCCCAAATAGGATGAGACACATATTCATCGTTCAATACTTCCCAACATAATTGATCTCTACCAGAACAGGGTTGATTTTGCCACTATCATACAGTTGAGTTGCTTTTTTTTTATATACAAGAATGACTTACATCTTTAGGAACGACACGATAACTAGGGCTTTCATGTGGATTACCCGTTGTTTGGCATGTGTTCAAATCCGGTTTAGGTATGGTATGAGTGGGTCTCTCGATATCGTGTTCTTTCGATTCATACCCAATCATACTCTTGAACCAGTCCATCAACTCGCTATTATTGCCAATAAAGATCGACACCTGATCGATCAAGGTGTTCATGTCCACAATATGTTGCGTATACAAGTTGAGTGTTTTGAGAAACTCTTCATAAGAGGGCTTGTTACCGATATGTTTACGGATACGTTCAAAGAGTTCAATCTCTTCTGCGGATACAGAAGGTTTGGATAAATCAAAATTGTTGGTGAAATTGAATGAGTCCTCTGATTTATATTTTGTTCGTTTCTAGACAGCAATGGTTAATATCCGGCTTATATGTTTCGCAAGCTTACATAGTGGGCCCTTTTCTTTTTAATGGATGAATTGGCAGTTCGTTTTAACCCACTTGTATGCGATGTAGAATCATACAAGGGTTGTCCAGTAATGTCTGGTAAGAATTGTTTAAACTCTTCTAATAAATCAGGTTCGCCTTGAAACAAATATTGCACATGCGCATAAACCTAGTAGACATATTAGTTTTATTGATAGAGTTGTATTCATTTTGTTTACTTCTTGGATAGGTTTGTTGTCTTTTTGATACGTTTGAAGTATTTCAAGAAATTGCTTATATACATCAGGGTCATGGGCATATCGATTCTATTCAATATGGCTTAGAATTCAACAGTGTGGTACATGCATTTTACGCGTACCTTGATTCTGTTTACATAATTAATAGCATGGTTGAATTCTAAAGGGGATTCATCATCCTCATCATGATGACCAGCTAAAGGACTGTGGCTTGTCGGAATAGGTGGATAAGAGGGATGGTGATGTGGACGATAGCTTGGTATCTGCGACGGATGTGGTGGAGGAGGTGGTGGTGGCGGTGGATGAATATAGGGATAATACGGTACATGATCTGATCTCCTTCCTGTAGTTGTTGTAACTCCGCTCGGTGTTGTGACTGTGATAAGATCAGGTTCACGAGCAGAGCACTCTATACGATAACCTGGTGGTAAGAATGTATTGAATCCAGAAATGAGCGTTGGATGCCCTTTAAATAAAGTAGAAACTCGGTCAATCACTCCTGGAGTATCAATTCTATTATACTAGTTATACATAATGCGTTATCGTAGGTGTGTGCTATTTACGCTTGGCTTTTGAAATCTTTCATGATATCCAAAAACTGATTATAAACATCAGGTTTATCAGAGAATCTTATTTTGACTTGATCAAGATAAGTCAGCGCATCCCTCACATTCAATGGTCTATATCCATTCTGTGAAGACTCTGTTGCTGGCTGTGGCTGTGATGCTGAGGGTGGAGGCGCGTGAGGAACGTTAGGCCGATGTTCTGTAAAAGGTGGTGTACGTGAGGGAAGGATAGGGGGTGGCGGCGGTGAAGGTGGTGGTAAAACAGCAGGTTCCGTTGGAAATGAAGTAGGTGGAGGTAAATTTGCATGCTGTACAAAGTTAGAAGGCGATGCACTATTGCGTGGTGGTGAAATTATCGAAGGCAATTCGGTTACTCTGAGTGGTAGAGGTCCTGCATTATTAGATTGTAGATTAGGCGGTGGTAAATGATGACTATATGGAGACAGTGATTGAGAAGTGCTTGTGGGTGAGCTATTCAATATGAGTTTATTATAGCTTGCTTTATTTTTTTTTTCTTTTTCTTTTTCTACCGTATTATTGGAGGAGGAGGAGGTTGATTAGGTGAAGACATGTATTGGTAGGAAAAAGAGAGGGAAACGTTTGTTGGTAAAAGACCGCGGGGTGTGTGGAGAGGGGAGTTTAATTAAAAGTTCCTTCTTTTCCTAACTGTGAAATGTGAAGTTTGAATTAATACCAAGCCACACTTTCAATCCTCTAGTGTCTGTAGATCATATACATGAAAGAGAAATAAGACATTGATAGGTGAAGTATATTTGAATGTAGTTACTATAAGGCCGAACTTATTTTAAATCTTATTACCTCATTCTTTGTGCTTAATAAGGTGGAGTATTAAATTGACTTTTAACTTTAGTGTTACTACTTCCGAAAGCGTAAGCAACAATTTTTATGCGATCATCTCTTTCTAAAAGAACAAACAATGTACAAAGCACATTATTCTATCGGTTCAATAAAGAAAAAAAAGTATATTCACTGCAATGTTAGCGATATACAATTTCTATCCTGTACATCTTATAAGAACGAGATGATCTTTTATCTTTTTGAATCCGACAAATCATCATCAAATGGTAGCTTATGATTATTAAACTTCATAATAATTCCTATACTCGCTAGAATATATGGGAAGTGTTTATTAATATATAATAAGACGATGAGATGCTTTTTTGTCTAGGGACCCGGACTTACTCCTTTTAATAAAACTGTAGAAAGGAGACTCAATAAAATGGTTCATTTAATTGATTGCTCTAAATTAAAGATCATAGCTGTTTGTGCACTACCTGTTACACATGTCATTTGAAGAAATAAAAAAGAAGAGCATCTCACTATCCATGAAGATCCTTCTTTTTCTTCTTCATTATTTCAAAATGAAGTTTTCTATTGTTACTCTCCTTTCCATCACTATTTCTACTGTTTATGCTCAAACAACAGCTACTACAGCCAGTACTGCTGGCATTGCTGTCAATAAACCCAGTTTTGGTGTAAGAAACATATAGCAGTACTTGATCTTCTTTATATACTAATAGTATACTTTGTCAACAGGAAGTAGTTACAGCTGGACAACCTTATACTATCACTTGGTAAATATATATTTCATGTATACTCTAGAGTTTTATATTTATTATTGCTTTTTTGCTCTTTCTTCTAAAAATAGGACTGTGACCAATTCTAACGTCAAGACAATCAACTCAATTGCTTTAGTATCTGGTGCTTCAACTAATCTGCAAACTTATATATCCAATATTCTGTCTTCATCCATTTCCACTAGTAACAATCAGTATTCTTGGAATGTTCCCTCTACCATCGAAACAGGTGCATCTTGTAAGTCCATTTCTCTTATTTTATATCGTGTACTAATTCTATTTTTTTTTTAAAAAAAAAGATGCTTTGGCTCTTAAAGGTGATAATGGACAAACTACTTACTCTACTTACTTCACTATCACTGGTGCTGCTCCTGGTACAAGTAACAGCACCTCTGTTACTGCTGCTGCTGCTAGTTCTGGTGCTGTTAAAACAGGTGCTTTATCCTCTGCATCAGCTTCTGCCCCTTCTAGTAAAACTTCTCAATCTTCAAACGCTGTCTCTTTAGGCGTTGGTATGATGAGTGTTGCTAGTGTGACTATTGCTTTTCTTTTTATTTAATTTTTTTACATGTTTACGCGTATTTTAAACACTTTAATAAATTATAATTCCTGGTAATCAGATTACTTGTTAAAGGGGAAAGTGTCCTCTCCTGAGGAGTCCCTTGATCTTATGGAGGTGGGGAATGCTTCATTAACTAGAAAATAGAATTCAATCTTTGTACCACCACAGGGAGAAGATGCATTTTGTCTAGACACTTTTCAGATAAATACAAGAATGTTGAAAGATTGCACAGTGGTATCACTCCTGTGATGGGATTAAAGTTCAAATTCCTTTTTTGTAAAAATAAAACTGTTTGTTGTAAAGTAAAAAAGTATTTCTTTTGTTACATGATCTATGTTAGAATACCTAGACAGGAAGCATGTATTTGACATTTACTTTTAAATAAGCTTTTACAAAGAAAGTGATTTAATATAAAAGTAGACAATTTATGAACTTTTTAATAAAATTGCCTTGTCAGATATGAATAATATAAAACCGATTTTTTTCATATTTAGCAGCCATACGACATACCCATTAGTCTTTCTACTTGGATACTAATGGGATATATGAAGTGTCAGTCTCAGTCATCAAGACATAAACAACATAAGAATAAAAGCGCTTACCTCCGAAAAGTAAAGTAATCATCGATTGCTGCTTAGTTCTGCTTCCTTTTCAGAAGAGAACGGCAAGAGTTTTGTTGACAGTATGGAAGTGGCTGTTGTTTATAAAGACTTAATAAAGCTGGGAGTACGACCATATCCGTAAATGATAGAGCAGATAGTGAAAGAAGAGGACCAAAACGATAAATAGACAAAGCAAGACTTCTATTCACTCTTTTTAAATGTCTTCTTTTCTTGGAACACTACGCATACCCCTGTTTTATCACTTTTTTATCTTATCGAGTCAATTATGATACAAGGATTGATTGTTCTTTAATATTTGCTTGAAACAATTTATGCAAAAAGAGAATAAGCTATAAATGTAACTCTCACATTAAATTTCAAAACTACGTCTGCCTCTTCTCGAAGGATTCTCTCAAATGTCTGAATCCTCAGATCATAGCGATCTGCCTTTTCTTTCCTCTTGTTTTCCTTGTACCCACTCTCCAAGTATTTCCTGAGTATCTTGTCTCGACAACTTCTCTGTTTTTTTTTTTTTTTTTTTTTTTTTTTTTTGGGGGGGGGGCTGGTAAGCCGAATTTATTTATTAAGTGAATAATAAAGACATATGAAGCCACATGTATATCAGCGATGATCTCCGGATTAATAAAGAGTAACATAAAAGAGCAAACATGGTTCTTTCGCCTACCAACGCTAAACTACCTGAAGAAGGTGACAACATTCCTAACAATGCTCAACAACCAGAGAGTTTACCTGTCGTCTCACGACGTTCAACGAAAGTGTTGTATTCTAAGATACACCAAAGACCGGCTAAAACTCGTGAAAGTCTGATTCACACTAAACCTATGATGACATCCTCAGTTCAGTCATCTAGTCCATATCTTAGCATTTCTAAACAGAATTCTCCCGTTATCATCGACACTGTATACTGGGGTGTCTCACAAACACCTGGAAGTCTTTTCTTCGACATTGCTTCTCGCAAAGAATCGGACAGAACGGTTTATAAGTTGTCTTTTGGACAATTTAATGACTATGTCGGTTTGGTAGTTCATAAATCAGGTTACAACCGTTATTTAGAAATCAACTTCGATAATGACCACTTCCGGTCAAAGGCTTGTGAGAATGGTTTTCATTTTGATAATGGACAAATTATTATACGTCCCGTCGTGGCTTGTAGACCTGGATCTACTATCCGTCGTCTGACCCTACAACATCTCCCTTAGTTTCGTCCCCAACAACTCCTAGAAAGCTTGAAACATACTCTGTCTAGTTATAGGTATGTTCGGGATGTAGGTATTGTAACTGATTCCGGCACTGGTGCGTTCCTTGGTTCTGGGTACGCAGTACTTGATTGTACCTCTGACCCATCTCAGCCAGACCCCTTTCTGGATCTGGCTCACATAATGCCTTGGGTTGATCCGCATAACCCAGAAACAGATGACTGTTCCGTGTATATCCATGCGTACTGGAAGGAAATGCCCACATACTGTAAGTATTGCCACGAACTTGGGCATAGCGCCTCTGAGTGTCAGCAGGCTCCCAGTAACAAGAGAGTCTGTTATTATTGTTATAAGCCCGGCCACATTAGGGTCAATGTCCTGATAAGATTTCACCAGCTAAAAGGCTTCGAGATTCCTATAAGTCAAAAACTACCATGTCTTCTCCGAAAAATACGATGGTTGATGCTGTTAAGACAGTTGAGTTACTTGATAACCCGACCGGATCGACGATACAATCCACTATCCAGGAGCAACCTCAAGAAAGTTGTGTGGATTCTCCAACTACAGCTCCTATCCCAAATGAGGACACAGTTGAAGATATTTTGTCAGTCCCTAGTGAGACTCATGAACACATTCAATATGTGGATGATGTTTCAATGTCTGATATATCCGAACAATCCAACAACGAAGGCTCAATCCAATCTCAATGGGCAACTACATCTGAATCTTTTTCATCTCCCGAAACAGATACAGGTTCTTCTAACATTGATCCACCCGCTGTCTCAACATCTGAAACAAAGAAAACGACAAAAGATTCTTCAACTACAGGACCACGAAGAAGTACTCGCGTTACGCGGCCTCCCGATCGACTTGATTTGTAATTATGAATAATAATCAGAATCGCAAGGCTTTATCGTTACTGTCTCTGAATGGCAATAGTTTTTTCAATCAGTAACCCATCATCACGACATCATCTAATCTGGTACATTCGCTCAAATTCACCATCATTTGTCGCTCTTCAAGAGATTGATAACAGTGGTGCATCTCTTTCACATCAAAACATCTTACATCAACAGTTTTGTTGTCAACACTCTTTGTGGACTGAATATTGTGGACTTTTATGTTTTGATCCTCAGTTCACTATCTCTAGAATTCCTCTCCCTGAGGGTTCTCGATGTATTCTCGCTCAAGTAGACCATATTGATGGTCATATGGAACCTTTCCATATTCCCGTAGTGTATGCTCCTGCATCGTCTTCCAAAGCACGTACAGGGTTTTTTGAATCTATTTTAAATTTTCGACAATTGTCTCCTCTTGACACTATATCGTGCGTTGATCGCCTCATAATTGCTGGCGATTTTAATTATTCAATCCCAACTGCCTCTTTAACGCGAAATTCTCGTCCTCCACAACAGTGGATGCATTTCGTACAATGTCATTTTCGCAACATCATGTCTGACCTTCGGTCGTTAGTTACGCCAACCTTTCGTCGCGGAGAACTGACACATTCAACCATTGACTATATTTATATGTCGCTTGATTTAACAATCAATTATGTTGATGCCGATGTCGAATCTCTCAATCCTCATTGGACCGATCATGCCCTTCTTACCCTTGTCCTCAAACCGGATTTGCCAACGCCTTCTGGTCCTGGCCTTTGGCGTGCAAACCCGACATATGTAACTCATCGAAACTTTAGAAATAAGTTCGCTCAGATGTTGACAAAGCTATATGATTAAGAAATTCATCTCTCTTGCTCCTCACCACAGATACTATGAGACATAGTTAAGCTAAGGGTAAAACAGTTTATTCGTGGTTACGGTCGTAAACATGTGGACTGGAGAAAACAACAATTGGCTGCCCTCCAGCGCAAACGTCAGCGGTTATTACAGAATTCACTACCAGCCTCTTTTCTGACGACCCATCTGCCTAGAGTCGAACAGCAAATTCAGGTCCTTCAGGAGGAAACCACGAAGATTGCTATTCTGAAAGCTGAACGAACATGGAGAGAACATGGGGAGACTGATGCAGGGTATCTGAAGAAATCCGCTACCGCTCGACAGGCTCAGCGTTCTATACCCATGCTTTGGAGTCCAAGGACTGGGAACCATTGTTCCAACCGTGAACAACTTTTGGATGCTGTACATGATTTCTATGCCAATCTCTTCTCGGCTGAACCTATCTGCTCCAACTCACTGAATAGGATGATGTCCCATATCCCCTCTGACTGCCGGCTCGACGAGGCAGATGCCGATTTTTTGACGTTACCATTTGATCTGCAAGAAATATCCGCTCACAGCTCCCGAGCTCCAAAATCCAGCAGTCCTGGTCCGGATGGTTTTGTTGTAGAATAGTAACTGATTGTAGTTGACATTAATAAATATAAGTCTTAATACAAGTTCATAATTAAAATAAAATAAAGTATAAGTTTATTTAAATAAGATCATACAATCAATTCCAATTAAACATATTCTAAAAGAATGTGTATTGTATTCATGAGAATTCTTTGATAAGAAGAAGTATCAACTAAAATAACCAAATCCAATCCAATGTCAGGAATATTGCTAATCTTTCACATAATTGAAATAACGCGTAAAATAACGTTATTCAAATCAGTGAGGAATTCCCAGAATAAAAGATAATCTATGACAGACATACAAAAGAACAAATGAAAAGTTTTCATAATCATAATTATAGATAACACTTGCTAAAGTACCTGAATATTAGAAGAACGATAACAATAGAAGATATTAAGCCACTCATTCAATAAGATATAAATACCTGCCTTCAATTAGAATAATTTTTACTTTAACTTAAACTGAAATAAAGATCAGTCTCAAAAAGTACTCAAACTGTTTCTTGATCTTTGTTTTTACCTTTTCTTTTACTATCTAAACCATTATACAACAGGTTTATCGTACGTTTTCTTGAATCTAATCTTTCAGCACAGGAAATACTCAGATCTAGTATTGAACGTCTACAACGATGCTCTTTCTAAGAATATGTTTCCTTCTTCCTGGTTAGAGACTAGTGTTTGTTTATTGCCAAAAAAAAAGGTGACCTCACTTCTCTAAAGAATTGGCGACCGATTACACTGATCAACTGCGACGCAAAAATTTACACACGCATGCTCAATGCACGTCTAGTGTCTGTTATTTCCCCTTTGATTGCACCTCATCAAAGTGGTTTTATGAAGGAACGCTTTATTGCTGATAACGGTCTCTTAGCTCAGATCGCCTGTGAACAAGCCTCTGTACGCCAATCAGATGAAGTGGATTTAGTGTGTGATCAAGAGAAGGCTTATGATCGGGTTCATCCCACCTATCTTCGAGCTGTCTTGCATCGCTTTCATTTCCCCACAGTTTTTGTGGACTCTATCTTAGGTCTCTTCTATGGTACTTCCATGCGGGTTAATGTGAATGACTATCTGCTTTGATAAGGGGCTCAAGAGCAAGGTTGAACAGGATAGGACTAATAGGATCGCCTTGCCGTAAACCACATCCTAGTGGGACTGGTAAGGTAAGGTGATCGTTAACGTTAACCTGCATCGATGTATTATAAAAGAAACTTGTAATAGCTAAAACAAATTGTTCGGGAAAACCAAATTGAACCAAGACAGCCCGAAGATAGCCGGGATGAATTCTGTCATAAGCCTTTTCTTGATCGCAAAGGAGGTCAATTTCGTCCGAGTTACGGATAGAGACTTGATCTACAGCCAAGTTTACCAAAGTGCCGTTATATGCAATGATTCAGTCTTTCATGAAGCCGCTCTGCCAGGGTGATATGAGGTGAGAGGCCACCAAGACAAGACGAGAATTGAGGAGACGTGCGAAGATTTTGGTGTCACAATTAGTCAATATTATTGGTTGCCAATTCGTTAAAAGGCTGAGGTCTCCTTTCTTAGGAAGCAAACAAATACATGTTTCAAGCCAAGACTTTGGGAAGAGACGACCAAAAAGAGCATCATTATACACATGAAGAAGCAATTCAGTATACTTGGGATATTGAAAGATCAAATTAAGAAATACATATGATAAGCCATCCTTACCAGGACTGCTGACTTTCAGTGTACGTTTAACTTGTTCGAGAAGATCATCCATAAGAAAAGGGGAGGTCATCAGTTCAGAGTCATCATTAGAAATTCGACAGGACGCAGGAATGTGTGAGACCATATTGCCCAGCGACGCAGAACATACGGGATCAACAGAATATAATTCAGTGTAAAATCGTTCTGTCTCCTCCAGCATATGATCTTGAGACGAGCATATAGTCTGGGTTTCGGGATTTAGTAACCGAGGTATGGATCGTTGAACCTCTCGTGAGGTGACAGACTTTTTTAAATATCCAGCATCCGTTTCTCCTCTTTCTCTCCAGGTACGTTCGGTTTTCAGTATGGCAATTGAAGTAATTTCTTGTTGTAGGTTATGAATCTGTTGTTCTACTCTCGGTAAGTGAGTAGCCAAGAGAGACGACGGAAACGGTCCTCGAAGCAAACGTTGACGTTTACGTTGTAAAGCAACAATCTGCTGTTTGCGCCAATCAACATGTTGCCTACCAAACCGCCGAGTAAATTGCTTTACTCTGTCTTTGACCAGATCCCATAGGACTTGTGACGAAAAGTCTGAAGAAGCAACTTCTTCATCATATAGTCGAGTAAGTATACTTGCCAAATTCTTCCGATATTCTTTGATATTAGTATACACCGGATTTAGCTCGCCAGATACCGGGACCTGTATCGAAAAGGACGTCGGTTTTAAGAGTTACCTGGAGTAAAGCGTGATCTGTCCATTCAGAATTGAGGAATTCTACATCCGCATTAACATAATTAATGAACATGTAGAGGGATAGGTAGATATAATCAATCGGGGAATGTGTTGTTGCACCCCGTCTAAAGGTGGTGGTTTCTAAGGAACAGGTCGGTCATCACGTTTTGGAAGCGATATTGGTGAAAATGTGGCCACTGAGGATATGGAATAGATCGATGCGCCATTGAAGAGGATTGCAGTGAGTAATTAAAATCTCCGGCAATAACCATGCGATCCACACAAGAGATAGGATGGTACGGTGATAATTGACGGAAAGTCAACAATGGGTTAAAAAATTCATGACGAGCTCAATTTGATGAAGCCGGGCATAGATTACCAAAATATGGAAAGGAGCCATTTGCTCATTGACATGCGTAACTTTGGCTAAAATACAACGTGAATCTTCTGGAAGAGGAATACGCTGTAAAGAGTATTGAGGATCAAAACAGAGAAGACCACAGTATTGAGCCCACAGGGATTGTTGACTACAAAACTGTTGATGTAAAGTCTGTAAATGAATACCAGTACCACCACTATTATCAATTTCTTGAAGAGCGACAAAAGTGGGAGATTTGGAGCGAATGTACCGGATTAAATGTTTTTGTGAAGTTGGATTACTAACCTTGAAGCGACTGTTGCTATTCAAGGAAAGTAAAGAAAATGCCTTTCGTTTGTTATGATGATTCATAATCATAAACAAATTATAAATTCATTGGCGTACGAGGTTTCGGTGTCCTAGAGGATTTCCGAACCGTCGCAGTAGTAGAAAGCTTATAGGTAGACTTGTCATTAGATAGCGATAAGGAAAATTTTCTTTATTGGAAGCGGGGGACAAAATAGCATCTTCAAAAGGTGGATTTGTGTCCATCGATTCAGTATTTGAGGACGAACAATCAGATATTGTTGGTTCTAGTGAAGCGGGGGAAGGTTCGTCATCAATAACCATTGAAGTTGATGCGGTTGTTGCGACCTCAATATTCGGCGTTGCATACTTGGATCGATGAGCTGTGCTATCCAATGTCGACACAGTAGAAGTATTAGTGGTTGAATATGTCTGGGAGGCGGGAAAACCTCTCTCAGTTTCTATTGGGGCGACCTCGCACAACGAAAGTGACTCTTTTTGAGAGGGCTCAGTATTGACAGGCTCTTTTGCGGTCATATTTATTACGCTATCAACCGTAAAAGAAGGAGATATCTGAGAAGGTTGGGTAGTTATGGCAGTGGTCGAGGCAGAGGAGGCGCCTTTACGTCTTTTTTCCAAGGTAACTTTCTCAGGACATTGGGAGCGGATGTGTCCAGCTTTATAACAATAGAAACATTTACGCTTATTACTAGGAGTCTCTTTGCAATCAACAGTACTGTGGCCAAGCTCATGACAATACTTGCAATAGGTGGGCATGTCTTTCCAGTATGCATGAATAAAACTAGATAATAATTAAACATTGCTATCAGGATCGACCCACTGGATGACATGAGTAAATTCCAGAAAAGGATCATTCTGATCTGGGTCAGAGGAACAATCCAGTATGGCATACCTGGAGTCCAAAAAAGCTCCCGTTTCAGTATCAGTGACTATACCAACATCACATACAATTCCATAGTTACTCAAAGTGTTCCGTAAACCTTCCAGAAGGCATTGTGGTCATAGCCAAGGTAGTCGTTGAAGGGAAACACGTTTGATAATAGATCCAGGAGGGAAGCGATGACTCGACGTATCATGACCATTCCTTTATCAAACTGAAGACCGTGATTGCAAACGGCGGTTCGAAACTTTTCATTATCAAAATTTATTTCCAGTTATCGATTTGGACCGGATTTGTGAACTACAAGACCAACGTAGTCTTTAAATTGGTAATAGGCTAATTTATACAGTTCACGATCGGACTCATGACGAGAGGTAACGTCAAAGAAAATGCTTCCAGGAGACTGAGAGACTCCCCAATAGGTGGTTTCAATTATTACAGGTGCGGTTGCATCAGAAGTGGTTGTTGCAGGTTCGACTGAATGAGAAGAAGTAACTTTTTTTTAAATTGGAGCAAACTTTCACGAGTGACAGCAGGACGTTGGCGCGCTTTCGAGTAGGGCACAGATGGATTACGTCGAGATGTGGATGTTGGGTTCGTCGATCGAGCAGAGTTGTTGGGATTGTTGCCTTTGTCAGATAGCTTAGTTTGATTAGGCGAAAGAAACATGTTTGTTCCGTCTTCATTAAAAGCACATCACTCACTGCGACGCGTGACCTTTTTTTACATTTTATTTAATAAATCAAATATTCTACAAAAAAAATGAAGGCATCTTTTTTCCTTGAATTGGAACACTCTCTAAGTTATTAGTTATTTATCTTTAGTTCACCTCTTCCCGTCAACTAAGATAACATCTCCATACTACCTCCGTACTTATTTTAGTACTATCACAAATCAAATTATAGTATACTGAAAGGCAAACCTTTCTCTATAAAATAAACGCGTTTTTATCTACAATACCACACATTATGAGCAACGTTCAGCTCGTTTATCTATTGTATTCCTGTCATGTTTGTGAAAAAAAATTCGATAAGAAAGCTAATTTATTGCGACACTACCTTACTGTTGAAAGTAACAACCTAAATGCAATTGTTCAAAAAAACCAGAATATAACTTAAACGTTTTACATTAGATTATGATTTACCCAAATCAAGTGGACGTTTTTATAACAGGCCAAGGCAAATAATATTCAATCGTCTTTTATAATTATAATTAAGTATTTACATTACTTTTTTTAAAGCATTAAGTTTATTTCAACAGCTCAGAGAAAGTCATTTGTATGTTTGATATGCACTTTTTGCTTGCTCTTAACTTTTTTATTAAAAAATAATTTATAGACGAATTTCAAAGATAAATATGCCTGTGTATGCTGTAGTGTATACAAGAATGATCTTAATACGTTAGGAGAACACATTGTCAATGAACACAGTATGTGTCCACGATGTAACTATTTATGTGTTTTTTTAAAATATACTTTTTTTAGTGCCTCGTCTTCACCCAACTCTGGAAGCAAGCTTTAATAGACTTGAAGAAAAAAGCAAATGGTTATTATCTACAGGGAAAGTGGTTGAAGACACGTTGTACAAATTTAGCAAGTCTTGTTTAGTAGATCACCCTTCTTGTTCTATGATTTTAGATTTAGATGACAAGACCTATTTAAAAGAAAAACTTTTTACAGAAGAAGAAATCACTGAAATGAAGCAAAAAAATCCCATTGGATTCATAACTACTTTACCTACAGACCTGGCAAACTACATAAATGGCTTTAATTGTGATAGCCCCAAAGATTTTCGAACGCAGCTTCTCAAGGTACAGGATTGGGAACATGATTACGATCCAAAAAAATATCATGACTTTGATTGGGTCAAGCATACTGTATTTTCATTTGTGAGACTTTATGAGTCAGGAAACCTAAAAAAGATCCAAAAAGAAGCCTGGTACAATAGCCATGTCTGGTCGCTTATTGATACCATATTCGATGACATAAAAACGCTACAGGTTATTCGGTAAATAAAACAAAAAGATCGGTATAAACAGATCTATATTAATTTTATTATTTCGTAGTGGCGAAGCAGCAAATGCTGCAAGTACTAGAAGAAAAAATATTGATAGGGTAATTGGATCTAAAGAGATTATCACAAGAACTCTTACTGGTTATAAGTGTGATCTAATTGTAAGAGAAGAAAAAGCCGAGCATGAATATGCAGATGAGTATGGAGTTGGTGAAACTGCTGTACATAACCTAAACACTAAGGCAATCAAAGAAAAGGGGATAAAATTGCCAAAGGTGATGAATGATATGTTAGATAAATTGGTTATAAGTAATCAAAACGAGTCCAAAGACCTTTCAGTATTTGGAATCCAAACTGCAGGTCTATCTATAACATTATTAGCTGCTGACAAACCAACTCCTTACATTACAAGAATAACAAAAATCAAAGACCTGTCTATATCAAGTGACGTATCCCACTTTACTAGAAGCATTTTACCGTTGATAGTTTTAATATGGCAATTTAAACAGCAAATATTAAAAGTGAAAAACCAAGTAATTTCCAATCAGAAACGTAATTACCCAAAGGATACTAGCGAATGGTTAAATGCCTGTTTGAATCATGACAATGTAGTCGTTATGCCTGTCACCTCGACTTCAACTGAATACGTGAATAAAAGAAGAAAGGTTGACTCTTGAATCAACTGCTTATCTTGAATAATCTGTGAGAATACATGCTATATCTCACTGTCTGAAGCCAACTTATGCAATAAAATAAAATGTTTTTATCGAAATTCTCAAATATCTGATTATGAACTTATATTTCAAGTAAATCAGTTTTGACAGACTACTAATAAAATTTCTTTTGTACACTTTTTTTAGGACTTGGTTTGACAGTTTTTGAGCATCAATGACATTAAACTGATATAAATAAAGGTTGCTATATCTTCCTCTTGTCGTGATAAAATCATATATGTAATCATAATTTACATAAGTGAAAAAATCGGTTCCAAATTAAGCCCTAAACAAGTATAAAAGGCCGCTGCCAGAAGATCCCACCAAAAAGAATATAAAGCACACAATGATTCTGCTCACGTTAGGATGTTTCTATTTGTTAATCGTGTGAGAGCCATAACGAGAGCCATAGTGAGAGCCATAATGGGAGCCATAATGAAGGTTATAAGTCAAATAAGAACATCTGAAACTTATACTTTGGGCCGTACTTGATCACAGTTTTCTTTCTCAATGTATGTAACTTCATTCCCTTTCTCTTTTATTTTTGTTTTGTTGTATTTTATTTGTTGTTACATGTATAAAAAACAAAGGAATTGTATTATAACAAAATAGAATGACCCTTATACATGACATAAAATAGAACATTATCTTGATAAACAGTTGGTTTCATTCTGTAAAGTCTTTGGCGCATTTGATCATTGCCAAAATTTTCAGTTTATGAATGTTTTGCTTGTAGTTTTTCATCTAATTTATTCTGTATTTCATTAATAATCTTACGTTACGAATCACAGTAGGATAAAGGTCCCACTAACCATTTAGATCTTGCTGCTGCTCTTGAGACTGTTGAGGTCCCCAAAACGGATCTTCATTCAAGTCTAGACAATTGGCATATGGTACTTTGGGTAAAATAAATTCAGCTGGGTGAGAAGTGGTCTGTATGGATACTTGAATACGACCACTGCACAATCGCCTTGACAGACTTGGATAAAGGTCGTAGCACGTATCCGAAGGCCTATAGTGTTCACGACAAACTCCAGGTATAGTTTCAGGCTGAGCTTTGTTGTATTTAGACATTCTGGTTTTAAACCAAGAAGAAAAGTTCAAGATGAAGAAAAAAGAAAAAAAAAAGTGAACCTTGTTAATTATTGTAGACTTCATAACTAGCTGTACATTTATGGAAGGGCATTTTTCAACTCTCACCAATTTAGGCATCGTACTTGGTTATTGAGATAAAGACAAATGTTCAAATAAACACACAGAAAAGAATCATTAAAAGTAATATAGCCTTTGAAGTAAAGTGATGTAGATTACAGCTGTCGCCCTATTTAAGGGTGGCCAAAATATTTGGAATATCCACCCTTAAATAGACATACCCCTAAATTGAAATTCGTAGCTGTTAAAAAATTGAAGCCACTTAATATATATTGTAGCTACATTATAGACATGTTTGTACAACATGTTTCCACATAGGCCACTGTCGGTTGGTATAGATTTGGTAATTGTGTAAGGACATTAACAAATTTAAACTTGCTTAAGACTTGATCAAATTTTCTGGAAGGATAATATACGAGTTGTAGACTCAAAATAAATTTTGATGAGAATAACTATATGATATAATAGATTCTATCTATAAAAAATGTCTAATAATAAACATGTACGCCTTTCTATTTCTCAAAAATTGAGATTTTGGATCAAAATGCTACTGGCCAGCTTAATCAAACAGGATTAGGTGAATGGGCTATGAAGAAATTCAATTTAGATCAACCACTTGCCCAACAGACTATATCAAACATTCTCAAAAATGCTGAAAAGTTATATAGTAATAATAATGTTGTCAATAATGGCAAAAGCCTAAAAACAACACGCTATCCTCAACTTGATGAAGTAGTAAAGTTTGTTGCAGACATGAACAATAACAATCTGCCAGTCAATCGAGACTCAATCCTTCGATATGTAAGATCTATTGCTTGAGTAGAGTATAGAATCCTTGAAAATGAAATTTCATTTTCTTCTGGATGGCTCACCAAACTTTTTAAGCGAATTGGAGTAAAATGCAGGCCAATGCATGGTGAAAGTGCCTCGGTAGACATCACTTCTGAAAGCATCCAGAACGAATTGAGGAAGATAGAAGAACCTCTTTGGCCTTATAATCCTGTAGATATCATGAACTTTGATGAAACAGGCTTATATTGCCAGCAACCATCAAGAAGAACCATATGCTCCGAGTCGCTTGATGGCCTAAAAAAAAGTAAAACTCTTCTGACAGTTGGGTTGCTCTGTAACTCGGATGGAACCTACGAAGGGCAGCCAATTGTTATTGCACAACACAAGAGCCCCAAATGTTTTAAAGCAAGAGCTAATTTGTTATTCATGACTACAATTGGAAAAAAACATGAAATTGAATACCATTATTCTACTAATGCTTGGGTGACAACTGAAATTTTCGCAGCATACGTGAAAAAGTTAAATGTTGTCTTTGGAAGATAGAATCGAAAAATTTCTCTTCTTTTGGATAATGCGTCCGTTCATAAAATAAGAATTCCGCTCAACAATATTAAATTGATATTTCTCCTAGCAAACACGACTAACAAGCTACAGTCTCTTGATGCAGGTAGCCTATTATTTGTTGATAAAATGCTATATAAGCTGTCTTTTTGTTTTACAGTTTTCTCATTAATATTTTGTATACACAGGAATTATTGACAACTTTAAGGCACACTTCCGAGCCCAGCATTACGACCGTGCTTTATGTCTGTATATCAGTAAAAATTTAGATAATCCGAATGTTTACAAAATGGATCAAGCTCAGGCTATGTTTTTTCTAGCTAATGCATGGCTTAAAGTAAAACCAGAAACAATAAAAAACTGCTAGCAGCATACAAAAATATTGACATTTAAAGAAAGAACAATTTATGATTTTGAGACAGTTGAGTATCCAAGAAGTGCTTTGCCATTGGAAGAGGAGATTGTTGCCGAGCTAAATAGAATGTTCCCAGATCTTCCCGGGAAATTTGACAACGGAGTTACTGAAGCAGATGAAAGCGAGATGATAGTTTGTTATACAAAAAGCACTATTAATAATGAAGAAACGGCAGAAGACAACATAGATGAAACAGAAGAAAATGATAATACAGAGCAAGATGAGCAGCGTGTCGATATAGTAGAGTGTAAGAAATGGTTGAGAGAAGCCTATGAAACTATTCTCGTGTACGAAGTTCCTTTGGACGATCTTGATCGTAAATTACATCGCCGAATTCGAATGAGATTGGCTGACTCTTGTGCTGAATTAAATAAGTCAAAAGAGCAAACATATCCTCGATCTTATTTTGCAAAGTAAAAAATTTATTATTAGAGTGCTTCAAAAAACTATCACTTATAAAAATTTTTCTATGCTGGGGACCTATGCCGTTCTTTAGAAATACATCCATAAATAGAAAATACCCTTAAATCAGACACCCTTAAATAGAGCGACTACTGTAGGAGAATCATCAAGAGAAATTGTTTTGGTAGTTTTTGTTACTTTACAAGACGTGATTTCGCTATCATGAAAGCGTTTTCTGTGAAAGGATGCTTTTGGTTTGCTCCGGTATCGTTTGATAAGGTTTAAGGATAGTAAGTATGGATACAGATAGATAAAGCTGTAGCTTCTTTTGCTGACATTTTGCTTCGGTTTATTATAATGGCGAATGGAAAGACTGTTTATAACCAGATTGTATGCTTACATGGCAAACTAACCATTAAAGTCATTAACTTTCCTGACAAGGCACCTGACAAGATGCCTAGCAAAGTCAACAAAGAGAAACTGTTGTATTCATGCAGAATGATATCATTTACCTAATGGAAAGGTGTAACTTAGATTGTTATCTAGTGATAATTCGCACGTCTATGAAGATGCATCTGTATTACCTGCACATTCTGTAAAATATAAACTTTTATAGCAGTTCAAGTTTTAGCTGACTTTGTTTTAGTTATAACGCCAAAGTACTTTCTTGAACTCAACCAAAATCAACATGAAATCTACAAACAATAGGTGAAGTGACTATAGTTTTATCCATTGGCTTTGCAGTGTATGTAATGCAAAGCTCTTTGTTGACTATGGAACAAAATCTTAGAGTGGTTATATGTTCAATATGTCTCCCTTAGTTTCAGCCCTAGAGACTTATACTCAGTAAACAGACGATATTGGTTGTTTACTTGTGAATGAAAATGATACTAAAGTATAGGTATATATGCTAAATAAAAATGTTTGTTAGCGAATGGATACTAGCATGTTTTTTTTTTATTAAAAAAATTGAATATCTTTTGTCTAATTCATACAATGTGCATGTAAGACTTGGTTAGTTACTTGGAAAACAAAGTTATGTAAATGCCTTTTCAGCTTTATTTGTTTTAGTGTTGTTTAAAAAATGCAAGAAAGGGTGGCGTGAGACTGTTTCAGTTTTTTTCTTTTTCTTTTATTTGCCATCTGTGAAAAGAGTTAGTTTTTATAATATGCCATGTGAAAGTATCGACCTTAACAAGAAGAGTATTCATCTAAACTGACTTAAGAACATATTTTCTAAAATATACTCTGGTCATGGACTTCACTTATAATGCATCTTTATGGGTTACGTTACCAGAATAATGGGTCATGTAGTAAATATTGATGTTATATGTTGTAAAAAAAAAACCTGAATCGCTTGTATTAAAGTCACACAAAGTATCAAGCTTTTGTTTATTGAATTTGTTGTGTATACTAGCTCTAATAAAGGTGCTCAAAGACCATCATCACTGATTTTCGGGTAAAGCAATTTATCATTATACTATATTGCATGGTCAAAGTTCCAATAGCTTATAGCTAAAATTAAGACGAAGGAATAGGTTAATTGAATAGCCAGTGATCAAACATGTCATTTTACTTTATTCTGTTACATTGTAAAATTAATAAAATTATAAAAGAAAATGAGCATCAATTGCTCAGAAATTGCTGGATGTCCAGTATATAACCTTACTTGAGCTATTATTATGATGTGAATGGTATATTAGTATTTTTTACAACTGAAATTGGCTGAATAAAAGATACATCAACTTACAACATTGTTATTGTTATCACAAACAAATAAAAAAAAGCGTATAAAAGGATTTGAACAAAATTTTTTTTTCTACTTCTCAAATGATCATCTTGCTATCTTAACAGTATTCTTTTTCAGTAGACACTCCATTCATGCTTGAATCCAAAAAAAAAGTTTTTTTTATACAAGCAGATGTTTAAATAAGGCAATTAACCCCTTTTAATCTGAATGTTCAACGCAAACTCCTGCATAAAGTAAATCATAACATTATGTACAGCTTATTGGTGAAAAGCATATGCAAAGAAACAAATAATATTTAGTGTGAATCAAACCTTTCTTTTTTTGTTAAATCTTTGCCTCTGCTTAGAGAAAATGAGAAGGAGACAAGTGGCATGAAGAGCAACAGTATTTGCATATTGATTTGTTACACTGCTTTCACATCATTATATTTCTCACTTGTTATAAATAAAGGTATATAGACTTTGCAATGATCTTCTTGATTTCCCCTTTTCTCAATTTTTTTTTCTTGTTTAATACAACCTAGCTTTAGACCATGCGAAAGTTAAATACACATACAACAGAAGGTAAAACTTTTCTATTTCAACTTATTTTTCCGTTTGCTACACATGTAAAAAGGCTTTTCATATTTTGATAGGCAATCGATGTTTGATAAAATATATCAATACCTCAAACGACAAATCGCTTGGCCAGATTTCATGCGATGGAAAGGATCAGTAAGTAGAGAGGTGTAATTGTTTTACACGGTGAACCTAATGAATCGAACCCAATCAAAAATAGGTTTTTCTAAATTCCTTGATTCATGTTATCACGATGACCGCTATATCATGCCTAGTATGCCTCTTCAATCTTAATTTTAATGTGAAATTCACTGTGCCATTATCTGTGTGTAAATAGATAATAATCAAGCAAAGAAAAGCCAAAATACTAAATTGTGATAAATAGTAAATACGGTCTCTGTTGCATTAGGTTTATTACTTGCATTTAGAGTCAATACTGCTTACGATAGATATTGGGAAGGTCGTAAGTTGATTCAAGCCATCATCTCTATCATTAGAAGTTTTGCCCGACAGATATGGACCCATGCTCCTGAAGAAACAGAAAATGATTGCTTACAAAAGAAATATTGTATCAAGCTCGTACTTGCCTTCTTTATAGCAACCATTCATCATCTACGACAAGAAAAGGGCGCACATCATAAAGACTGTAAGTATTTTTTTTTTTTTTTGTGAGGTTGTGAAAGAAGAGACTGACATAAAAATACAGTGAGAGAGTTGTTACCACCAGGATGGATACCTTCATGCGTTAAAAAATCAGAAGGTGATGCACTATCAACCAAGTCTAGTTTGAATTTGCCTTTAAATCTAGAGGGTGAACCATCCAACTGTCGAGCCCGTCGAGCCTCGGATGGTAGCTTGGACGCATATGAAGAAAACAGTGAAGCCTTGCGATACACCGAGGAGGTTCATTCTCATCTTCCACAAGATGTTCTTCAGGAGCCAGATGACAACCCTATCACTGTGGCCGCAGAAGATGTGTGTATGGAAGCAGACAATCCGACGGATATCAACAACATCAGCCGGTCATTGGTCTTTCAAGAGTTTCAAATCACCAATATCGACAAACTTACCGTGGAAGAGTTGGAAAAGTTTGTCAGGGACCTTGAACGACGTGTTCGTGTACAGGATGAAGAAGCACGGCTTGAACGTCAGCCACTGCTGCATCAGACGAAAAACCAAGTCGATTTACCGGTCTACAGCCATGTGTCTCACAACAAACGAAAGGCACTGTACCGAGAGGCCCTGAAGCTAGTCAAGAAATATGAAGATCAAAAGCGTCAGCCAAAGACAAGACCCACTGATCACTGCAAGTTTACATGCTCTGAAGATTTACCTTATCTAGGTGACTCTGAGATCAGCTTGCCCATCGAGATCCTGTTTCATGTCACTTTTTATATCAAAAAATTGAAAGCGCAAGAAAAAAACAAAGCGGCTCTTTTATCTTCCGCCACAAGCTCTACAGATGCTTTGGTTAATTCATTAACCGCTTTAGAAAGAATAGCTCAAACACCTATTCCTAAAGCATACAACATTCATTTGTAATAGATTTTTTTTTTTAAAATAAGCACAACATTAATTTCTTTTGTTATAATAGGAAACAAGCTGTTACACTCTACATTTTCTTTTTACCTCTTGCATTGGTAGAATCGCTTGGTTGGCTTGTGACGCCTGTTGTCGCCTTGGCATCTTTTACTCTGTTTGGTATATTAGCCATTGGTGAAGAAATTGAAAATCCATGTGAGTGATCAGATTGTTTTTCTATATCAAGGATACTAATAAGATGACTGTAGTTGGTTATGATGACAATGATTTGCCTCTTTTAGATTATTATGCTGGGTTAAAGAAAGATGTTGATTATATTTTACGTCGTATCCCTCAAAGAGATACCCTTTTTCACGGAATATAAAAACATTTTATTATCTTTATGATAAACAGTACGCTTTTTTTCTTTTCTTTTGTCAAATGGATTTAAGATGGAAAGAGAGTGTGTATGTGTGGGAATAGACAACTGTTTCTATAAGCTTTTTTTTTTTATGGCTGCATGTCAGGATTAAGATCCAAAATCCAAAATGGATCACCTCCGGTATCTTCATTATGTTTATGTGTACTCTGTTCTCCTGCATCATCGTTTGCTGATATTTCACTATCTGAGCTTTCAACTATAAGAGAGAGATATGAGCATCCAAACATTTTTTCCTTCCTTTTCGTAAGATAAGCATGTCTTACATTTTTCTTCTGTAGGTTGCTGAGATGAGTTCTGCCAGTAAAGTAAACCTCTTCGCATACGCTCTTCATCAGGATAAGGCTTTTCAAAATCAATCTTTGCATCTCTGTTTAGTAAATCAAAGTTAGGTGGAGCTGATGTATACTTGGATAATTTTGAAGCATATGATAATATATCTGTGAAGTTTATATTGGCTATATACATATTTGATGTTAGAACAATCAATACAGCAGCTATTTCCTTTACATTTTTTAGCGTATTCAGTAGCTTTTAATTCCATCCTTGCGTTTGTTAAGCTCATCTCTAACTCTTCTTTACTAGAGTTTAGTTTCTGTACAAGATTTAAAAGTTTAATATTATATTGTTGAATTTCATCTTGCACTTGAATGATCTTTTGCTGTCTCTTTTGATGTTCTTCAACTATCAACTAAAAAGTGAATACGTCAACAAGAGCTTTTCTTTTTTCGAATTTACTGTGCTCGACTGCTTTCTGAAGATTATCGTCAATAGTAATTATTTGTTTAATGAACTGTTCTGGACTATTGGCTTCTTCCGAAATAGAATGGTCAGCAACAGTCGATAGAGATGCAAAGTACTTTTTCACTAGGTCTGCATATTCTGTTAAATAAGTATTCACTTGATCCCGTGTTGAGTGTTGCATATGCAAAAAAAAAAAAAAAAAAAATAAGAGAAAAAGGGACTTGGTGTGACTTGACGTCAAGTTTTCCTGTTTCTTTTCCAATGTCTTCAAGTTCTGCATTCAGAAACGAATTAAAAGGTGTCGATGCTGTAATGTTGTAATAGATATTTATACTCTTTATTTTTATGTCTTTCCTAAACGTGTATCGCTTTATAGTACACTCGCCATAAAAGACTTATTCATAATTACTTGTCATTCTATCGTGGATCTGTACCAACCAATGTTCCTGAGGAGTATAAAACTGAAAGAGATGTAATCAGAGATAATCACAAGTAAGAAGATGAAAGAACAAATCTATCTTTTGTTATATATCTTTATCGACTGGTTATTATTATTATTAGATTTGTAAGATCAGGTAATGAAGAAGCAGAAACTTGGGAACAGCGAGTCGCAAAAAAATATTATGATACACTCTTTAAGGAATACGCCATTTGTGAGTTGAAATATTATAAAGAAGGAAAGATTGCTTTACGCTGGCGTGTGGAAAGAGAAGTGATTTCCGGTAAAGGACAGTTTGTGTGTGCGTCCACGCGCTGTGAGTCAACAAAATCGCTCAAGAGCTGGGAAGTTAATTTTGGGTACATCGAAGACGGAGAAAAGAAGAATGAGTTGGTCAAAGTAAGACTGTGTCCAGAGTGTTCAGATAAATTGAATTACAAGACAAAAAAGAGAGCAGCGAAAAGACAAGAAAAGAAGCATAAAAAGAAAAGAAGGACGGAAAGAGAAGAAGAGGAAAGTGACGAGCATGTGTCTGATGGTGAAGATCAATCTTCTTCAGAAGGTATTTTTTTATATAAACATGATCCTATGATGGAAACTAAATTAGATATAAAACAGAAGAAGAGAAAACCGAGAAGGATAAAGAAGAGATATCTGCTATATGGAGTAAGCCTTTGGAGAGTAAAGAAGAAAAGTCAAAAGAAGAGGAGTATGAAGATTATTTTGCAGACTTGTTACAATAAAATCATTATGTTTGTAAATGTAAATTGAAATATTACGACTTTTTAATCCGATGAAGACGTGTTCTTTTTTTACTAAATTCATAATTATATTGATATGTTCTCAAGAAAGTATCTTTTGACGGCTGAGATAATCTGTCTTTATCTATTGCTGTCAGATTGGCTTTCTTTTGGTCATAGTATCATCTGAAATATTCAATTTTCTTCTTTTTGACGTACTTTGTAGTTTCTTATCTTTGCTGTATGATGATTCCCTGTCATCATCTGAGTCATCATCATCAGTAGCTTCTCCTCTACGTTTTTTGGAAATATCCATTCGATAGTTTACGTTTGTATCCTGACTACTGCCATCACTGCTAATACTGATAGCACTCTTTACTTCAGTACTATCATCACTAAGCGATTGATTGTCATCATCCTCATTGTCTTGGTAAGTATGCTTTCCTAAATGACTGATGCTATCCTTTTCCTTTTTACGTTTTTGCTCAACGGTATGTCGTGAGCTGAAGATGGATGGAATTAGTTTTAACCTACGTGAAAGGTAAGGACATTCCTAAGCAAAAAAATGAGATAAATACAACTTGTGCCTATACAGCGTTATATTTACATCTCCATAATGACTTCTTTTTGCACAGTAATAACAGTATTTATCTATACTTTTTTCTATTGGTTTCTTGTTGATGTAGTTATGATAGAATCTGTTGCAACACTAAGAAATATAAATATGTCAATACAGTAGCATAAACAAGCTTCCTTTTTCTCTTTTTCTCGTTATTACTGATGTTGCGTGATATTCTTGGCCACAAATCCTACAATTGCTATGATTTACTTGATTTTTACATTCCTACATATAATGCGTCAGTATCAACACATAGCTTCTTTTTTCTTCAACAACTTACGAAAGAAGAATGATCATCTTCTTTACACCGTCGGCAGTAACTTGGCCAATCACAACGTTTTCTGGAATGATTTAGGCCACATCGTTTACACTATTCACAAGAATCAAACACGGCTCACTCACAGACTTTTTATAAGCTTACCGAGCGGCAGTCATAATCTGTGTGTCCGGGTTGGTGGCATTCAAGACAAAACACTAACAAACGACTTTCTGTTGATTCCGATGTTTCTGCTCTATGATTACGTTGAAGTTCATGTTGCTTCTCAGATAACATGTGTTTGTTATTTAGCCTTTATTTTTTTTCTAGTAGTAACTTACCTTTATAATACTGTCAACAAGCTCATGAATTTTTAAATTCTGTTCTCTGTCTTCTTTATCCAAGGAAATGTAGCTTGTGACCTGAAGCCCTTCTGTATCAGAGCTACTTGTACTCATCGTGTTATCAAGCACAAGCTTCTTTTCACGTTCTTTTGACAAAAAAGAAACGTCAGCACGCTCGTCTGTGATAGCAAAAAGTGTATGCTTTTTGCTTGTATTTTCAGATGCATGATCTTTTCCTATTTTGTTAGCCGAGGATTTACTTGAGTTTGCAGTAGTGGTATATTTAGGTCGCGTTTCTGGCATGGATAAATTTGTTTTACTTGGTTCTTTAGTCACGCCTGCTTGATATTGTACAATACTCACAATCTTGTCTTCTAAATCACTATCCATTCCATCGCTAGATTTTAAAAAAGAGAATATGAACTATTGAGCTTTTATCGTGCATTGCTTTTGCTATTCTTTTCTATACCTAAAATACTTGTGCTTATCTGCTAAAGGATCTTCGTCTTCATACTGACGTAGAAGTTCTATTTCTTCCTCATTGTCTTGATACATGCTAATAAAAAAAAACGATAACACTATTTGGAACGGTTACTAAGAGTATCAATAAATGAAACTCAGCGGATGTTTTCTTCCAATAAGATAGGCTTAATGCATTTTTGTACATTTATTAAAATAGTTCAATGACCTCAAAGTTTCACGCAGCACGGTTTACAACTTTATGAGAAGTGAATGCAACCTTTCATCGAAAAAAAGCAGATTTTCATTCTATTGAAAGAAACAATTCAGCAAAGATTAAGGAGTGGCGCTATTGGGAAAATACAGACATGAACTTCCTGATGAACTGCGTGTTTCTTGACGAGTCTGCTTTTGATATTAATATGAAACGCTCAAGAGCTTGTTCCAAAAAAAAAAAATACTCGCGCTATTGTTACCAGGACTACTATGAGAGCGGCAGAGATGGCGCCCAATATAGACGTTGTGCTTGCAGGTTTGATTACAGTCGGCATAAAAACACCATGACCTGCTAAGAAGAGAAAAGCTAATGGATATATAAGCTCAAGGGCTGTAACAGGCTACTACATTAGTTTATTAAAAGCGACATTAGATGAAATGGACAAACATTCACATATGAAAGGCCACTTTATAGTCATGGATAATGCATTCATTCACACGCATGAAAACATAAATAAATTGAGTATCGAGGATATAAATGTGTGTATCTTCCTATTTACTCTCCTGAACCTAATCCGATAGAACAATTTTGGGCAGTGGCAAAGAGTAAGGTTAAGTGCAATAGGTTTTTGCAAGAAGACACTATATCAAAAAGAATCATGGAATCCTGCAAAAGTGTAGAGAAAAGTCACTTCAAAGGTTTTGTTTCTCATTCTTACAAGTGTTGGGATAAATGCCGAAATAAAGAGTTCATATAATGATCACTGTACTGATGGCTTTATCAAAAGCTAATCATATAGATAAGATTGGATGATAAACTGTGATTTATCGTGGATCATCATGCTCTTGAATCCTTTTGCTTTATTTTGTAGGAATTGGAGATATCAGATTTTGTTTACAGCTCTCAGTGTGACTGCCACTATAGCTCCCATGCATTCCCTTATATTGGCCCCTTAAATGACGACAGCAAAAAAATAAAAAAAAGTCACATATGCCCAGAATATTTTACTTAGCAATTTATTTGAAATACTTCTCTGCGTTTTTTAATTTTAGAACAAGCAATACTCATTTCCTTTAGCCATGTCAACTTTAGCAACTAGATTTTACTCTTCTAATGTTACAGATTTTGAAAAGATGGAAGTCAGCAAAGATAATTGGGAGGAGGAGCTTAAGAAACTGGAGGATTCTACTTGTGTTCACTGGATAAACAAAGGGTTCAGAGTTAAGGAAACTGAGAGCTCTTCATTGGGCCGTCATAAGACGATTTTATGGAGTAAAAAGTATGCGTGTCATCGTGGAACTGACACTTATGTATCTAATGCCAGAACAAACGACGACAGCGGTCGACCAGTACAAAAAAATTCTAAGAAAATCGGCTGTAACGCCATTATTATGATGACATGTCGCATCTCTGATCCAAGTATTGTTGAGTTTGCACGAAAAAATGACCACAATCATGCTCCTGGGTCCTACTCTGATTTACAACATATGTCAATTTCGGATACTTTGCGGGATAAGATCAAAAATTTCTTATGTAAAGGATTTTCGAGAAGAGAAGTAAGATCATGTCTTCTTCAAGAAATGGAGGGCGATGAACAACAGCGGGACAAGATGTTTCATTATGACGATGTTTATAATGTTTGGCTGACGGTAGCAAAGGATATGTTTCAGTTTGGCAATAATGAGTTTGAATCATTTCAATTATGGAAGAGAAAACTTATCAACTGTGGTTATAAAGTTATTGATCACTCGTTAGATGATGTTTTCTTCTATGGATTCATTTCTTCATGGCAAATGGATATAATGAAAGTTTCAAAGTGCTTTTCTTTGGACTCAGCATTTGGAATATCATCAAGAAGTAATGAGATCTTGTACAGTTTAGTTATCAGGCATCCTGATACTGGAAAAGGAGTACCTGTAGGTTATTTACTCACCAATGACCAATCAGTAACACCTGTATTGGAATGGCTCAAATTTTTCAAAGACCACTGCTCTATGCAGCCTGAACAAATTACAGTCGATTGTAGTATTCCTGAAGCAGATGCAAACAGAGTTACCTTTGGAGAAAATTGTCGTATACAATTGTGCTTTTTCCATGTTGCTCAATGTTGTAGAAACTTGGCAACGAAGTTCAAAAATCAACCTGGCCAGTATAACAACATGAAAGTAATCAGAGGCAATGTCATGAGTGAATTACAATCAATCATGTATGAAACTGTTCGCGAAAACGTGATTGAAAAAATATGCCAGTTTAGAGAAAAAGTGGACTTCAGTTCAACCAAATTTTGTCGAGTACTTGGAGAGTAGATGGCTTGCTTTAGAAGGCTACAAAAAGTGGTCTGCAGCATATGTAATTGAAGAGCATCGAAACATGCGCACCAATAATTACATTGAAAGCTGGCATAATCAACTAAAATCAATTTATTTGAAAAGAATCAAGAATAGAAGATTAGATCGTCTTGTCTTCATTCTGACAAATGATGTTGAAAGCGATTTAAAGCTTGATGTTGAAAGAATTTGCTCTGAAGTAGGAAGAATGGGGCCTGAATTGAGAAGGAGAAGACAGAGAGAGATGGTAGCTGACAATATTCCAGAAGATAGAATGATAGAAATGATCTCCAAGGATGGCGATACTCAGTACACCGTCGAATCATTTAATCAAGAAAACATTCTATATGTCGTCAAAATCAATGAAGATGGAAAAAGTGCCTCTTGCTCCTGTTCTTATTTCAAGTTTAACTCGGCCGTATGCAAACATATGTATTTGTTGCAAAGACACATCAATATTGAAGTTGAGGTTCTCTCAAGAATGAAAACCTTGCTTTCCCAAGCACCCATTCCAGTTCTTGCTGATACTAGTGTCAATGATGATATTTCTTATAATGTTTCTTCTCAAGATGTTGAACATTCTATTTTGAAGAGAAATATTCGACTAGTGTTAGATTCTTTTCGACATCTCAAAAGAAGCATTAATGCAATCAATGACCATGACATTCTCGACAATGTCTATAAAAAACTTAAAGAAATAAGACAGATAATTGACTCTGCTGATAATTCTAGAAGAATAGGGACTCAAAGAAGCCTAAATAATTAAATAAATTGCTAAGTAAAATATTCTGGGCATATGTGACTTTTTTTTATTTTTTTGCTGTCGTCATTTAAGGGGCCAATATAAGGGAATGCCTGAAAATGTTATGGGGAGCCAACGTCATCAAACATAAGAAAATTCTGATTACGAAGATTTTTTTTTTTTTTTTTTTTTTGTACATCAGGGTTACTCGATGAGCATGAGTGTATCTTTATGACTAGATCGTATTGCTCTCCTCTTGTTTGTTTGCTCTGCAAAGGCCTAATGAGCGGTCAGAAACTCTTTGTATGATAAAGTAAGACCCTTAGCTTTATACTCAAGTTTATCTTTACGGCCTGGTCGTATAACATTTCTTGGGTATATTACTACAAGGTTACTTGGTGAGCATGAGTGTATCTTTACGACTAGATCGTATTGCTCTCCTCTTGTTTGTTTGCTCTGCAAAGGCCTAATGGCTGGTTCAGATAAACTCTTTGTATGATGAGTAACGCCCCAGCCGTTATGTTCAAGTGCATCTTTACGACTTGATCGTATCGCACTCCTTGGACATATTCCTATATAAATGCCGAATAAGCTGGTGTATGAAAATTGTTTTGTCCATCTGACGATAAACTGTTTATGTAGAGGCTGCCTGATGTATTGCACATTATAAAATATGCTGATTATAAAATATCACATTACTAACTGCTTTATCATTATCTTTTATATATATATATTTTACTTTCATGGCCATGGTTAACGGGAGATCGAGAAGTATTATATCGGAAACTCACAGCAAGACAATATTTCACAATATTCATTAAAGACTGGTACCAACAAGCATTTACAGTAGTTCCTACTTAAATCATTGATTTCATAGTCGCTTCCGTCGATTTTTACAAATATGCAAGAATGCCTTAATGCAACACGCTACATTCTTCTTTGTCAAGAGAAGTAAAATCACTGGAGATGAAGATCTTAAAGCAAGAGTAGCCGAGGAGGCATATAATGGAATAAGCGCCCCCACTCTCTTAAACATGAGTCAACATTCTGTGAACATGTTTGACGATTGTCTTTAAATGGGACCAAAAAGCCGTAGCCTACAACAAAATGCTTCCTCCTCTGGACAGAATGACAATACAAATTCCTTTGAAAAAAAAGGATGCGATTTAACCGAAAAGTTTACAGAAGATTAAAATATAAATAATATTACACATGGGGGTTTATATAGCTTTAACTAATGAGAGTGAAATGTGTTGTAGAACAGTAACTGATTGTAGTTGACATTAATAAATATAAGTCTTAATACAAGATCATAATTAAAATAAAATAAAATACAAGTTTATTTAAATAAGATCATACAGTCAATTTCAATTAAACATATTCTTTTAGAATATGTATTGTATCCATGAGAGTTCTTTGATAAGAAGAAGTATCAACCAAAATAACCAAATCCAATCCAATGTCAGGAATATTGCTAATCTTTCACATAATTGAAATAACGCGTAAAATAACGTTATTCAATTCAGTGAGGAATTCCCAGAATAAAAGATAATCTATGACAGACATACAAAAGAACAAATGAAAAGTTTTCATAATCATAATTATAGATAACACTTGCTAAAGTAACTGAAGATTAGAAGAACGATCGCAATAGAAGATATCAAGCTACTCACTCAACAAGATGTAAACACCTGCCTTCAATTAGAATAATTTTTACTTTAACTTAAACTGAAATAAAGATCAGTCTCAAAAAAGTACCCAAACTGTTTCTTGATCTTTGTTTCTACCTTTTTCTCAATTACTTTTACCATTATACAACAAAATGGTGTGATGATGAGGAATGCATGATACGTTTAAATTTGATTTTTTATTTATAAAAATTAATGACCATTTTGAGCGCATGATGTCTAATATTGCATCGTTTTCGCCCTGGTCAGATCAATAAAAAGTTTAATGGAAACTAAAAACCCCTTTTGGGATCAAGGGTAATAAAGATATGGGAGGGAGAGTGAAGGAAACAAGTGAATGTCACTAGTGAAGGGAAGAGGGTAGCCAATCGAGGAATCTTTGCCCTGGTTGGAATGGCGGTGGCGGTTGGTCTTTATCATGGAATAGGTAGTCAAGTTCATAGAGTATAGTACAGATGACCAGCCAACGAATAAACCATGGAGAGGCGGAGTGAGATGAACATAGTATTCTTGTTGGTAATCTATTGAGAAGGAACGATAGAGGATCTTGGACTGTTTCTGGCATTTGTAAGCGATGGTGCATATCGAGACAACTTATTGCATGTTGTTTTGTGAATATCTGGGTAGGATGCCTTGGACAGAGTTCTAGTTTGCCGCCTGGTAGCCAGCCAAGACGCCAGCGTATACATCGATTTCTTTCTGTTCTTGTCATTGGTAGCCAAAGGATGGGATCTAATGATATCGTTGGGCGACATTGAGAAAGAAGTATAGAGTTACGAGATGATCGCGCCTGGTTGAGATTGTCTTGCCGGAACTGTAGTTGAATCTTTTTAAGTGTACGTTTGTCTAATTGCTCTGGGTGGGGTAGGCATTGTGCCCATAATGGTGATTTGGAAAGCTTATACCAACATGAATGGCTGCCCGAACGACGTATATGAGGTAATAGACAGGTAAGCAGAGCATCGTTCGGTAGAGTTAATGATCGTAACAAGAATTGGGTTTGCAATATATAAGTGCGTTCCTGCATTGTAGGTAGCTTAGTTAGATGCAGCATCACTTTGACAGAGGATCGACTAGAGCCGCCAAAGATTCTGCGTAGGTATATGTTTTGTGCATCTTCTAATTTCTTGGCTAGGAGTGATGTTATCTTATTGATTGCAAGTCCGTATTCTAATTGAGCACGAACTATCTGGGTATAGAACCTAGTAGCAAGAAGTGGGATAAAGCCTTTGGGGTTAATACCAATTGACGATAGTTGGTTCATCGTAGCTAGTGCTTTGTTGATATTATTGCTGAGTAAGCCAAAAGTGTTGAGATATCCACCTGGCCGAAATGGGATTCCAAGATAAGAGAAGGAAGGTAGAGCTGCAAGAACATCTCCGTAAAGAGTGTACTTTAGTGGTTGGTCCGTGGGATCTAAGATTACGCATTTTTTTGGGTTCCATCTATATCCAAGTTTGTGGCTGTGATATTCGCACTTCTTCAGCAAGTGTACCATCTGTTCCTTATCAGCGATGAGTACCACATCGTCAGCATATAAAAGACAATTCATGAGGGGGGCCGGTTGGACGGGAGAGAGGCCTTCTTCTATTGGTTGTGGGCGTAGTGTCTTGGGTAAGTCATTAATATATATAGAATAAAGAAAGGGCGAGAGTATAGATCCTTGTAAGACGCCCGTGACAGGTGAAAATCGAGTGGAGGTGGCATTGTTGAGCAAAACTTCCATTTGGACATCATCGAATAAGTTTCGAATTAGACATAGGAGAGCCGTAGGTGCTGTGTGCTCTAATTTCTGCCATATATAATTGCGGTCTACGGTATCGTATGCCGATTTAATGTCTAAGAAAGCGAGAACTGGGGTAACGCGATGTTGTCGGCGAAGAATATTGCAAATTTCAGCTAAACATAAAGCTTGGTCTAACGATCCTCTGGCTTCACGAAACCCACCTTGAGCTAGATCTAATGAAGGACTATTGTCAACAAGGAATTGATATAGACATCGCTCCAGTACTTTGCGAAATACGGAGGTGAGACTAGTGGATCTATAGTTGCTAGGTTCGGTAGGGTCATCCTTTTTGTAAATTGGTACTACTGGGCGACTCTCCAGTCTTCTGGTGTATATGACCACGACCAACATAATTGGAATAAGAAGAGTAATAGAGGTGAAAGACGGTCTTGTATGGGTAGTAACATTTCTTGTCAGATATGGTCAGAACCTGGAGCTTTTTTGGAGGGTAATTGTTTGATTGATGAGAGTATGTCGTCTAATAGAATAGGACAGGTTTCTCTAGCAGATGTAGCAGAGCAATCTTGTTGAATATGAAGCCTGGGTCCAGTTTCATGAAGTAGGTGTCCAGCATAGATAGAATTTAGATGAGATGCCATTAAATTAGCAGCATGCTGGGGGCCTTCTAAAGTAGTAAAAGAGGGTTTTAGGTTTCTATTTTTACGTATTTTGCAAAATCTTGCAATAGATTTTGTATACTCTCCTTGTTCCATTCTCTCGCAGAAATTATGCCGTGTTTCTCTTCGTCGTCGTAGTACCATCCTTCTTAGTAGTGCTTTTGTTTCCTGGTGTAGGAGCCAGTATTTGAGGCGGTTTAACCCTTGTGCTTTTCTCCATTTTCTGTAATAGTATTCTTTGAGATTAAAAGTATATTGTAGTTCAATTGTCCAGGATTTTTGTAACTCAGTATCTTTTTGCTGGTCGCTTTTTCCGCATACTTGATCCAGAGATTGGTATATGGCTTGACAGATAGCAGAGTTAAAATCCTCGATATAATTAATGGCAGAGCTTCTATTGGGCAAAAGAGGTGGAGGGTGTGGAATCAAATCAGCAGTAAGGTTTGTGAATACCTGTTGATATGTAGTCTCCTTTTTATCGTCCTTTAGCTTTCCCAAATGCCATGTGAGCCTCTTTGGAGGAAGAAGATTGCTACTAGGAATATTAGTTTGAAAGGATAGCATCATAAATTTATGATTGGAATCGAGTGATAGATCATCCCGTATAACTAGCTGTGGTTCGATGAGTTCCGTTGTACTGATAAAATAGTCAATGATACTGTTGCCATGATATGTAATAGAAGTAGGATGTCCATATTTTAAACGCTCATTCCATGTAATCATATTGTTTGACTGTATCCAATCATGTAGTAGCCGTCCACGATAATTAAAGAGTGTGTCACCAGTATATATTCCCATTCGTGCACTTAGATCGCCACAAACTATGGTTGATGTTGTATTGGGGAATTCTAAAGGTAATTGTTGTAGAATATTGGAAACCTCTGTGTGTGAAAGAGAAGGAGGAAGATATAGACAGTGAACTAGTATCTTAGATATAATGAATGATAATTTATACTTAGCTAATAGCGGGTTTTTGTGTGGGATGTGTTGAACAGTAGCGCTAGTAAGTGGGTTGATTAGTAGGGCAATTCCAAGGCTACCTCGATGCTTGAATGATTGGATAGGTTGATCATAGGTATGAAATTGTTTCCATGATGTAGGGTATTTGTTCGGTGGGAGTACCCATGATTCAGTAATTAGTAAAACAGAAGATGATTCAGCTAATTTAAGGATTGGTGATATAGCTTGTTTTGGCAGGCCAGTAGCCTTGAATAATGAGATTGAGACTGTACTCATTATAATTGTGAGGTATTGTCATCGAGGTCTGAGATATTCATATCTGCGTCTTGATCGACATAGAATACATCCGTTGGTTTAGATCCAGTAGTTGTAAGTGTTTCGGTAAATGTTTGTTTGTCGATCCAGCCTTGATTGTAAAAATAGCGCGCTACTGCAGTTTTGACTGGAACACGAATATAGTTAATGGCTCGCTTCATACGATCACAGTGATGCATAAAAGCCAGGGAGTCACGCTCTTCTTTAGTGTTCTGTTCATATTTAGGATCCATAAGGATAGATCCGTCGCATGGGTTGAAGTTCTCATTCACAGTCACTTTGAATTTTTGGAGATGTGCTTTAAGTTCAGGTGCATAGTCATTATGGACTAAGAGGGCAGCAATATTTCTTGTGGGATAATTAATGTCCAAGATTCTGCTGTTATTGATGTCCAGTCTACGGAGACGGTTTCGTAATTGTCCGATGGGAACTCGGGCTTTGGTAGGAATATAAATATATTGAAAGCCTTGGTTTTCAGACGGAGGTTGTAAAAAGCGAGCAGCATTTTCCTGTCGTTGGATACGGCGTTGTTGGCGTTTTTCAAGCATTGATTGTTTAATACTGTTGAGGCGGGATGTATCTTTCCAAGGAGGAAGTGACTGGGCAGTTGACGGTAAAGAGGGAAACTGAGTATCGTGGGTCTCAATTGTTGATTGGTTCAGATTTTGAGTACGTTGGTTGCGAAGCATGTCTATTTCAGTATGTGCTTGCTTAAGTTCAGCTTGCGTTTGCTTGAGTTCGGCACAGAGTCGTTCAATCGTTGCTTGAAGGCTAGCAATATCAGTTGCTGTTGTTGTAGAAATAGGCATAGCCTCCGGGTTATCGTCTTGAGCGTTAGAAGTTTCCATCATAGCGTCAAGGGATAGGGGTTCAGATAGCATTGTTGTAGTGGATGCCAATTCGCAGATCTCAGCCATGGTTGGTGCACTGTATGTTTTACCACAGGGTTTGCAAACAAAACAAGGTTGAGGAGGGTCACCAGCTATGGATCCATTGCGGTGAAAGGAGTTAGTTTCTTTACAGTTGGTGCATACAAGTCTTCGACGCTGAGTATTAAACTGTGCAGTTAAGATTTGTATTTGTTCGTTAGTAAGAATAGGCTTTGAAGCTTTACGGCCTCTACTAACAGGAGCCATAGTAGTGGTTTCTGTATTATGTGTGTTTATCGTTGTATTTATTTTTATTGTCAATGCTGGTTATTTGTATTAAAGTATTATCGCTTTCCAAATAAGGCAAAAAGCTATGGAAAGTGATGGAAAGCGGAAAAAGAGCTTGGAATGCATGATACGTTTAAACATTTACTTTATTTACAAATAAAATTAAAACCCCAAATGGGCGCATGATGACTTAGTTTTCATCGTTTTTGCCCGGGGCAGATCAAGAAAGAATGAGTGGAGGCTAAAAACCCCTTATGGGATCAAGGGTAAAAATGTTTAAGAGAAAGAAAAGGTGACACATGTAAGAAACACTAGCGGGAGACATTGGGAAGCCATTCGAGGAATCTTTGCCCAATATAGGGTGGCGGTGAAGGCGGAATCTTGTCATGGCATAAGTAGTCGAGCTCATGGAGGATGGTACAGATAGTAGGCCATCTGAGGGACCAAGGAAGGGCTGCTCGAAAGGAATGTGGTGTTCGATGAGGTAATTTGTTCAGAAGGAAGGACAGAGGATCTACTATCGTTTCAGACAATTGTAGTCGGCGGTGCATATTGAGGCAATGGATAGAATGGGACTTTGTAAGTTTCTGTGAAGGATGGAGGGGGCATGGTCTGGGTGTACCACCAGGAAGCCATCCGAGACGCCAACGCACACAGCGATTTCGTTCTATTCTGGTCATTGGTAGCCATAAGATAGGATCCAAGGAAATAGTTGGACGACATAGTGAAAGAAGTGTAGAGTTACGGGAGGAGCGATTTTGACAGAGATTGTCTTGTCGGAACTGCAACTGGATCTGTTTTAGAGTTCGCTTGTCTAAGGATTCAAGTGGGGTGGAATGCATGATACAGTGCTTTCACTTGAAAACACTTCCTACTTTTTTGAAAAAAATTGCCATAAAAAGGAGACTTATTTGGCCGGATGTTTGAGAATAAATTAACCACGTTTTACAAATATTTTGACCAATTTCTGGTCAAATAAATTACAAAGGTTCTTTATTTAAGCATTTAGGGGAACGATTTATGGGATGCTGAATGAATTCTGCAAATGTTCAACCGGAGCTTTCAATAACCCTTAAAGTGAGGCTTCCACATCAGTCAACTTACTTCTTCTGACGCTATCCTTCAAAACTTTTCGAAACTACTCGATAGGGTTGAGCTCAGGGGAATAAGGCGGGTATCCTCGTTCAGTAATTATAGGATCGATGATATTTCGCTCTTTTTTGGAAGCTACTTCGTCGATATCAGTGTCTTTGGGCTCTCGTTCTTCACCTATTTGCGAAGATTCGTCAAATTTGTTAGTGAAATGATGATTCTACAACAGCGAAAGCCGGCACTTCTTTGCCAGACTCATCTACGATCCTACCTCTACTATCTTCGTGAAAGAAATTCATTCTTGGGAGTTACAGTTATGAAGAAATAGAAATATCAAAAAGTCGGTCAAACTATTTGTATGATGTGGTTAATCTGGTTTCGCAAACCTGGTCAAATTAGCTTCAAACATCCAGCCAAATAAGCCTCCTTTTTATGGGCAATTTAGTCTCGCACAAGTGGGCAATTTTTTCAAAAAAGTGGGCAGTGTTTTCAAAAATTTGGTAAATTGAGAGTAGCTTTTTTTCCGCTAATTTATAAAACCAACACTCTGATAATAAAACGTCTCTAAGTATGCCACCTGGCTCTATCAACCAAAACAATACGCCAAGCATATCAAATGTCCTTACCAAAGAGGAAACTACTGAATTGATTGCCCAGTTCGAACAACACCGTAAGGTCTTAAAATGCCCTCACTGTGAGAAACAGGGTCTCTTTCGACGAAACGGCCACACTAAGACAGAACCCCCGCAAGTTCTTTTCCGTTGTACCAGCTGCGGTAGTAGCTATAGAGCTATAACTATGAGATCCATTGTACATTCTTGCATTTCTTCTTTGACACAGATCTCGCCTACAGAGAATGTCGAAATTTCTAGACCCTCGCAAACAACTCCGACCCACCAGCTAGACTCACTTGGTAGTCAATCAGGTGACGTACAATCTCTTCTAAACATGATCCAGCGCCTTACGCAAGAGCTTGCAGCCGCCAGATCTGAAATTGAGCAACTCCGTACCACAACTATCCAGTTACAGAACCAATTTAACCACGAAAGATTAACTAGTAACCAACCCACACCACCTGTAATAACAAATACTCAATCCTCCTTTGATATCCCTGAACCCACGCCAACAGCATCACCTTGGCGTAACCCCGACCAAGTACGTCGATTGAAAGAAAGCCTAATGCAGCAAAGACAACAGCGACGACAACAAAGACAAGAAGCCGCCGCCAGAATATTACAGCCACCCTCCGAGAATCAAGGCTTTAAGTACATCTATCTCCCCACGAAGGCCCGAGTACCCATTGGCCAACTTCGCTCCCGATTGCGTAAATTGGATATCAATAATAACCGTATTCTAGATATTCACTATCCTGATCGTAATGTCGTAGCCCTACTGGTGCACAATGATTATGCCGACGAACTTCGTTCCCACCTGCAACGTTTCAAGGTAACGCTGAAAGATGATTTTAATCCCTGTGATCCTGAAATCCTTCGTGACCCCAAATACGCTGATGCTTCTAACGAAGAACGATCCAACCTCGCCTTTATGCATCATTGCAACCGTATGGAACGAGCTCTGAAATTCATACGTACCCCTGTTAAATTTGCTGCTGCAAGATATTTTTACGCCCAAGGATGGATCAGCAAGCAGACTTTACAGGAGAACCTACCCTCAAGCCGACGTAACAACGAACCAGAGTCAGATCCGCTATATTTCGAAGATGAGAACATGAGTACTACAGATGAATATAAGAACCAAGATCTTCCTTCTGATGAGGCCTGTATGAACGATGCCCTATCATTATGAGTAATATTACAATTTCGCTTTTCAATACAACTGGTTTAGCTCGTCAAGCCATAGGCCCTATTCTTAATATAGTTCGATCCTCTTCTGTTCTCCTCCTTACGGAAACCTGGCTCTTAAATCCACTTAAATATCCAACGCATTGGAAACAATACCATACATATGGTATTAAAACACAACCTCTAGCTACCAAAGGTAGTCAAGGAGTCAGTCTTCTCGTGAATCCTGACTGCAAGTATCATGTCCATCATTTTAGAACTGACGATACACCATTAAATCAGTACAAATTGTCTTTTACCATTGCTAACATCTTAATCCACTGTCTTTACCTACCTCCCCATCTGGATAACCAAACCGTCAATCAAGTTTTAAACTCTTTACTGCATACAACTAGCCACACTAATACGACTATTATCTGCGGCGATTTTAATGCTAGACTGGGATCTATTGTAGGGGACCACTCAACGAACTCCAGAGGCAATCTGATCATAAGCTGGATACAAAGAAACAATATCATCCTATGGAATCAAAGGTTGGCGTATGGACAATATACTTTTATGGCCCATCAGGGCAGTAGCATTATTGATCTATTTATGAGTACTACTGAGCTTATTGGATCCTCCATGAGAATTCGCCAAGATCTTTCATTGGACTCGAATCATAAATTAGTGTCTCTTTCCTTTCAAATCAATGCCAGCATTCCACAACTCCCAAGGCACCCACGGATTATCTGGAATCTAGAAAAACTCAAGGACCGCAACAATCATGAAGCATACTTGCGTCGCTTTCAGGAGTTATCCCAGCCTTTATTGCAATACCATGAAAAACATGATTATCCTATTAACAATAGACATTATGCGGTTGACTATATAGAAAAGCTCAATGCTGACCTTTGTCAGGCAATATATACCTCACTAGATGACAGTTGCGGGAGAGTCTCACACTTTACAGGTCCATTACGCGACTTCTGGACTGACAAATTGCAAGAAGCTTACGACTACAGAGAACTCTGTTACAGGAAATGGAGAAAAGCATATGGACTCAACAAGCTCCATTATTGGCTAAAGCACCAAGAAGCTAGAGCTACTCTACGTCGACTGATTGCCCAACGTCGCCGAGAAACTTGGACCACTTTCTGTAAACAAATGGCATCTGAAGAATATACCAAGGCAATATCTAAGCTTAGCCGTATTCGCAAGAACCGAACTTTGAAACCCACTTTCTCCACTCCAGAGGGCCCACAGCATGCAGCTGATATAATGGCTTCCTACTTGGAAACTACTTTCTCAGGTGATCATCTTAAAAATGTCCAACTTTACGAAATCGATACCCCTATTTTACCTTTTGAAATAGATTGCCCGTTCACCAGGGACGATATTAACCTCGCTATCCGTTCCCTACCAGTCAAGAAAGCACCTGGGATCGATCACCTGCGAAATGAAATGCTCCAACCAATATCTCATCTGCTAGCACCTATTCTCTTTCACCTCTTCCATATGTGCTGGGCTTGGTCATATGTCCCACAGACATAGCGCATTGCCCAGGTGATACCCATATACAAGAAAGGCTCACCATCAGATCCAGGTAATTACCGTCCAATTAGTATGACCACTATCTTTAGAAAGATCTTGGAACGCTGCATCCAGCACATTCTACAAACCGACGGACCACCTCTTGATATAGCCCAAGGTGGCTTTAGAGAATCCCGCAGCGCATTAGATCAGATTCTATGCCTCGCAGAAATTAGCCACGTACTACGTACACACTACCATGTCAAGCCTGTCTTAGCATTTCTTGATATCAAGTCTGCATATGACACAGTCAATCGTAGTTTCGTATGGGACACTCTGAGCCGTTACGTCTCATCTCCCATGCTCCACCTGTTACGGTGCCTTTTTGACGATGTGCAAATCGAAATCCTTCTCTCTAATACGACCTCTCGTCGTTTTCACCCGAAAACAGGCGTGCTCCAAGGCTCTATCCTCTCACCGTATCTCTATTCCGTCTTTATAAACCAGCTTCCAGCCCAATTACGACCCCAGGCCATCACCACCGACATGTCGCCATTAGAAACGATACCGCTCCTAAACTGCTTACTCTATGCAGATGACATGGTGCTAATAGCTGAACGTACGACTATGACTGACCTGCTACGTAAGTGTGAAGAGCATAGCCTACAAATGGGGTACCGATGGAATCCCTCTAAATGTGTCATGTTGGACAATCAGCTGGAGCCAATACCATATACCATTTATAACCAAGCCCTACCACATGTAACTTCTTTTGCCTATCTAGGTGTGCCATTTAAACCAGGGGGTTACCTAGACCCAGATGAACTGATTAGACGCAACTCCTCTAAGGCATTAGCCACGATGAACGTACTGAAGTCAATTGGTATTAACCCCTCTGGCTTCTCTAGGCACCTTTCAACCAGATTTTACGCTCATATAGTTCGACCACAGCTTGAATATGGCTTGGCAATCAACCGCTTCACTAATACCCAGCTGAAATCCATTGAAGATGTGCAAGATACATGCATCCGTACGATCTATGGTGCCCGTGGGAAAACCTCCACCAAAGTGATGCTTCACCTAGCTAAACTTCCCCTTATGGCGGATCGGGTTCACATCTTACAAGCACAGTTCCTTTATAGGTCCTTCACTTACCTAACGATGCACTGTTATGTCGACTAATACCACACATTCGACACATTCGTGGACATCAATGGTTCCTCCTTTCCAAGACCCTTCTCTGGCAAAGCTTACCTTCTACAGGAGAGGAACTTGATAAGCACATGTTCAAAACAGCCAAAAAACGCTTCCTGCAACAATCTCTAGAAAAGCGCCAACAAAGTGGGCATTACAAACTTCTTTCAAGTTGCCGTAGATCCGTATCTTTGGACCCTATCTTATGGCTACCCATGTCCTATGCAGAACGTAGTCGATGTATACGGTGGAGGCTAGGTTGGTTACCTGGTGGAAAGCCACACCCTTGTCCCAAACACCCTACGTTCAAGTTCACACGCAAACACGCTATTGCTTGCCTCAATATGCACCAACGCCTCTATATGCCTGAAACCATTACAGATCCTCTGTCATTCCTTCTGAATATGCTTCCATCTCGCCCCTCGGTACCCTCAAATCTAGCACTCTCTTGGTCCCAACGATGGCCAGTTATATGCTCAATACTACATGAACTAGATCAACTTCAACATGTCACAGTTATTCCCATTACTTACCCACATGGTCAGAAGCTCCTCGAATGGCTTAAACATTTCCTTTAGCTCCATCTTTTATGACTCAACACATTTCTTCTCCCTTTACCTTTTTTACCCTTGAACCCGAAGGGGTTTTTTCTAAACATCAAACCTCCAAACGGGTTGATCTGGTCCGGGCGGACACTTATTTGTTTTATTTTTAGCGCTCAACTGGACCTTTAATAAAATATAACATTTAAACAAATTGAGAGTGGAAGCATTGTATTGGCAGATCAGAGGACTTCTTTCCGCTTTCCATCGCTTTCTATAGATTTTTGCCTTATTTGGAAAGGTATCCACAACACCAGACCTGAACATGCCTACTGTAAAGCAGTTACAAGCAGAACTTGCTGCAGCCAAGGCCGAAATAAATCGACTACAGCAACAAAACGCCTCCCTTCTTGAGCGGTTAGCTCAGTCACCATCCACCACTGTGCCTAAGCGCGTCCCTATTGCTACCATTCCCCGTCCACCTGCTTCCCCTTCGTCACTGCAACTTAAACCACCTACCAAATGTCCCCCACCTCCAGAGCTTGAATCTGTTCTCCTCCAAAAAGCCTCCAAATCTAAAAATGCTCCACCACTTCCCAGCCAAACGGCTGCTGCTCGCACTTTCAGTCCCCCTTCCACCAATCAAGGGTTTAAATACCTTTATCTCCCTATACAACGCCGCCTTCCCATTCGCCAAATACGTTCCTTACTTCGACGATTGCATATCAACAGCAATCGTGTCCTAGACATTCACTATCCCGACCGTCATCTTGTTGCCCTCCTCCTCCATAACGACTATGAAACTAAAGTCCGCTCTCAATTAGAAAAATTTGAAATCCCCATACATGATGATTACGATCCTATGGATCCAAACAACCTTCGAAACCCTTACTATGACGACTTCGACCAAGATGAAAAAGGGTGTGCCGCATGGAGTGTCTTCGCTCAACGCTTAGTTCGTGCTATCCGTTGCCTCAAAGGCCCTATTCAGCGCGCTGTTGCTCGCTTTTTCGTTGACAAAGGCATTATAGCTAGCGTTGTACTTAATGAGCTCTTTCCAGCCAAACAGACTTGAGTTCTACTTTTATTTTATGATATGACTTCCTTTCTTGTGGTCCATTTCCAAACAGTGATTTATTCACAAGTTACTTCTTACTCCCCCTCTGTCCTTTTCTTTTTTTGCCCTTGCTCCCATAAGGGATTTTTTTAGCTTCTTTCACGTCCCATTTGATCTGGCTTGGGCAATTATGGTGTCCTGAGACACCGCGTGCTCATATAAGTCATCCAATAAATGTATTATTTTAAACGTATATGGAATATGCAAACTATGCAGGAGTATATAGACCGATAGAATTTGACTCTGAGAAAATATAAGGGCGCCTTCCGAGTAAATGTTGTATGTGAGCCAAGTTGCTGCAATCAGATTTGTTACTTGGAGTTTTTATACAGTTATTACAAACACTCTGGTTTCAGGAAGAGCACAGTTGATAATGTTCAAAAATTCAAATTTGAAAAATCTGGATGCAATCCTGATTGTGCATGTTTCAATTACTCCTCGATATTAAATGATTTATTCATATGACAGGGACATGTACTTTAATGATTAAAATGATATAATAATCGCATATATAATAGCGGCAGTGATTAATATATGTATATAAAACTGCAAAGAAAACAGAGAAGGGGGAGGGACGACAAGCAGATTTAACTGTCATTTTCATTAAGCACTAGGAGATCTTCCCAGTCTTCACAGCTCAACAAATCGTCATCAAGACCAATTGCATTAACCTTGTCAGTAGTTATCTTCAATACTCTACGTAATCTTTCCGTTTCCATCATATCACTACTGGTCGAGGTGTCTGAAGTATCATCTGAAATAGGGGAGTCATCACGATAAAACATGCCATCATTATTAGGTGATAAGAAGCTGATCGAGTCTTCAAGACCAACTTGGTATATTGCTGTAAGTTTCTTCAAATCCAATACAATTGCTCGCTATAAAAACGTATTAATGGCAATTATGAATGAAAATAATAAAAGTAACGTCTGCACTTACTTGCAAAGACATGACTGTGAGTAAAAAGTGGGCTACTTCTGGCATGCTGAATGTTGGGGGAAGACTTGCTACACCTTTTTGATAATGAATGATGGTTCCTTTCTCGGTCATTCTTGAGCCATAAATTGTTAAAGATAAACCATAAAACTGCGAGCTGATAACTTCAACGGAATTGATCAGTGATGGATGGGGCAGAATGGACTTGATATACAGGAGACGCTTCTGGCGGAGGTCCTTGGCTTTCTTGATATCTGCTTCAACTTCTGCTTCTTTTGCTTCAGCTGGTTTGTCCTCACATGAAAAGATATCACCTAATTGAGTATTAAATAAGATAAGATCTACCTTGACGTCCTTTTCATCACTAGCAATCTGTTTCATCTTTTTCAAGTATTTGATAGTTGTCGCATGGCATTCAGTCCTACAAAAATGAATCAAACAGCATGTTAGCTCCTCCTCTTCCATATTAGGGGGTTTTGATATATGCTACCTCTTTGTAACATAGCAAGGATCAAACAGGAAAACAGCATCAAAAACATCGGCATACAAATGCCCTTGGTACCACCCTTCCTTATGAGTAGTATTTCGTAATTGATCGCATTGATAAAGTAATAGCCTGATAATAAACAACCATTACAATTAACGTTCATCAAGCAGAATATAAATAAGTTAACCTACAGTTTTGATAAAGCAATGTAAATATATGATTGAAAACCAACACGAGGAACCAGGGGGATATCCTTCACAATTACTTCTAAATCATGCAATGACGTTGCTTTGATGATCTTGATGAGAATTGACCTTTCGTTTCTAGTGTACTTAAGTGATAGTGGTATTTGTAAATCAACGGAAATTCGCTTCCTGATACTTGCGAAACGAACAGGAATAACACCAGGGGATATGAGGTCCAACGTATTATCATTACCACTAGAGAAAATGAGGAAAGATGTGTTAATATGTAACAGCAATTGAATACAGGGATTTTAGTAATTAAACTTACTAATAATCAGCTAAGCATTGTAACTTTTCATCCAAGCTTAACCCTTTGACATAGCTTACACTTAAACGACTTCTTCTTTTGTTTTGAGATGAGGGTGATGGATCATCATTGTCGACTCTCTTCAGCGTTGATGGTTTATTTGATGATGTAGATGTCGTTGCTGCTGCTGTACTTGACGATGAAGATGATTGTGGGGTCACCTCTTTTAAACTTGGTATTTGGTTGGATGATGGAGAAGTAGTTGGATGTACTACATTTTGATTTATTACATTAGTCTTGTCTTTCAATACATCACCAACAACATGAGTGCAATATAAAAGCCCCGTTTGATGTGTCCAAAATTTTCATATTAAAGAATATTAGAATATATGTAAAATATATGTGAAATGAAATATTTACCTCTACACATTCTTTTACCACGAGCGTTCTTGCCAAGACAGAGTTAATAACATTGTCGCACTTATCTAACAAGTTTTTCATGGTATGCTGCATCTTGACATTATTGGAAGCATAATTTTGTCCAAATCGTTTGAAAGTATGAACAAAAATCGACACACAATCGTGTGAAATTGGCTTGTATTCAGCCAGCAATGCTTTAAACAAGTCCAATACTTTCCATGATTTGACGTGTGTGGTTTTGAAGTAGTTTTCATAAAATGTAAACAGCTCATTTTCACCTTTGGAAACAAAATATTAGAAGTAAATTCAATTGTTTGCTTGTAGACTTACTTGCTTCACACAATAAGGAAATGCTTGTACTTAACATGTTGCTTATCAGCTGTTAAGATGAAAATGGATGAAAGAAGATGAAAAAGTTATCAGTTTTTGCTAACTGCAGACTGAAAACGTTATAGGGAGTTAACGTCATCAAGCATATTTTTTTTTTTTATAGGGAGCCGAAGCTCAAGTTTATTAATATGACGATTAAGATCGAGTCACAGATTTGTTTTTGGGTTTTTGGGTGTTGTGTGTTAAATATGAAGTTATGGAAGTAGAAAATGAACATAAAATAAAATTAAAAGTTTAAATCGAGTTTAAACAAAAGACCAGTGTGGAAGTGCACAGTGTGAGCAGCCATTTTGTACAAGAGTTTCATGATGTAGTTGCCGAGAAAGTTTTTTAGAACTGTTGAGAATGACAGAAGTTTGAATAGGAATATTATCAAAAATGAACGCCCAGTGAGCGCGCCAAACAGAAAGCAAGGTGTGACCGATGATCGCAGCCGATGAAATATCAAAGCTGGATGCGGAGACGGGAGGGAATTTCAACTGGAAAAGTGCATGAGCGACGGAAAAGGAGGAGAAGTATTGCGTTGGAAAGTGCTCGTTCCAAATGCTTTGCCAAACGAGAAGTTTTGGAGGGCACAGATAGAGAAAGTGGCTCCAAAGTTTTTTCTTGATTAGGGCAATTTAAACAAGAGGGAGACGGAAAGACAGACGGGAGCAGCCGATGAAGTGTGGATCTAGTAGGGAGTTTGTGGTGTAGGAGACGATACCAAACATTCCTGCAAGAGTGTGAAAGAGGGAGTTTCCAGAATTGACGCCAACCGTCTGGAGACAGAGGGAAAAGGATCTTTGAACCACTGGTCGGAAGTATGCATAGTCGGCGGAATAGTATCGAGTTAAGACACTGAGAGTTATCAACAGTAATCAACTTGCGGCTTAACAGAAGAGGAGAGACATCAACAGCAGAGGTTAGATCTGGCGTGAACGGGTGGGTGCCGATACTAGCATACTGCACAGGGATGAATGGACGAACCAAGAAAGGGGCCAGCAGATGTGATTTTGCCGCACCAGACGAAGAGATTTCCTGGCAAGATATGGATGTACATGGAATTCCATGGCAGTTCGAGGACGAAGAAGATTAGAGTCGAGGTCTCTGATGTACGACGAGGATAGACGGAGCTGACGGAGAGATCGATTCAAAGTCGTGTTGGGAACAGCGCGAAGACAAGCAGAAACTGGTAATTGCAAACAGGTATTGGCAGAAAGAACCACTTGCTGATAATCAGCAGGAAGGATGTCTATCGCACCAAAAAGTAAAGCAAAAGGACTATCCAATCCACGTAGACGACGAGGGCGCGGATCTGGAAAGAGAAAGGACAACCTGTAATCGGCGAGAGGCCACATATATGGGGATGATGCCTGTAGATCTTCTAGGCAGTGAAGCAAATAATCGGCAAGGCGAGCCAGGACAATAGAAAAGCGGATTCCTTTGGACATCCAAAAGGTTGCCAAAGGGCCTATGGGAACATTGCTGAGCAGCGGGGCGAGCCAGCGTAATTGCAGTGCTCCTTGTTGTACTCCAGGATCAAGTACTCCTAGACCGCCAGCATGACGAGGAAGACACATGATAGAAAAGCTAATTTTTGGAAACATACGGTAAGTCAGGAAGGAAGACATTACCGACCTCACTTGACATAGGAATTGTTTAGGGACAGTGGTTAGCCGGAGGACATGCCATAGTTTGGAAAGGATAAGCGAATTCAAAATCATCACTCGACCGCGAATAGATAGCGTCCGTTGTGAATGGATTTGACAAGCCGTCTGTATCTTTTCCAAGAGAAGCGTGAGGAACCGGTTCCGTTGGATGGTGGATGAACACAGTGGAAATCCAAGATAAAAAGCAGGTAGAGAAGAAGTACAGTCATGCCATTGAGTGATATGATGTGCCAGGAGAGGACCTCGCCAGATTGAAGAGGCAGCGATACTGGCGCCAGAGAGAGAAATGGCAAGAGTCTTGTGATAGTTGACCTGTGCATTAGAGGCACGAGCATAGAGAGACAGATGGTCTAGAAGAATGCTCAAATCGGCAGGGTCTTTGAGAAAACAGATGACATCATCCGTGTAGGCTAATAACTTCACTGGTTGGAGGTTGAAATCCAAAGGATGTGATAGTGATGACCGAGGAAGAGCAAAGCCTTGAAAGTGAGGATCATGGAGGATGCGACGAAGAAGGGGTTCAAAGGCAAGGTTGAACAACACTGGAGAAATCGGATCACCTTGTCTCAAGCCACGTTGTTGAAGGACTGGAGTGGATAGGAAACCATTGACGTTCAATCGAAGGTGCGTGCCGAAGAACAGAGAGGATAAACTATGCACTATAGAAGCTGGGAGGCCGAAACGAAGGAGTACTTGTCGAAGGTATTCAGGATGAACACGGTCATACGCCTTTTCTTGGTCTAACATCAAGCCTATAGCTGTTGAACGAGATGTTCAAGCGTGTGCCATAGCTAATTTCGTAAGTAAACCATTATCGGCAATGAAGCGACCACAGACGAAACCGGTTTGGAAGGGAGTGACAATTTGATTAGCACAAAGGATTGATCGAGAGTTGACGATCCGAGTAAAAAGTTTAGCATCTGTATTAATTAAAGAGATGGGCCTCCAATTCTTCAGAGCAGACAGATCCCCTTTTTTAGGAAGTAAAGTAACACATGTTTCAAGCCATGAAGGAGGGAAGACTCCATACTTAAGAGCGTTGTTAAAAACAGCTAGCGCAATGCTGCGACATTTTGGGTGCTGTATCAACAAACTCAGAAGCTCATAGTGAAGACCATCCATTCCAGGACTGCTCCGGATAGGGGCACGGGATGCACCATCCAGCAGGTCATGGTAGGTAATGGGAGACACGAGATTGGAGCGATCCACTTCGGATAATCGTAAGTGTTCAGGTATTGCCCCAATCAAATCGTCGATCGCGCCTTGTTAACGAGCTGAGGTGAATACAAATTCTTGTAAAATGTAGAAGCAGCATCGAGCATTTCATCACGAGTACAACTAAGAGTGAGATGAGTCGGATGTAGGAGAGGCGGGATAAGCTGACGAGCGGAACGGGTAGCGACTGTCCGTTTAAGATAACCAGGGAATAATTCGCCCAGTTTACGCCAGCAAATTCCAGCCCTCAGTGCCAATGTTTCAACATGATATTGTTGAATATCTGTTAGCTGGGCTTCGACAATCTTGAGTTGTAGGGAATTTTTTTTTTTTTTTTTTTTTTTTTTTTTTTTTTTGTATGAGAATTTTATTCTAGTGCCGTCTCTAGACGAGCACTGTTACAAAAAGAAAATTACAACAATAAAACAACTATTAATATAATAAAATGTAATATTTCTACAGTTTTTAACTATGTGAGTTTTCGTTGTGTATTCGTCTAAGTAGTGCTGTGGCTATTGCTGCTGCTTCGTTTGGCCAGAAAGGTGTGTCTTCAAAAATATATTTCCAGTGTAGCCTCCATAAGCTCAAGACTCCACAAGCGATTACGTGAAAGGTGTCAATTTTCCAATGCGATAATGTCTTGGCTGTTGTTTGATATGGTTGATTTATTTGATCAAAAGATAATTTCAACAGTTGTTCAAGAAATCGTTGTGCCAATGTGTCCCATATAGGTCGTTTAGATGGGCAGAACCATAAAAAGTGTTCATCTATTTCGATTGCGCCACACATCATGCATCCTTCATCGGTGATATATCTGGGCATGATTTTATGCAGACGAGAGCGAGTAGGAAGCTTTGAATGATAGAGTCGCCATAGAATAGTACATGCTGGATGAGGAATTGAGACGTTCCAGAATTTATTCCAGGAAGATTTACTGGTTCTAGGATACGTGGGTGGAAGACTATCTAAAGGGAGCATGTCAAGATTTCGGAACCACTTAGTGGACAAATCCTCAACTGGAGTGCCATCTGGTAGAGGCGAGTTGAATAGAGAGGAAAAGTGAGGTGCAGGACGTTGAAAGCCAAAAAAAGATATAAATCCTCCAATAGCACAGTTGGGTGAGCTTTTAAGGGTGACAAAAAAATCTTCTTCAGCTAAAATGAGAGCAAGACGATACGATTAAAGAATATTTTATTTATCTGAGAATTAAAATAATCCAATTGAGCATATAATAATGGAAATTATTGTATTGCCCGGGTCAGATCAAGAGATGGTTAAAGAGCTAAAAAACCTTTTTGATAGTCAAAAAGGGAAAAAGGATAAAGATGAGAAGATGAAGAAGACACAGTAACAAACGATACGGAATTAATTAGAGCTGAACCAAAGCAATAGTTTAGTATCCAGAGGTGGAATTTCAGGCGCAGTTTTGTCATGGTGGAGGCAGTCAAGTTCATGTAGGATTTGGCAAATGATCGGCCATCGAATAAACCATGCTGAATATTTTGATCGTCGTTGTATAGTAGGTTTCTTCCTTGAAGTAGGCAGGAGATTGAGGAGATAAGATAAAGGGTCAGAGACAGTGCTTGGCATAAGAAGACGATGATGCATATTTAGACAGGTAATAGCATGCGATCGAGTGAGCAGGTCATGAGGGTGGTAGATACATGGTTTGGGACGGCCACCAGGCAACCAGCCCATACGCCAACGAATCAATCGGCTACGTTCAATGTATGACATCGGTAGCCAGAGGATGGGGTCCACGATCAATTGAGGGCGGCAAGCGGAGAGAAGGATAGAGTTAGTGTCTGTACGGCGGTTTTCAAAAGATTATTGTAAGTAATCTTTACGAATTGCTTTGAACTTGCGTCGATCAAGTTGATCAGGATCGGTTTCAGCGCAGAGCCTCCATAGAGGGGAAGTAGTGAGCTTGTATCATTGTGAGTGGCTTGTTGAAGTTCGAATGTAAGGAAGTAGTCTAAACATAAGAGTATCATCAGGTGTATCAATAGTTCGAAGCAAGAATTTGGCTTGTAAGATGTGGATACGCTCTTTCATTGTCGGTTGATTTACTAGGTGTAGCATGACCTTGATGGACGAGCGTGAAGTGCCCCCAAATATTCGACGTAGACATTGGTTTTGGCAAGATTCTATCTTCTGAAGTTCCCTGGATTTCACCGCACTGATGGCAAGACCGTATTCAAGTTGTGGACGAACAATCTAGGAATAAAACTGCGTGGGGGTGAGTTTATCAAAACCAGTAGGGTTCACATCAATGGCTGTCATTTGGTTCATGGTCTTCAGTGCTTTATTGATATTATTTTGGATAAGTTTCTTTGTGTTAAGGTATCCTCCAGGGCTGATAGGAATACCTAGGTAGCTGAATGAAACTTGACGTGGAAGTATAATTCCATAGAGAGCATAGTCTTGAGTATCAGAGGAAGGGGACAGTATTGCGCATTTGAGAGGGTTTCAGCGGAAACTTAGCTGATAGCTATGATCTTCACATTTTTGTAGGAGCGTCGTTAGATGTGGAGGTGACGCTATTAGTACCACATCATCAGCGTACAGGAGACAGTTGATTGATAAAGTAAATTCAATGGGATTAGTCTGAGAACCATCAGCAAGGGGTGATCTCGTAGAAGATTCGGCAATTGGTTAACGTAGATTGAGTATAGGAAAGGAGACAGAATCGAACCCTGCAACACACCAGTGACGGGTGAGAATCGGGAAGATTTGGCATTCCCCAGGAAGACTTCAATCTGGACATCATTAAAAAGGTTTTTAAGCAAGTTGAGTAGTGCCGGATCAAGGCTTTGTTCTAAAGCTTGCCACACATGACGACGGTCAACAGTATCATAGGCAGATTTAATGTCTAAGAACGCTAGAGTTGGAGTGACTTTATGGTGCTTGCGTAGGATAGAACATATTTCAACGAGGGACAGTGCTTGATCAAGTGTACTGCGGGCTACGCGGAAGCCGCCCTGTGCAATATCAAGTGTAGGGATTTGATCGACTAGTTCAGGATATAGACATTTTTCTACGATTTTTCTGAAAATAGAGGTTAAGCTAATCGAATGGAAGTTTCCTGGATCAGTTACTGGGCCTTTTTTATATATGGGAAGAACCTGAGCGACTCTCCATGACAGAGGGGTGTAGCTCCATCGCCAGAAAAGTTGAAACAGGTACACAAGAATTGGCGTTAAGCGATCAGTGATAGGTAGGATTGTTTCTATAGTAAGATGGTCTACACCGGGTGCTTTCCGTCGGGGCAGATGTGCAATGGCATCATTAACTGTTTCGATAGTAAAAGGACATGTGCTTGTATCAAATGGTTCATTATGGCTGGTGGATGGCGTCGATTCAGTAAAGTTAGATAGTAAATCACCAGCAAAAGTGTGTTGAAGGTGTTGCATCATTACATCAGCAGCACGCTGTGGCCCCTCTATATGAGAAAAGGTGGGCTTGATAGTTCTGTTTTTTCTGATACGACTGAATTTAGCGATTGCCTTGGAGTAGTTTCCCTGGGACATTTGGTCACAGAAACAGCGCCAAGTTTCACGACGTCTCTTTAGAATGAGTTGACGTAATTTCGCTTGAGCTTCCTGATGTGCTACCCATAATCGTAGTGCATTGAAACCATGTGCTTTCTTCCACTTTTTGTAATAATATTCTTTACAGTTAAAAGCGGCTGTCATTTCAGTTGTCCAAAAATCCATAAGCCATTCATCCGTTGGTGGTGAGCGTCTACCACAAATCTTATTCAGGCTGTCGTAAATAGCGTCACATAGTGGTTGGTGTATTGAATCAATGTATTGACAAGCCTCAGTTCTATTAGGGAATGAAAACGATGACTGGTGGGGTAGTATTATCTGTAAATTTTCAGTGAATACTTCTTTGTAAGAGTTTCTGAAACGTGGATGTTTGAGTTTTCCAATATTCCAGGTAACACGTTGTGGAGGCAAATGGACTTGGAGATTAGAGGGCAAGTCAAATGACATTGTCATGAACTTGTGGTTTGAACTGAGAGAAAGATCATGCCTTATGTGTATAGATGGCGAAATCAATTCGTTATTGCTGAGAAAAAAATCAATGATGCTTGTACCCTGAAATGTATACGAGGTAGGTTGTCCATGTATAAGACGTTGATTCCAGAGTATAAGATTATGGGAGCTCATCCAGTTGTAGAAAATTCGCCCTCGTGGGTCTATTCGAGTGTCGCCTGTGTAAGATCCCAGGCGAGCATTAAAATCACCACATAATATAGTATTGGTCGTATTAGCGTATTGCAAATGTAGTGTATCTAGTATCGTTGTTCATCATCATCTAAAGAGGGTGGTAAATATAGGCAGTGGATCAATATTTTAGAGGCTAAGACAATGGATAAAGAATACTTAGCTAATAGGGGGTGAGTATGAGTAATTTGGTAGACTGGTAGTTTGCATCGCGGATTCACCAGAAGAGCCAGACCAAGCTGTCCATTACCTGTGATAGAGTTCCGTGGTGCTCAAAAAAATTACAGTGTTTTGCGTTTGAAAACCCTAATGTTGGCTAAACGACGTCAAATAATGTGATAGACGTTCACCCATGATATCGTTGATTCTTATTATTTTAATTTGTATTATTTTATTTCGTATCTTATTCCTCCCCCTCAAAAAAAAAAAAAAGAATACATGCTTAGACAGAAAGATATAAGGAAGAAAGGGAAATTTATTATTTGTTACAAAAAATGAAAATAAAGCGCGGCTCTGAGACCATCTATCACATTATTTGACGTCGTTTAGCCAACATTAGGATTTTCAAACGCAAAACATAAAAGAAAAGTTTGTTTATTAAATAAATAAAAGGAGCAAAAGCTATTAAATTGTCTTTCACAACTTTGGTTTTTTTTCTTTGTTTTGCGAAACTTTAATGGTATTACATCTCTTCCTATTGGTTGGTTTAAACATGCTTGCCACCACATATTTCTATCCAAACAAGAGTTTACTAAATAAGTTTCTGTAAAGCAATACAGTGCTTCCACTCTCAATTTACCAAATTTTTGAAAACACTGCCCACTTTTTTGAAAAAATTGCCCACTTGTGCGAGACTAAATTGCCCATAAAAAGGAGGCTTATTTGGCTGGATGTTTGAAGCTAATTTGACCAGGTTTGCGAAACCAGATTAACCACATCATACAAATAGTTTGACCGACTTTTTGATATTTCTATTTCTTCATAACTGTAACTCCCAAGAATGAATTTCTTTCACGAAGATAGTAGAGGTAGGATCGTAGATGAGTCTGGCAAAGAAGTGCCGGCTTTCGCTGTTGTAGAATCATCATTTCACTAACAAATTTGACGAATCTTCGCAAATAGGTGAAGAACGAGAGCCCAAAGACACTGATATCGACGAAGTAGCTTCCAAAAAAGAGCGAAATATCATCGATCCTATAATTACTGAACGAGGATACCCGCCTTATTCCCCTGAGCTCAACCCTATCGAGTAGTTTCGAAAAGTTTTGAAGGATAGCGTCAGAAGAAGTAAGTTGACTGATGTGGAAGCCTCACTTTAAGGGTTATTGAAAGCTCCGGTTGAACATTTGCAGAATTCATTCAGCATCCCATAAATCGTTCCCCTAAATGCTTAAATAAAGAACCTTTGTAATTTATTTGACCAGAAATTGGTCAAAATATTTGTAAAACGTGGTTAATTTATTCTCAAACATCCGGCCAAATAAGTCTCCTTTTTATGGCAATTTTTTTCAAAAAAGTAGGAAGTGTTTTCAAGTGAAAGCACTGTATCATGCATTCCACCCCACTTGAATCCTTAGACAAGCGAACTCTAAAACAGATCCAGTTGCAGTTCCGACAAGACAATCTCTGTCAAAATCGCTCCTCCCGTAACTCTACACTTCTTTCACTATGTCGTCCAACTATTTCCTTGGATCCTATCTTATGGCTACCAATGACCAGAATAGAACGAAATCGCTGTGTGCGTTGGCGTCTCGGATGGCTTCCTGGTGGTACACCCAGACCATGCCCCCTCCATCCTTCACAGAAACTTACAAAGTCCCATTCTATCCATTGCCTCAATATGCACCGCCGACTACAATTGTCTGAAACGATAGTAGATCCTCTGTCCTTCCTTCTGAACAAATTACCTCATCGAACACCACATTCCTTTCGAGCAGCCCTTCCTTGGTCCCTCAGATGGCCTACTATCTGTACCATCCTCCATGAGCTCGACTACTTATGCCATGACAAGATTCCGCCTTCACCGCCACCCTATATTGGGCAAAGATTCCTCGAATGGCTTCCCAATGTCTCCCGCTAGTGTTTCTTACATGTGTCACCTTTTCTTTCTCTTAAACATTTTTACCCTTGATCCCATAAGGGGTTTTTAGCCTCCACTCATTCTTTCTTGATCTGCCCCGGGCAAAAACGATGAAAACTAAGTCATCATGCGCCCATTTGGGGTTTTAATTTTATTTGTAAATAAAGTAAATGTTTAAACGTATCATGCATTCCAAGCTCTTTTTCCGCTTTCCATCACTTTCCATAGCTTTTTGCCTTATTTGGAAAGCGATAATACTTTAATACAAATAACCAGCATTGACAATAAAAATAAATACAACGATAAACACACATAATACAGAAACCACTACTATGGCTCCTGTTAGTAGAGGCCGTAAAGCTTCAAAGCCTATTCTTACTAACGAACAAATACAAATCTTAACTGCACAGTTTAATACTCAGCGTCGAAGACTTGTATGCACCAACTGTAAAGAAACTAACTCCTTTCACCGCAATGGATCCATAGCTGGTGACCCTCCTCAACCTTGTTTTGTTTGCAAACCCTGTGGTAAAACATACAGTGCACCAACCATGGCTGAGATCTGCGAATTGGCATCCACTACAACAATGCTATCTGAACCCCTATCCCTTGACGCTATGATGGAAACTTCTAACGCTCAAGACGATAACCCGGAGGCTATGCCTATTTCTACAACAACAGCAACTGATATTGCTAGCCTTCAAGCAACGATTGAACGACTCTGTGCCGAACTCAAGCAAACGCAAGCTGAACTTAAGCAAGCACATACTGAAATAGACATGCTTCGCAACCAACGTACTCAAAATCTGAACCAATCAACAATTGAGACCCACGATACTCAGTTTCCCTCTTTACCGTCAACTGCCCAGTCACTTCCTCCTTGGAAAGATACATCCCGCCTCAACAGTATTAAACAATCAATGCTTGAAAAACGCCAACAACGCCGTATCCAACGACAGGAAAATGCTGCTCGCTTTTTACAACCTCCGTCTGAAAACCAAGGCTTTCAATATATTTATATTCCTACCAAAGCCCGAGTTCCCATCGGACAATTACGAAACCGTCTCCGTAGACTGGACATCAATAACAGCAGAATCTTGGACATTAATTATCCCACAAGAAATATTGCTGCCCTCTTAGTCCATAATGACTATGCACCTGAACTTAAAGCACATCTCCAAAAATTCAAAGTGACTGTGAATGAGAACTTCAACCCATGCGACGGATCTATCCTTATGGATCCTAAATATGAACAGAACACTAAAGAAGAGCGTGACTCCCTGGCTTTTATGCATCACTGTGATCGTATGAAGCGAGCCATTAACTATATTCGTGTTCCAGTCAAAACTGCAGTAGCGCGCTATTTTTACAATCAAGGCTGGATCGACAAACAAACATTTACCGAAACACTTACAACTACTGGATCTAAACCAACGGATGTATTCTATGTCGATCAAGACGCAGATATGAATATCTCAGACCTCGATGACAATACCTCACAATTATAATGAGTACAGTCTCAATCTCATTATTCAAGGCTACTGGCCTGCCAAAACAAGCTATATCACCAATCCTTAAATTAGCTGAATCATCTTCTGTTTTACTAATTACTGAATCATGGGTACTCCCACCGAACAAATACCCTACATCATGGAAACAATTTCATACCTATGATCAACCTATCCAATCATTCAAGCATCGAGGTAGCCTTGGAATTGCCCTACTAATCAACCCACTTACTAGCGCTACTGTTCAACACATCCCACACAAAAACCCGCTATTAGCTAAGTATAAATTATCATTCATTATATCTAAGATACTAGTTCACTGTCTATATCTTCCTCCTTCTCTTTCACACACAGAGGTTTCCAATATTCTACAACAATTACCTTTAGAATTCCCCAATACAACATCAACCATAGTTTGTGGCGATCTAAGTGCACGAATGGGAATATATACTGGTGACACACTCTTTAATTATCGTGGACGGCTACTACATGATTGGATACAGTCAAACAATATGATTACATGGAATGAGCGTTTAAAATATGGACATCCTACTTCTATTACATATCATGGCAACAGTATCATTGACTATTTTATCAGTACAACGGAACTCATCGAACCACAGCTAGTTATACGGGATGATCTATCACTCGATTCCAATCATAAATTTATGATGCTATCCTTTCAAACTAATATTCCTAGTAGCAATCTTCTTCCTCCAAAGAGGCTCACATGGCATTTGGGAAAGCTAAAGGACGATAAAAAGGAGACTACATATCAACAGGTATTCACAAACCTTACTGCTGATTTGATTCCACACCCTCCACCTCTTTTGCCCAATAGAAGCTCTGCCATTAATTATATCGAGGATTTTAACTCTGCTATCTGTCAAGCCATATACCAATCTCTGGATCAAGTATGCGGAAAAAGCGACCAGCAAAAAGATACTGAGTTACAAAAATCCTGGACAATTGAACTACAATATACTTTTAATCTCAAAGAATACTATTACAGAAAATGGAGAAAAGCACAAGGGTTAAACCGCCTCAAATACTGGCTCCTACACCAGGAAACAAAAGCACTACTAAGAAGGATGGTACTACGACGACGAAGAGAAACACGGCATAATTTCTGCGAGAGAATGGAACAAGGAGAGTATACAAAATCTATTGCAAGATTTTGCAAAATACGTAAAAATAGAAACCTAAAACCCTCTTTTACTACTTTAGAAGGCCCCCAGCATGCTGCTAATTTAATGGCATCTCATCTAAATTCTATCTATGCTGGACACCTACTTCATGAAACTGGACCCAGGCTTCATATTCAACAAGATTGCTCTGCTACATCTGCTAGAGAAACCTGTCCTATTCTATTAGACGACATACTCTCATCAATCAAACAATTACCCTCCAAAAAAGCTCCAGGTTCTGACCATATCTGACAAGAAATGTTACTACCCATACAAGACCGTCTTTCACCTCTATTACTCTTCTTATTCCAATTATGTTGGTCGTGGTCATATACACCAGAAGACTGGAGAGTCGCCCAGTAGTACCAATTTACAAAAAGGATGACCCTACCGAACCTAGCAACTATAGATCCACTAGTCTCACCTCCGTATTTCGCAAAGTACTGGAGCGATGTCTATATCAATTCCTTGTTGACAATAGTCCTTCATTAGATCTAGCTCAAGGTGGGTTTCGTGAAGCCAGAGGATCGTTAGACCAAGCTTTATGTTTAGCTGAAATTTGCAATATTCTTCGCCGACAACATCGCGTTACCCCAGTTCTCGCTTTCTTAGACATTAAATCGGCATACGATACCGTAGACCGCAATTATATATGGCAGAAATTAGAGCACACAGCACCTACGGCTCTCCTATGTCTAATTCGAAACTTATTCGATGATGTCCAAATGGAAGTTTTGCTCAACAATGCCACCTCCACTCGATTTTCACCTGTCACGGGCGTCTTACAAGGATCTATACTCTCGCCCTTTCTTTATTCTATATATATTAATGACTTACCCAAGACACTACGCCCACAACCAATAGAAGAAGGCCTCTCTCCCGTCCAACCGGCCCCCCTCATGAATTGTCTTTTATATGCTGACGATGTGGTACTCATCGCTGATAAGGAACAGATGGTACACTTGCTGAAGAAGTGCGAATATCACAGCCACAAACTTGGATATAGATGGAACCCAAAAAAATGCGTAATCTTAGATCCCACGGACCAACCACTAAAGTACACTCTTTACGGAGATGTTCTTGCAGCTCTACCTTCCTTCTCTTATCTTGGAATCCCATTTCGGCCAGGTGGATATCTCAACACTTTTGGCTTACTCAGCAATAATATCAACAAAGCACTAGCTACGATGAACCAACTATCGTCAATTGGTATTAACCCCAAAGGCTTTATCCCACTTCTTGCTACTAGGTTCTATACCCAGATAGTTCGTGCTCAATTAGAATACGGACTTGCAATCAATAAGATAACATCACTCCTAGCCAAGAAATTAGAAGATGCACAAAACATATACCTACGCAGAATCTTTGGCGGCTCTAGTCGATCCTCTGTCAAAGTGATGCTGCATCTAACTAAGCTACCTACAATGCAGGAACGCACTTATATATTGCAAACCCAATTCTTGTTACGATCATTAACTCTACCGAACGATGCTCTGCTTACCTGTCTATTACCTCATATACGTCGTTCGGGCAGCCATTCATGTTGGTATAAGCTTTCCAAATCACCATTATGGGCACAATGCCTACCCCACCCAGAGCAATTAGACAAACGTACACTTAAAAAGATTCAACTACAGTTCCGGCAAGACAATCTCAACCAGGCGCGATCATCTCGTAACTCTATACTTCTTTCTCAATGTCGCCCAACGATATCATTAGATCCCATCCTTTGGCTACCAATGACAAGAACAGAAAGAAATCGATGTATACGCTGGCGTCTTGGCTGGCTACCAGGCGGCAAACTAGAACTCTGTCCAAGGCATCCTACCCAGATATTCACAAAACAACATGCAATAAGTTGTCTCGATATGCACCATCGCTTACAAATGCCAGAAACAGTCCAAGATCCTCTATCGTTCCTTCTCAATAGATTACCAACAAGAATACTATGTTCATCTCACTCCGCCTCTCCATGGTTTATTCGTTGGCTGGTCATCTGTACTATACTCTATGAACTTGACTACCTATTCCATGATAAAGACCAACCGCCACCGCCATTCCAACCAGGGCAAAGATTCCTCGATTGGCTACCCTCTTCCCTTCACTAGTGACATTCACTTGTTTCCTTCACTCTCCCTCCCATATCTTTATTACCCTTGATCCCAAAAGGGGTTTTTAGTTTCCATTAAACTTTTTATTGATCTGACCAGGGCGAAAACGATGCAATATTAGACATCATGCGCTCAAAATGGTCATTAATTTTTATAAATAAAAAATCAAATTTAAACGTATCATGCATTCCTCATCATCACACCATTTTGTTGTATAATGGTAAAAGTAATTGAGAAAAAGGTAGAAACAAAGATCAAGAAACAGTTTGGGTACTTTTTTGAGACTGATCTTTATTTCAGTTTAAGTTAAAGTAAAAATTATTCTAATTGAAGGCAGGTGTTTACATCTTGTTGAGTGAGTAGCTTGATATCTTCTATTGCGATCGTTCTTCTAATCTTCAGTTACTTTAGCAAGTGTTATCTATAATTATGATTATGAAAACTTTTCATTTGTTCTTTTGTATGTCTGTCATAGATTATCTTTTATTCTGGGAATTCCTCACTGAATTGAATAACGTTATTTTACGCGTTATTTCAATTATGTGAAAGATTAGCAATATTCCTGACATTGGATTGGATTTGGTTATTTTGGTTGATACTTCTTCTTATCAAAGAACTCTCATGGATACAATACATATTCTAAAAGAATATGTTTAATTGAAATTGACTGTATGATCTTATTTAAATAAACTTGTATTTTATTTTATTTTAATTATGATCTTGTATTAAGACTTATATTTATTAATGTCAACTACAATCAGTTACTGTTCTACAACACATTTCACTCTCATTAGTTAAAGCTATATAAACCCCCATGTGTAATATTATTTATATTTTAATCTTCTGTAAACTTTTCGGTTAAATCGCATCCTTTTTTTTCAAAGGAATTTGTATTGTCATTCTGTCCAGAGGAGGAAGCATTTTGTTGTAGGCTACGGCTTTTTGGTCCCATTTAAAGACAATCGTCAAACATGTTCACAGAATGTTGACTCATGTTTAAGAGAGTGGGGGCGCTTATTCCATTATATGCCTCCTCGGCTACTCTTGCTTTAAGATCTTCATCTCCAGTGATTTTACTTCTCTTGACAAAGAAGAATGTAGCGTGTTGCATTAAGGCATTCTTGCATATTTGTAAAAATCGACGGAAGCGACTATGAAATCAATGATTTAAGTAGGAACTACTGTAAATGCTTGTTGGTACCAGTCTTTAATGAATATTGTGAAATATTGTCTTGCTGTGAGTTTCCGATATAATACTTCTCGATCTCCCGTTAACCATGGCCATGAAAGTAAAATATATATATATAAAAGATAATGATAAAGCAGTTAGTAATGTGATATTTTATAATCAGCATATTTTATAATGTGCAATACATCAGGCAGCCTCTACATAAACAGTTTATCGTCAGATGGACAAAACAATTTTCATACACCAGCTTATTCGGCATTTATATAGGAATATGTCCAAGGAGTGCGATACGATCAAGTCGTAAAGATGCACTTGAACATAACGGCTGGGGCGTTACTCATCATACAAAGAGTTTATCTGAACCAGCCATTAGGCCTTTGCAGAGCAAACAAACAAGAGGAGAGCAATACGATCTAGTCGTAAAGATACACTCATGCTCACCAAGTAACCTTGTAGTAATATACCCAAGAAATGTTATACGACCAGGCCGTAAAGATAAACTTGAGTATAAAGCTAAGGGTCTTACTTTATCATACAAAGAGTTTCTGACCGCTCATTAGGCCTTTGCAGAGCAAACAAACAAGAGGAGAGCAATACGATCTAGTCATAAAGATACACTCATGCTCATCGAGTAACCCTGATGTACAAAAAAAAAAAAAAAAAAAAAATCTTCGTAATCAGAATTTTCTTATGTTTGATGACGTTGGCTCCCCATAACATTTTCAGGCATTCCCTTATATTGGCCCCTTAAATGACGACAGCAAAAAAATAAAAAAAAGTCACATATGCCCAGAATATTTTACTTAGCAATTTATTTGAAATACTTCTCTGCGTTTTTTAATTTTAGAACAAGCAATACTCATTTCCTTTAGCCATGTCAACTTTAGCAACTAGATTTTACTCTTCTAATGTTACAGATTTTGAAAAGATGGAAGTCAGCAAAGATAATTGGGAGGAGGAGCTTAAGAAACTGGAGGATTCTACTTGTGTTCACTGGATAAACAAAGGGTTCAGAGTTAAGGAAACTGAGAGCTCTTCATTGGGCCGTCATAAGACGATTTTATGGAGTAAAAAGTATGCGTGTCATCGTGGAACTGACACTTATGTATCTAATGCCAGAACAAACGACGACAGCGGTCGACCAGTACAAAAAAATTCTAAGAAAATCGGCTGTAACGCCATTATTATGATGACATGTCGCATCTCTGATCCAAGTATTGTTGAGTTTGCACGAAAAAATGACCACAATCATGCTCCTGGGTCCTACTCTGATTTACAACATATGTCAATTTCGGATACTTTGCGGGATAAGATCAAAAATTTCTTATGTAAAGGATTTTCGAGAAGAGAAGTAAGATCATGTCTTCTTCAAGAAATGGAGGGCGATGAACAACAGCGGGACAAGATGTTTCATTATGACGATGTTTATAATGTTTGGCTGACGGTAGCAAAGGATATGTTTCAGTTTGGCAATAATGAGTTTGAATCATTTCAATTATGGAAGAGAAAACTTATCAACTGTGGTTATAAAGTTATTGATCACTCGTTAGATGATGTTTTCTTCTATGGATTCATTTCTTCATGGCAAATGGATATAATGAAAGTTTCAAAGTGCTTTTCTTTGGACTCAGCATTTGGAATATCATCAAGAAGTAATGAGATCTTGTACAGTTTAGTTATCAGGCATCCTGATACTGGAAAAGGAGTACCTGTAGGTTATTTACTCACCAATGACCAATCAGTAACACCTGTATTGGAATGGCTCAAATTTTTCAAAGACCACTGCTCTATGCAGCCTGAACAAATTACAGTCGATTGTAGTATTCCTGAAGCAGATGCAAACAGAGTTACCTTTGGAGAAAATTGTCGTATACAATTGTGCTTTTTCCATGTTGCTCAATGTTGTAGAAACTTGGCAACGAAGTTCAAAAATCAACCTGGCCAGTATAACAACATGAAAGTAATCAGAGGCAATGTCATGAGTGAATTACAATCAATCATGTATGAAACTGTTCGCGAAAACGTGATTGAAAAAATATGCCAGTTTAGAGAAAAAGTGGACTTCAGTTCAACCAAATTTTGTCGAGTACTTGGAGAGTAGATGGCTTGCTTTAGAAGGCTACAAAAAGTGGTCTGCAGCATATGTAATTGAAGAGCATCGAAACATGCGCACCAATAATTACATTGAAAGCTGGCATAATCAACTAAAATCAATTTATTTGAAAAGAATCAAGAATAGAAGATTAGATCGTCTTGTCTTCATTCTGACAAATGATGTTGAAAGCGATTTAAAGCTTGATGTTGAAAGAATTTGCTCTGAAGTAGGAAGAATGGGGCCTGAATTGAGAAGGAGAAGACAGAGAGAGATGGTAGCTGACAATATTCCAGAAGATAGAATGATAGAAATGATCTCCAAGGATGGCGATACTCAGTACACCGTCGAATCATTTAATCAAGAAAACATTCTATATGTCGTCAAAATCAATGAAGATGGAAAAAGTGCCTCTTGCTCCTGTTCTTATTTCAAGTTTAACTCGGCCGTATGCAAACATATGTATTTGTTGCAAAGACACATCAATATTGAAGTTGAGGTTCTCTCAAGAATGAAAACCTTGCTTTCCCAAGCACCCATTCCAGTTCTTGCTGATACTAGTGTCAATGATGATATTTCTTATAATGTTTCTTCTCAAGATGTTGAACATTCTATTTTGAAGAGAAATATTCGACTAGTGTTAGATTCTTTTCGACATCTCAAAAGAAGCATTAATGCAATCAATGACCATGACATTCTCGACAATGTCTATAAAAAACTTAAAGAAATAAGACAGATAATTGACTCTGCTGATAATTCTAGAAGAATAGGGACTCAAAGAAGCCTAAATAATTAAATAAATTGCTAAGTAAAATATTCTGGGCATATGTGACTTTTTTTTATTTTTTTGCTGTCGTCATTTGAGGGGCCAATATAAGGGAATGCGCTCTCACTATGGCTCTCACTATGTCTCTCACTACATGGATGGTATCAAGCACAGGACGAAATAGACGAGAGAAGTTTTATACAGTTTTTTTTTGGGAGACAGGGGAAAGAATTGGTAAAGGAATACCAGCATCATGCGATTCAGACATAGATTTGCGATGGTGTGAGTGAAGTGTATCTTCCTTGGGAACATGGATGCGACTATTGTGTTCGTCAATGAACTTTTACGTTACCAAATCTTGTTCCCGGAGTACATCCTATTTAATACATGTGAAAAACCTTGCCCTATTGCGTATGCATGCATCCATTAACGTTTACCATGAGCCGTGCGATCAGTTCAAAAGCTTGAAACCAATACTTTTGCTGATTCCAGCGATTGAGGACTAGGGCTGAACGCTCCCACAGACAGGCCCAGAGACTGTCATGACTGACGAACGACGACGGCAAAGTTACTTTGAGGCCAACGACTTGAATGCCAAAGAGACGTTTCTTGACAGACGTGACGTGAAATACTTGCTGATATCGGCCTTTTTCCTCATGCAAGCACACTGACATGTGTTCCATGAGCTTCAGTGTATCTTCTTCAGCATGAAGACCATCGATCTGGCTTTATGAAGAAAAGTTAGGCATACGTATAATATGAGTTTAAAAACTCTACCCAGAGGATTCAATCAAGATGTGATCAGTTTTGTCGAACAATGTTGTGCCAATGCCATCCATGAGTTTTGCATATTGAGGCATGCGGATTGAGAGCCCTTTCTCGCACCTAATTGGATAATCCTTGTTAGAATCAAACGGCAGTAGGTGAGGTCTATCTACCAAACAAATGTCACAGAGCCCATGGTTGTTGAGAGGTACTTAAAAAGAGGAATGACTGACTCTACAAAAGGCGTTCGCACATTCGTGCTGGTGGGATATTCAGGCTTCTCTGCTGTTGCCCAAAAGTCGGTCAGCACCATCCGGATCAAGTCAATGAACTACATGTCGTCTTTTGAGATATGTTTTCATATTCATGGATTCACAGGTATTGGCGCAGGTTGTCAATAGGCTGATCAAATGTATTTTTGAGGAAATCAAATGCTGCTGGTCGTTTGCAAAGGGATGCATTGGTTGCTTGATTATTCTTGTTGCGTTCATATCCTTCGATGAGATCTGCAGGTGTATCGGACATGCTTTCCTCGCTGATCTTGATGGTATACAATGTATTAAGCAGGTTGCAATCTTCACTTGTGACACGCGGTTTTTGCGTTGATGTCGGTGGTATAAAGCAGAACTTCTTCTTGCCCTTTTCCATGGTCACCGTGTCCTAGCAAAAATAAAACTATACATGCGGATCAAGATACTGTTTGCTGGCTCGACAGGATCGGTGAGCCTCACAAACTGATTGACAGTGACATTGCCATGGGATTGCCATTGGTCTGCGATTTTGTTAGTCGATATAGTACGTCCGCTGCTAAATAGCTTTTTAAAAGTCTAATAACAAATAATCAATGGGCTCTTCTATCTGAAGAGCAAATTTACCTTCAGAGTCGACTTCAATGATGCTACTTGTTTAGCAAGTTGCGGGCAATGTTAAATTACACGCTTCAGATCATCTACCGCTTTGCTGATTGTGTCTGGACCAGAAAGCGTTGTGTCTTTGGACCAATAGAAGTCAAAGCACGTTTTAATATTCCATTTTGAGGGGATTGTTTGCATGAAATAATCGGATAAAGACTTGTAATTTTTCATGAATCAGCAGAGTAAACAAGAACCAAACAAAATAAAGTTTTTTTTTTTTGTAAATAAACCAAGGATGAAACCTGTTTGTCAAAATATTGATGCATATCTTTTGGTCTACAGAACCTATCTCAATAATTTCTAAAGGGCCAAAAATATCTCCAGATTACCATCCTATTTCACTGTAGAAGGCACATTTTTTTCATCAAAACAACCTCCTTTCTTCCTGAGTACTCTTTTACCGCGTTTACTGTCTTCTACGCAAAAGTACGATTCATCAGACCAAACAACGTTTCTCCATTGGTCTTCGGTCCAATCGATGTGTTCCTTCGCCCATCGAAGTCAGCTTTTGCAGTCAATCTAGGCTTGTGAGCTGCTCTGTACGATTCGAAGTCGAGTCGACCGGCATACGATCGACGAGTTTCTATACTAACAAAAACATCTAGCTTTGCTAATTCCATATTTATTTCTTTAAAAGGGACAAAAGGATACTCTCTGATTGTCCTCTCTGAAGTGCCTTTCAATTCTTTCATCTATTTTCAATGGTCACGCCGTTTGTTTGTGAGACAAAGGGCTGCCATAGCTATCAACCTTGGCTCTCATATCCTGCACAGTGGATTTTTTCAGGCCAACAGGCTCTGCAACTGTTGCTAAAGAAGCCAACACCATCGGCTAAACGTTTATTATCTTGTTCATCAGTTTTGTATAATTTGATGTGTTGGTTGCTTTCAAGTCGTTTTTCACACCTAGAATCACAGCAGTTTTTTATAACCCTATGTAACAACCAATAATAACAAAAAGTAAATACAGGAACAACATATTCTACAAAAGGTGTTTGTTCATTATTCAAATGATGTGCTAAGGAGAGGTTTTGGCAGTCAGCCATAAAGTCGGTCAAATAAATCTTATGAGTGATATCACCTGTTCTTCTTCTTCAGTGCAGCTGCCATCCACTTTAGACCATAATGAAAACAAGAAATCTTCCTGTTTCTAATCCAACACGCCTTTTAAGAACTGAAAGGCAACTGGTACCATTTTAAAACAATGGTTATATCTTTGATCATTAACATTATTTTTGCACACCAAATCCAATTCTTTGTTCTCACAGATGCAGTCATCACTTCATTTCATATAGGCAATTTTGTCAATTTTCTCTATATCTTTTTCTTCAACAACTGGGCTATCCAGGGCATATGGGCTATGAGAGGACGCGGGTTTCGTTAAATTGAAAACTCTTTTACTCTTCTTTATGGCAGCTGTACTTTTAAGACTTTATATGAAAAGGATCTATACATCAGTAGAATGACTAAAAAGATACCATGTGACTTACCATTATTATCATCTTCTACTTTTCTTTTCCTCTAAATACGTATAACATTTATAAAAAAATAATTTTTGCTTGAAGAATTCGCTTATGCGGTGGTTACTTTATTAAAACTTGTCTTTTCACTATTAATCGCTAGGTGCATGCTTCCTTCTGCAGCAATTATGTTTGGATTGATAACTGTTTAAATGATGATATGCACTTTAAGCTTATTCTCCTTTAAACCAATGCTTTTATATAATTCTGTTTAAAAAAAGAAAAAAAAATTCTAATAGTTATTATCTAACGATATTTCTACATTACCTTGTTAACAGCCAAGTTATTTATATATTGGTTCAAGTCACCGTCTAATTCTTGATGTCTTAACAGCGAAATTAATCTACTTTAGTATTTCTGTAGGTCCTTCTTGACATCAGTGAGTTTCTTTATTTGATCAATAGTTTTTAAGATGTTTTATATTTTTTATTTACAACTTCAAGACACATATATTTTGCATAGTTTGTGCAATATTTTGGGAAACTGGAAGCTGTAAGTTTAAGATAACAGTTTGAATGAATCTCAAAATGTTGCATAGTGGCTTAAACATATGGAATGACCAGGAACAAATAAAATATTGTCTAAACGGAGCTCACTCAACTGATCGTATTATGAACAAATTGGTCTTTTTGTTCTAGTAAATTTATCGCCTGGCACTATTTCTGATTAATCCATCTATTAACGTAATGCATATACCAGTGTCATTTTCTAAAGCTAAATATTATCACTTACTTTACTGCGCCAAGATGGTTGACATTGTTTTTATAAATACTCTATTTTTAATGACTAAGATGTGAATTGACTCGTTTCATTTGTCTCATCTATACTAAACGTTACTGACATTAAAGAGAGGTTTTATCGATAAAAAGATGAAAAAGGGTAGCGACATATCGAAGGATTTTATCTAATGTATGAGGGTAGGCCACCTCCAGTTCATATCTTCAGAGCTTGTGATCTTTCCTTGGGTCTGCCAAATCCCAGCATGTTTGTGGTGGGAGTACGCTCTTGTCTCTTGTTGCTTCATGGTAGTAGCGAAGAGGTATAAGCAGCTTTATTCACGCATACGATGAATGAAGACATTATGGAAGAAGGGAAGTTCAATAAAAGTAATACAAATAAAAAAAAAGTTATTAATCTTTTCTTAAGTACTTCTAGCAACAGATTACGTCAAAGTAATCAACATTTCTAAGGTTTGCAATTTTCCATAATCACAAGTGATTACGAAAATGAATGTGTTATGTTCTACATCCACATGGTGCTCCTGATCAAAAGTAAAAGAACATTTGTTTAAAAAAACCTTTTTATGCAGTAACGCGTTTATTGTCAGTATAAAAATCAGTTAAAGTGAGTTTTGAGTGATATTGTTATTACAGGCACCACTGTCCATTTTTTTAAAAACTTAACTTATACAAGGAATTGAAAGATTTTGGAGCCTTTTTTAATAATGTATTTTCATTATGTTCCTGGGTATGCTTGTCATATTCCAAATTCATCATCTCTATGGCAAAGTTAATGAAAGAAGTTGGCTTAGGAGCAACTCATCTATCTAACATACTTTGGAAAACAATCAAATATTGAACAGACTGGTGTTGCATAATATGTATGTTGTAATGGATAATGCCAGAATACGTAAAACAATAGATGTACACAAGGCTATTCATGACCATAGACATACTACCTTATTTTTATCACCTTACTCGCTTTTTTTGAACCCTATCACTACTATAGAATATATTTTTATTGTTGTTTTGTTTTTTGTATTGGCTTTGTGATTTTGATATTGGTAGTGAAAGGATTTTGTTGATCATTCATTCATTTTACTAGTCTACAGATATTTTTATTGGCCAAGCCCAAAATTTTATGTTTACTTTTCAATTTCTGTATTTTTAAACGCAAAACACTCTGAATGTCAGTTTTCTCTTTTCTTCATGACGAATCAGGAAAGTCCACCACCTCAACTAGGCACAAGTTCGCCTATGCTTTCTTACTTTTGTGTTTACAATCCTTCACTGAGTTCATCTGAAGAAAACACCAAAGACCAAATCTTGTATTATACTTCCAAAAAAGCGGAGCCTATCGATGTAAAAATGAAACACGTAGGCTTGGCTCAAGCTCTGGTGAACTTTACCTCGTAAGTTTACGATACCAACATCCTCAACCGTTTATTAAGCGTCTATAGTACGTTTCCTACTTCTCAACCTACTCAAAATGTTCATTCACAAAAACATCGCATGGTCTTTTTACAACCAGAACCCGGCTTTTGGATGCACATGTGTATAGAACTCGGCATACTTCGAAAACAAATAAAAGATTCCAAAGGAAAAGAAAAGCTTGTCACAGAATACTTGGATTCCCAATTGAACAACAAAGCTTTGGAGGCCGTGTTAAAGATTGGTTATGAACAGTTCAAAGTAAGACGGTAGATGGATGCATGCAATACTTGTCTAAACTATGCATAGTTATTAAATGGCACTTTTTCATCCATCTTGAACGGACAAGAAGGTGAACCGAATCGACAGAGAGCGAGAGCATTAACACACGCTATCGAGGAATTATTTTCAGAGTGGATATGGAAGTGGGACTTTGATCGGCTGGATATCATGTGTTTTAATGCTGTGTTCAACGGTGTCCCTGTTCAAGCTGTCCAACGCAGCAACTATTTGCGTACAAACGAGTTGGATGAGTACATTCGAAAGCGGTTTGATCAACTCGTCAGCCATGTGTTTGTGCTGGATGGGAGTGATGGATCATTAATTTATCGATCTCCTTCTTTATTGATCACCGACGTACGTTCTCTAAGGAAATATGCAATCAGAAGAGTAGAAAAGCAAGTGAATGCTGAAAAGAGAAAGACGAGCATCGATCTCGCTTTTGCTAAAAAGGACAGTTCAAAGGTAATCTAATCCATGCTCTGTCTGTGTACGATATTGATTGACGCTCCTAAAGGTATCTGGGCTCAAATCGATCACAAAAACGCTATCCAACACACATTTTCTGAGCTATTTCTCTTCTGGATCGAAATCAACCGAATCCGTTGCTTCCACCACACCCACTTCTAATTCACAAGACTCTACACAAAACTCACTGCCTTTACCATCGAATACACCCACCGCCTCTTCATCGATCCAGAGCTCGTTAGAGACCGAGATCAATCAGGGCATGTTTCTGACCGGCCTGGTGGAATCAACAGCGATTGGGATGAATGGAGAAGAGAGGCTGGTAACCAAAGCAGATTTGGTGCGTGTCTATCTATCGTCCACTGAAGAAGGACAAGAAGACCAAGGAGATGATAAACTGACAGAATATTACTTGATCATTTACAAGGTAAGATCATCGCCTTCTTACGTGAGCCCACCCATCTTAAATGAATTTAGCATAAAAGTAATTTGATTTGGAATTTCTTGTTACCAGTCTCTGCAGAATCAGAAGATCTCATCTCAGATCCCTTGTTCTATCGCGATCTTCAAAAATACATGACCGAAAAGAACCTGGAGCAGTTGACGACCACATTAATGGAAGATATCGAAACCATGCAGGAAAAAAGGTAAGTGAAAAGGACGAGCCACCTATCCAAATCACTCAGCTCTTGACCCCTAGCTTTCATCTCGGAAAGCATTACAAATGCTTCTTTTATGACAATACCACCCTGAATATGAAATCGACCATGACAAGCTCTTTGAAAAAACCCTCGGTTCAGATCACGAATGACATGTTGCTGCAATTGTTGGAAGTAAAAGAGGACTTTGAAAAGGCGCCTAGTGTCACCAGTGAAGTCTTTACGCGTTCAACATCTAATTATTGGATTGCAGGACACAGAGTGTATCATACAGCTCTATCAAGCAAGTATAACAATGAACAAGATTATACTGAAATGTATTTGATTGCGGCCAAGAAAGATACATCTCTGGCTGAAGTGGAAGGTAATTGAGTAGAGAACGAGAGCATACATAAATAGCTTATACTTTTCACACTAGAAACTCTGGATAAAATGACAAGTAATTTATCAGAGATCATGCATATTGAATAAAAAAAAAGAAAGCTATTCTATTTAAATTCCGCTTTATTTTTTGAACAAGCCAAGCCACTGGATGTTGTATCCATCCACCCCCCTCGCTAAATAAAATCTATTTTTTTTTTGTTTCTTTTGACACCTATAACATGTTGACTACTTTTTTCACCAAAACACAACCCATCAAGAAAAGAATTGCTTGGGCTGCTCAAAATAGTAGAGGTTAACAGAGTAGAATCGAATCCGAAAAGACATTGACACTTTTTATAGTCACTTCCTCTGTCTTTTTTCACACCACACAAGCAAACGACAACAGTGAGAAAGCGGCAGTGAACGCACTTCGAGCTCGACTTGGACTGTCACTGTTGGATGCTCAAGTGTTCGAAAAGGCCATGACACACATGTCCTTGAAAGAAGAAGAAAACAACAAGGATTTGAGATTTATTGGTAATTGGCTGCCACCGGCCCAAAACACACACACGCACACAACTAACACTTGCCCCCCCTCTTATTTCTTAGGCAAGAGAGTGACTGGACTGTTTGCGACCGAGTTCTTTCATGTCAAATATCCTCAGCTTCACCCTTCAGCTTTCGAAAAGACGTTGAGTGCGTTTATCGGATCAAAATCGTTTGCTCAGATTGCTACAGAGGTCGGTATGCAGCATACGGTCCGATGGAATCGCCCAGAGAAGGACGACGACAAGCTCGGTTTGAGCACGGTCTTGGCCGACTGCTTACATGCCGTGATTGGTGCCATCTATCAAGAACAAGGCATGGAAGCCGCCAAACGCTTTGTGCATGATTTTGTCTTGGCCCGCGACATGGACATCCGTCGCTTGATCCCGCTCGATGAACCCAAGCGTCAGCTGACGGCCCTCTTGAGACAGGCAGGTAAACCAAGAGCAGAATCCAGAATACTTTCAGAAACCGGTCGACTTTCATCAGCGCCCGTTTATGTCGTCGGCGTGTTTTCTAAAGAGGAAAAGTTGGCTGAAGGCTTTGGAAGTTCAATCAAGATGGCAGAGTTTCGTGTAAGTTGGATTCTTTTCTTTTTTGTATTCAAACTGAATTGCTTTTGATAGGCTTGCCAAAATGCTTTAATAAATCATTATGGCCAAGAACAAAAAGATTTTATATTACCTTCAGATGCAGACAAGGTCGAAAAATACACTCCAGCACCATTAGGTACTTCTCAAGCTCTTATTTAGAAATATAGAAAATAATAATAAAAAACAAAAAAACAATACCTTTTTCTTTGTACAAGCACCTGAGTCGGTACTTTAATCTTTGAAAGAAGGCCAACCTTTTTTTTTTTTTCTTTTTTATAATGAATCCACCTACCAGTGCCCATGTGACAACCTGTAACCATGTCACTGCACACAACATTGCATCATTCTCTTCCGTCATTCTAAAAAAAGTGAGGGATGCCAGTTTTATTGCGATTGATTTAGAATTCACAGGTCTGGGTGATAAACATCCAAAGGATATGAATCATCGCTATATGGCCATGAAGAAAACAGTCGAGACCCATGCCATCGTGTCCATTGGACTTTCTGTGATCAAAAAGACACCTGGCCAAGACGATCGCTACCAATCGTACGTGTGCGACAACTTTCACTTTCTGACGCTCAAGCAAGGAAACTTTACCGTCAACACCGAGACGGGCAAGTTCTTGGTCAAACATCACTTTAGCTTTGATCGACTGTTTGCGGATGGTATTCCCTATGATCCAGCCGGCCAACAGACACTCCATGCGCTCTGGAAGGGCATCCTGACTGCCTTGGCCGAAGGCCATATTCCACTCGTGATCCATCACGGCCTCTATGATCTCCTGTACCTCTATCACAGCTTTATCGGTCCGCTGCCAAAGACCCTGCAAGGCTTCTTGAAGGAATTTGCCGACCGGTTTCCTTCGGGTGTGTACGACACAAAGTACTTGGTCGAGTTGGAGAATTGGGATGCTTCCTTCTTGAGTTTTGTGTTTGCCCGCTGTGATCGGTTACGTCAAGACCGATACAAGAAGCCGACGAGGGAAAGGCCTTACTTTCAGGTGACGGTGCAAGAGCCTGTGGAATACAGAAAAGAGGACAAGAAGCGGAAATCGGAAGGCGAAGGAGACAAGGGAGAGAGAAAGAAAAGGAAGGAGACCAAGCCAGAGAGTTATTGTAAACAGTATGCGGTAAGGAAACTGTCCAGAGAGATTTGGGTATGTGCTAACCGGTGATTAGGAGCGTGGCTATTGTGAATTGGACCATGAACCAGACAGCCCACTTCACGATATACAGATCATCATGGATCATCAAATGGGCCCTTCCGATTATCCTCAGGTCTACACTTCTTCCCTCGTTCCGACCGTCAAAGATCAGGTCGAGGCCATCCAAGGTGCTCACACGGCTCATTTTGATGCTTACATGACTGGCTTTGCCTTTTGTTATCTCACTCATACCATGACACCCACTCAACTCAAAAACGGGAAAAATAAACTCAAACTGAGAGGTCTAGACATCCCTCTGACTTTTCCTACCCCCCACTGACAGAATACACTGTTTGTAAATAAAAACGCATCGTCCTATTTTATTGCTTAAACTGGACCTGTACCACCGGGTATCAGCTAGAGAACGGGGTGAGTACAGAAAGGGTTGTAAAGAAGAGAGAAACACTTACAGCACAAATGTTGTTTCCGTTCAACAAGATCTGTTCCAATTTTTGAGTCTTGTATCCTTCCTTTGTATTTTCACTAGAAACTATTAAAAAAAAAGACACATCACACGTATAACAAGTATTTACTATTCCGTCACGTCCTCCAACACCATGTCTTTTTTGAATAAAACAGATGAGTCTCTAATTGATGGAAAGTGTGTCCTTTTGGTACTTACTGACATAATCGTCAAATCCCAATAATTTTCCAGTGAATTCTTTTTCACTTTTCATTACAACCCAAATGTTGGATCCAATACATTTATCGATAAGTTCTACCATTCACGTAAGAAAAAAAAAAGTATATAAAAGCTTTTTTTAAAAAAAATACCTAAAGGTAATAATTGAGAAGACATTTTTATACAAGAAAAAAAAAAAAAAAAAGAAAACAAGAAAAATGCAGTTTTTTTTTTTTTTTGGAATATTTTAACGGACTTTGAACTAGGCTGGACACCTTGTCACAGGCGCTGGCTCACCTCCTTTGGACCACAAAGCGAGGGTGATCCCTGTGGTGAACGTCATGGAGAGGACACCAAAGAGGAGGATGATCACGTCGAGGGCCTTCTGACGCCAGTGAGTGGCGATGGCCTTGAGGTGGAAAAGGGGAGGGAAAAAGAAACAGAGAGGGACGCAGCAGAGGGAGCCAATCAAGGACACAAACTTGTCGAGATCACTTGAGCCGACGATGGCCATCAGGGCACAGACCAAGACGGAGAGGAGGCGAAAGAGATTCTTTTGCCACTTGACCATCCGATTGTGTTTTCCAGAGCGTGTGAACAGTCCGTTTTCGATGATACGAATCACCGGGAAAAGCTGGAGAGGGATCGAGAGACAGATGGCCAAGGCATAGAGGCCCTGGACGGTATTGAGCGCGGTGGTGCCTGGCATGTTGAGCAAGATGACCGTCTGGACGTGGCTGCCAAAGGCTAAATAGGAAACGAAACCGACCGACAGAAAGATGCTGGTAATGAACACCATGGTGCCAGACAAGACTTTGGGAAACTTTTCGGGCTCTGCCATGGATTCCGTGATCGGGATCACTACAAACACAAGTCAGCCTGACGTATTCAGCCTCTCTTTGTCTTACCCAAGCCTACGCCTTCATAGGTGAATACGGCCGTGCCGATGAACATGGGGAACGCACTCGAATTGATGACCCACTCCACATCCGCGACCCCTTGAGTGGAAAGAATAAAGAAATCATAATAATAAAGGTAGATCAATCCCACCAAGATGAACACGTCTGCTACAAGTGCGAATGCAGATAGCTTTTGAATCTTTCGAATCATCGCCAAGGGTACAAAGATGGCTATTTGAGCCAAAATGAGATTGGAAAGCGAGAGTCGCACCTCACACTGGGACACGGATTCAATCAAGGCTTGTACGTTTTGGGCAACAAATACCATGTAGGCACAAACAAACCCTACCTGTTGTTTCGAACAGAGTCAATCTTTTCTGAATGTCGCATGGACCGTTTACCTGAGAGAAGGTGATGGCGACCAACACCGCCCAACGCATGTGTTTACCAAACAAGACCCCGCCGATATCACCAAAGGAGACTGGAATCTTATTTCTCGTTTCGACCAACAGCAGGAACGTATAGAGTGAGATCAGAGCGATGGCAGAAAGCAAAGCGGTCGAGAAAAACAAACCGCCGTTGGAGAACCTGAAGAGGAGGGTGAGTGACAGAAAGATTTAAGAAAAAAATTACTCACGCTTTAGGTAAAAACATCACACCAGTGCCAACAAAAGACTTGAGCAGCAAAAAAACAGCTTTGGCCGGTGTGGCCGTGCCATGGACCGCATGCTGCTGAGCCCTTTGGATCAAGGGCGTGATCTCATCCATTCCTTCTTCCTCATCCCCTTCCTCTTCTTCTTCACTGAGATCCTCACCACCAAAATGACCATAGAGCGCCAGGAAATCAACAAAGGTCCGTGTCATCCAATCCGGTGCTCTTCCTTGACCCTTCTTCACCACAAAATGACGTCTGAACCCTCCCGGATCTCTCAATCGGGCCAAGGCTGGGTCGACCGGCGCCGACCTGGGCACATGAAACGACTGAGAGCGTTGTCGTTTCGCCAGCTGCTCACTCTCGGCGTCCTCGGCCCACTTGTAGATCTCGTGTGTGATCGCTCCTCCGGGCAGCCTCAGGCTCTGCACGTCCTCGTAGGACTGGCTGTGTACAGAGACCGCAGGCGAACGGCCGACCAGGTGGCGTCGGACGGCCTGGACGACCTCGTCCTCCGTCAGATCCGCTCGGATCGTGTTGTCCTCTGGGTGGTAGGTCGCTGTCGACCGTGGACGGACCAGGACGCTGTCGGCTGTAGGGTAAGTAGGATGTGAACTGAAACTTTTGGGCGATGTACCTAGACGAACTGTGGCCGTGTGACGATCGATCGAAGTCGAGAAATAGTCATTTTCTTTATATCCTTCTTTTGCATTCACTGGTGAACTCATGGCGAAAGAAGAAGAAGGAAAAAAAAGATGTAAAAAAAAAGGCAATTTCATCATTTTTAAAACTCCATTCATGCCATTCCTTTTTTTTTTGTTTTGGTGAATGTTTGACGTATTACGTCGTAGATTGGCTTTGATCCATCTCACGGATAAAAAGGACAAAGAGTGAAAGATGAAATTGGGACGCATGCTGTCCCTCCTCCTTTTCGTTGTTTAGAGAGAAGGTGTCACAGCATCTCTTTACTGCTTGCATTGATCTTGGAATGATTGGATCTGATCAAATGTTAGGATCAACTGGGATTCAATTTACTGTACACTGTAGAGTGGAAGGGATGTCAATAGGGGTTTCCCCTTTTTATAATGGATGAGGGTGAGTGAATGATGCCACGGCATGATACGTCATTGTATGAGATCATCTTAAAGGGGTCTTACTTGAGAATACCCTTTTGTTGTTTTCTGGAAAGGATCAAGCCATATCCTATTTGATAATAGAAAAAACCAACTTTTGTCATCTCAAGCATACAGTCTTTTTATTTAAAAAAGCAAAAGCTCATGTTTAAGAAAAAAAAAAAAAAAGAGATAAAAATGGCAAATAATCACTGGCATAGAGTCATCAAGATCACATCAGACTTGACAATGACTGTTATTCATAGTTTGAACCCTTTTTGTCTGATTGTACTTGCTTCACATTCGATTACTTGATTCGGGAATGGATTTCAAGCGAAAAGTTAAGAAAGTCGATCTTGCTTTGAACTTCTTTAAAGTGTTTGTAAAAGAAAGATTTTTTTTTTCTTGTTTCATTTAAATAAAAACTTTATATTTTGACAACAAACCTTTTTGTTTCTTTCTTTCTTTTTCTCTCACCGATCCAATGAATCAACGGATGATTAAACAAGAAGAAGAGACAATGTGTTTATTTCAAGAATGGTCTTTCTTACCTGAGCATCAAGAAGAGAAGGAAGGAGAGAGGGCGGATGGGAACGAAGACTTGGTGATGTGGATGGAATCACCTTTTGATTCAAACTCTTTACAGTTAACACACCTATTAGACCAAATGTACAACTATCAGCCACATCCTTGTGCTTGGATGGATGATTACCTATTTCAGAGTAGGTCTCTGGTGGACACGACGGGTTATATCAAGCCAGAACACATCTCACTTCCTCTGATCCCTTCCGAACCTGATGCTCCACTGGATCAGGGCAAAAAAGAGCAAGAAGTGAAAAAGAAAACAAGAGAAAAAGAGGCGGGCAAGAAGACAAAGGGTCCAAAGAAATCAAAAGAAGAAAAAAAGGCGAAAAAGATCAAGCAGGAAAGTTGCTGCAAAAAGAAAAAGATCACGGCTTATGACAGTCAGACGACGACTTATTTACAATCTGTCTTTTTTGAAGTCTACAGTAAACAGCCCAAGTTGACAAAACAGCAAAGAATAGAGGTTCAAAATAAGACCGGGTTACCTTCTCGTAATATCACTTACTGGTTCTCAAATCACAAGAGAAGATTCCAGGGCTCTCTGAATCTGTTCAAGCAAGTGACCGAGAATGGTTCTGTTGCGACTTATAATGATTTCATAAAATGGCGTAGAAAGCATGGTTTACCTGAACAAGTAACAAAAGATGAATTAAAAAAACATTAGATCCCCCCCTTTCTTTTTATTACCCAGTTGAATCACGTAGGAAAAAAAGAAAAGAAAACAAAAAAAAAAAGAAAAAAAAAAAAAAAAAAAGAAAAAAAAGAAAACAAAAAAAAGAGCATCCAGTCTATTTTGCATTAAAGATATTAGCTTTTTATGATACAACAAGCTGTGTTTGTTGATTTCTAAATTAAATTGTAGTGAGGAAAGTAAAAAAAAGAAAGAAATTGTTTTTGCTTGCATGTTCATTACCATCAAACAGCCTTTTTCCTTCTCAATTTTCTATTCTTTTGTCATCCATCTTATTAGACAATCAAGAAGAACGACTTGTTCTATTCTTTCTATTCTTTTCATAAAGTGGGTCTGCATAGAGTGTAAAAGAATAGACCATCTTATTTTACGTAGTCCGTCTGTCACTATCCAGAAATCACTGAACGCATTCATTCTCCTCAATCACTTTTTATCCCATCATCAGTTTGATATGAACCGCATTGAGCCAAATGTTTTGTTTAATAAAAGTAGACGAGAATAGGAGCTCTTTTTTTTTAACAAGTCTTGAAGCTGTAAGGATAGAAAGAAGAGAAAGAGTGTATTTGTTTTTATTACAAGTTGAATAGATTGTCAAGAAAAAGGTGGCGTTATTCATCTCAAGCTGTGTGTTCCCCCCCTATTTTTATATGAAACACATACAATGACAAACAAGGAAATTATTTTTAGTTGCCACAAAAATTTTTTAAAGTGTCAAAGGGAACCTTCTTTATTCCAACGGTGTGGGAACTCTTGTGTACAAACAAGGGGGGGGGGATTGTTGTGACAATACTCTGTTACTGCTTTTATACAGTAAGCCATGACGGCCTGTCAGGTTTGAAGGGGGTGGAAGGAATTGAAATAGATTATTTGAAAAGGAGGTTTAAACATAAAAAAGGAACAATGATTTTCTAATGGAATTCATTGTTTACGTTTCTGATTTCTTTTTAGTTACAATTCACGTTTTCCATACTCGGTGTCATCAAATAAATTAAAATGCTGAGTTCACACTACTTCTGTTTTTATCTCTTTCCAAAAAGACTAAAAATAGACTTCTTTAAAAAAGCCGCTGTTGTGTCCATTGCGAACGAGAACCTTGCAATGGCTGTCATAAAGTGTAAAAGAAGAACGAGATGGAATGTCGAGAAGGGATCTGAATGAGATCAAGTCGATTTCAATTGTCTTGTTTTTCAACCACTCTCTTTCCAACCACACATCCTTCGTTACACACAATCTCCTCTTTTTCCACCTCAATTCGCGTCAATCCAAACTTTCTGTTGGTTGATCTTTTAAAACCTTGTTCAACATTGGGTGTCACGAGGTGTCGTTTCTCTCTTGAACCCCTCTTATCCTTTTCATAAAATAAAACTCCCCTTTGATTTCATTGAAATAATCCGGGAATATAAAAAAGAGTACAAATATCACCTTCTTTTTTCTTTTTCTTTTTTTTTTTTTTAAAAAAGAAATGAAAGTATTGACCATTTCCACTTTGGTCACTTTAGCATTTTCTGGTGCTTTAGCTGCCGATGTACAATATTCTGTGATTGCCTTTCCTTCTGGAAATCAAAATGTGGGTGTCTCTGTGGGTGGCAAAGTGGTTCCACTCTCAAAGAGTTCGATTCATCCCAACATCTTTTCTGGCACGGCCCCTTTTGGTTCAAGCTATCAATACGTCATGATCGATGGACAGACCCAGACGGCCGAATCCACCCAGCGTAAACTGGCAGACGGTGTGACCTCTACTGGCAACGAATTCTTCAATCGTTCTCAAACCGTCTATAACGTGCCTGGACTTCCTCAAGCATTCAATCCAATCTATCCAAGTAAGCTCAAAACATCCCCCTTCCATCACTCACCCGATTCTATTTAGCTCTGATGACCAACATGAACCAATCCAACGAGATTGCTACGATCATCATGACCGTCAATGCAACCCAACTCGATGCTTTCAATCAAAACCCTACTGCCAAATTAGATGATGCTCAAGTCTCTCAATTGGCTTATATCAGCAGCAAGGAAGTATTCACCTTTCAAAATGCAGGCCTCAGCACCAGTGGCCAATCCACCAAAGACTTTAGTAAACAATCTTGGGCTATCGAACTCGACAAGTACAACCCAAAGAATGCTTCAAAGAGTCTTTTGTTTGGCAGGACGGCTTTGAAACTTCGTGCGGAAGAAACAGATGCTACGTTTGCGTAAGTGATCAAGGCCTTTTTTAAAAACCGATACTCATCCTTCCCCCCCTGTCCCTGAAAATAGTCGTGAAAAATTAGTACTGGATATGCTGGCTGCTTCGGGTGCTGCCACCCTCTCTGCTTCTTGGACTCGTGTGTTTATCAATAACGAAGCCTATGGTCTTTTCCTCTTGATGGATGATGCTTCCACTCACCTGATCGACAACATCCTTCACGGCGGCAATTGGAAATCAACCAACACCGGTAAGTGATACGGAAGGACAAAAAGGAGGAGACAGAAGGGGACGTTGTCTGACGTTCCCCCCTTCTTCTCTTTTGGCTTTTGCCTTATCCCCTCTCTCGCTTGAACTTACTGTTTTCCCCCTTTATTTTGAACCTGCAGGTGTGACTTATAAGGGAAATGCATTGAGTGAAACACAAGAGGGCAACTTGGTCTATCAAGGCGACGATGTGACAAAGTACAGTGAAGATTTATACAAACTGGCCGATAAAGGAGAAGATGTGACGGTTTCGAAAAACAATAGCCAGCAACTCATCATGGAATTCACCAAACAATTAAGCCAGGTGAATGCTCAGGACGCGACCGACGCTCAGCATCCAGGCAGCATTGCAAACTTGATCGATAGTCCTCAACACACACTGATCCACATGGCCATCAATTTCCTCATTGGCTCCTGGGACGGATTCTGGTACCAGGCCAGCAACTACTATCTGAACCAAGACCTGCAAACCAAGAAGTGGACCTTGATCACCTACGACTTTGATGAAACCTATGGCAATGGTATCGAAGACGCGAGCCTGGGCACGGTGGCCTATGAAAACTACTCTCGTCCTGGAGCCCCACGTCCACTGGTGACCGTGTTCTTGAACAATACGTATTACAAGAACCAATTCGAAAATACCCTGAAGACGATCGTCAAGCGCTTCTTTAAGCCTTCTGTCGTCGACGCGCGTCTCCAGGCCTGGTCCGAGATGCTGAAGGAAGACATTGTCTGGACACGTCAGATTCCCGGCCGATCGCCTGGCACCAAGACCACCTTTACCCTTCAAGATTTCCAAGAGGGTCTGCTGGGCAACGGCACTGCCTCCATCCGTCAGTGGGTCTCTCAACGTTCGGCCGCCTTGACACGACAGCTGAATTTCCAAGACAACGATGATCTTCCTCCCTTGCCTGCCTACACCGCTGGCTCTCACTTGGATGCCAGTGGCAATGTAGTCAGCAGTAATGGTACGACGATCAGTACCGGAAACAACAGTACGACCAATGGTGCCCCCAACGGTACAAACACCGCGACTCAGCACACCTCTCTGGCTGTCTCTGTCCACTCGGTCTCTTTGGGCACCCTTTTCGTCACTCTGGCCGTCTTGTCTTTGAACTTTTAATCTTTTTAATCTTTTTGTTTATAAATTATTACATTTTTTTCTTGTTGGAATAAAATAACATACGAACGAGGTTCGTGTTACCTTGCTGGCATGATCTGATGCAGTGGTCGATCGCTTTATAAAATCACTCGGATTGGAGGAGCGCGTAATTTACACCAAGCGTTGATGGTGTAACACGGTGAAGGTCACTTTATCTAGAAAAGGAAAGTCTTTTTTTTTTTTCATTGGTTCTAGTATTTCCATGATCCTAATTTTAAAAAGTATTTTTATAATCAATAACGCGACACATAAAAAAATGACATGTTTAATTGATTTGCTTTTTTGGGAGCAAACAAATCTGTTTATAATCCTATTTCACAAAAAAAAAAAGCCAGAGATACCCTGGGCTTGACACCAAGAACCTCACAGGGTGATCATCAACAGTATATACACCACCACCAGCGCAAAACATAAGGTCACTCAGTGATTGCATCCGTCTAAAGTGTTCAGATGGTGCGATGAGCGATAGCGAGTCTAATCCAGCTGCTTCTTGTGACACACTGCGCACTTTTTTCGAAAAGTATTCGCTCAATTCAAAAGGACAATGAACCAGTTTCCAGAGGCAATGTTTGACAAAAAAAATAAAGATCCCTTTTTGTCAAAGTCAGCATGTCCATTAGTCATTTCGTAATATTCTTTCTTGCTACCTTCTACTGTGTTTCGCTCTTTGTGAGGAACAGGAAGACGGTCTTGGAAATTTTGTGGAAGGGAATGGAAGAGAAGTGATGATCGAAATGGAAAGTTATCTACTCGATCACGTTAAGAACGATGATCGGTACATTGACTTGAAACCTCTCGAGAAGTAGGTGTTTGGAAGAAAAGTTTGAGCATGTTCGTGCATCACGAGTCGAGGCTCATTCAAGAGGGAAAGGGAAGACGTGCTTACAGAAAAACCCTTGGACGAGGTGAAAGAGCATTTCTTTGTGCTAGTTTATGATATAGGGTCTGAAAGTAACCCAAGCCGCAAAGAAGCTAGATATACCCACGCAGACTACCCAGGAGCTGGTACGATAAAGATCAAAAAGATCCACAAGACATTTCTCAGCGAAAAAATTTTATGAATCCTGCTGGAAGACCATCCACTTTAGGCGAGAAGCCCAAGGTATTTTTAGTTGACTGCATATCCATCATTGACATTAGATGTAATAATCGATGGCTTATCAACTCAATTTACGGACCTGAGCATCTCTAAAACTGCAGTATACAATGTCATGAAAGAAGAATGCAGAATCAGCTTGAAGAAGGCGCACTTCCATTCAGTGTGTCGTGTTGACCTTCATCATTTCCTTGATGTCATGTGAGATCACTTAAAAATTTTTCAAATTAATAATTTGGCTGTATATCACATATAGTACTTTGTGCTATGTATGATAAGCAGCCCACACAATTTATACAGTACTACCTCGGACCTTAAACTACATGACTCTATTCAAAGACATAATTTGCATTGCATAGGCTCTCTCACACACTCGTTACTGCTCAAGAAAGAGATTCAGGAGATTTGTCAATTGTTTGGCTTATTTGTTAGCTTTATTAATCGGGAGATAGAACACGTCTATTCCAGGCAGTGAAAGAAGCTCACGTGAGGACATCAAAAGAAGATATGAATGGATTAAAAGATAGATGGAGACCGATACGGAATATCTCAGTAACTGCATATTTATCAATGAAGTTGCTTTTCATATGAAAAGAACAGTAGAATGGTCTAAAATTGGTAGACTTGTCAAAGTAGTTTTACCCAAGACAAGAACAAAGACCACGACCCTACTTGGAGTAATTTCTCCGTATGGCGTTGTTGACGTAAAAGACGGCCGTTCATCAACATCAGAAGGGAAAGGCTGAAGGCGGTGAAGTTGTAACCAACGCTCAAAAGATAGACGGTACTGTCACAAGCCACTATTTCAATTTCATATGCGACACTGTAGATGCTTTAGGCAAGCATGAGGAATTCAAAGATTGCTGCATCGTATTGGATAACGCGCCCATTCATAAGAACGCTGACATGGAAAAAGAGAGGAGCAGGCGGGGAATAGAATTGTCTACATCTTTCTCCCTATTCTTCTGAGCTGAATCCTATTGAGCAGCTTTGGTTTGCTTGTAAGAGCAAAATGAAAAAGGAAGAGCTCTTGCAAAAAGAGACGGTATCCTCATACAATAGCATTCTTTGAAGTGATATTGAAAGATTTTGTAGATACACCGTGACAAAGTTCGAAGACTGCTTGAATAGAAGATCTATTTAATAAAGAGTTACTCTGAATTAGTACGACTTGGCTAATTTATATGCTGAATTTGACCAAAGAGATTTTTATTTTTAGCAAAGATTGCCTTAGAAAAATGGCTGAAAAGAATGTATAGTATTTCAATCAACTTATTTATAAATAGTTGAACGTATCCTTTTCCTAGGGCTTCTTTCCGCTTACTATCACTTTCTATAGACTTTTGTCTTGTTTGATAGTCCATGCTATGCACCACAACAGCAATCAAGCTCCAACAGGCTTTAAAACTATCCATGGGCTTGTTCGATGCCGCTTCTCTCTACAACAATTGCGCTGCAACCTTTGCAGATTACACATCAGCACCCGTCTAACTCTGGATATTCATGATTCAGATAGAGATTTGATCAGCTTCCTTACCCACGTTGGTTATGAGCCTGCGCTTGGTTTACAATTGGGCAAATCCAACGTCACAGTCCGTGATGACTTCGATCCCTCAATCACTCACGACCCTACTCTCGTCAATGAATCCGTTAACTGTAAAGTCCAACGTGCTCGCAAAAACATGCCCTCTGACGAATCTGCATCGTCCTGCAACGATTCAAGCCCCCCCATTTACAATGCTGTTATCAGCTTCTTTGTCCAGTCTGGACTTATTGACCTCGAGTACTTGGCATCCTATGACCTTGCCTCATCATACAAGTACCGCTATGACATATCCTTGACCATGTATAACTTTCGTAGATAAATGTCGACTGTGTCCACCCAATCAATTGTACCCTCTTTTATGAACCTAGCTATCTGCTTTACACAACAGATCCGTCTATGTCATCAGCCCACCTCGAGGCAAAGATTGCCCCAGATCTTGCACTGATGTCTATGACACGTCTTTTCCTCCTTACCCGTTCACTTTCTTTTTTTCAATCACGGTTTTAGCTTGTCCTTTATCTTGTCCTTATTTCAATAACAAGAGAACAAGCCATTTGTATGTTGTATTGCGAGTCATACAACAACTTTCGCACTACTGAGCTAATAAATTGTATTGGAGATATCGATCTTGGCATTTGCTACAGACGATCCCACAAGCCCGATTGTATTATCCGTACGACCAAACGACAAAAACATAAGATATCAAAATAAAGGCACAGTGAAGACAACTTGACCAGCTGAAGCAAACAAACAGAAGATATGTTTGTTTATGTCTTAAATACTTTTATTTTATTTTTTCATAGATAACAAAGATCAATTCATTAATTTTCTTAATATTGTATATCTACTTGACGGTGCCTTGGTTGGCTTCCTGGGTAACCAAAGCCTTGTTCTAACCATCCTAATCAACTGCTTACCAAGGATCATGCCATTTATTTTCCTGAGATGCACCGATGCCTACAGATATCAGAAACGTTTACTGATCCATTGCTTTTTCTCTTGAATTTGCTTCCTACTCGAAAATCATATTTTTTTCAAATAGTCTCTTCTTGGTTTGTTCGTTGGCCCTCTTTATGTCACAACTTGCATGCATTCGATTGCCTTTCTCATCGTGATAAATTACAATCACAACTCCCCACACCTAGGGCAAAGTCCCTTATCTACCTCAAAATTCTCACTAATGGTTATCCACCTAATCCCTTCCTTGCTCTCTTCCTTTCAATTCATTTTTACCCTTAATCCTAAAAAGATTCTTAGCTTCCTTTTATTCTTCCTTTTGATCTGACTCGGAAGAAGCGATATCTACAAGACATGATGCGCCCACTGCGGTCTTGTAAATTACAAATAAAACACTCATTTAAATGTATGATTATCTTTTATTGCAACAATCCACTTGTTCCCACCCCTTATTTTCTTCTGTTTTGTCAACAAAATGAATCTATTTTCTTTACAACAAAAAAAAAAAGTCCAATTCTTTCTTTTCAAACATACATCATGCTTTATTCTTAAAACATGCCCATCGTATCAAATCCTGATCCAATGAACGCAGCAAATTGGGCTTGTTCAGCTTGAATACGTTGTTGTTCCTTACGAAAGGCGGCTTGAGCTACTTGCTCTTCCATCATCTTCTGTCTTTGATCGGCTGTGATTTGTCTTCCAATCAGAATTTTCATCGATAATGTTTCATCGCTCTATACAGCGCATGAGCCCCAAGATCCCACACTGTTTTTATGCGTACCTTTTCTAATCTTTCGGTCAATGCTTGATGCTTTTCAAATAACTCGGATTGACATTTGAAGATGTCGAGGATGGCTGTATCTTTGAAATTTTTCAGTAACCTGTCTACATGTAATCAAATGTACCTTGAAGTTCAAGCGATACTTTGTTTGCATCCAAATCCATCTTTGGATACTGATAGACATGATAAGGCAACAGCCGATCGATGACATCTTTCATGGACCGAAAAGGAGTTTGATAGTCTGGTGTAGTGACTGAAACATGATCTTTTGAAAGCGTTTCCAGAAACCTAATCGAGAAACAAACATAAGAAGGATGGAAGATGGAGTCGATGTATACCTTCTCTTGATATCACGGTGCTGAAATTCTTCTTCAGGTAAACGCTTGGATAAGATGGAATCAGGCAAAGGTTGAGTCAACTTGCCGACGGTTGGCTTGATCGCAGTGGGTTCTGCCAGAGGCTTTGGTCCGATCGGCGGCTGCGATGGCGTGAATGAACTCGAGGTCGGTGTCGAAGGAATCGAGCTGGGATGACTGTGGTTTGCACTGATCATGCTACCGCTCGCGGTCTGAAGGGATTGTTGAAGGGTCGTGAGTTGCTGTGGATTGAAGGGTGGCATCGGACCGGGTGGGTTGGATGGCTGCTGCTGAGCTTTCTTTTTGGAATATTTCCCAGTCTTGATATACCTTCGAGGGCTCTTGTTATCCGGTGGTGATGACGATTCATAGCTGCTCGTGTTTCGTTTCATCTCTTGCTGATACCGTTGCTGCTGCAGCATCAGCTGCTGTTGCTGTTCAAGTTCTTCTCTCAACTTGCGCGCTGTCTCTTTGATCGCATCGGCCTCGGCTGCTGTAGGCTGTGGAGGTGTGTTTAACACCAACGCTTCTGTCTTGGGCGCAATCGGCTTGTTGCTGTGATCAAAAGGAACGTTCACTTGTTGTTGTGCTGCAAGCATAGTGGCCGCATGCAGAGATTGGATTTCTTCCATCAGTCTCTTGCGTTGTTCTTCACTTATCGATGAAAGTTGTACATTGTCTGGTAATTTGTAAACTATTTGATCCCTCTTACGAACCATAAGTACTTTGACGCCAGCTAAAATTAGTTCTGTAATTATTTGTTCGCCTTCATTATTTATCACAGACGATGTGGATGAGGTTGGGGAACTGATGTCAGACTATGATTGTTTTGTAAAAAAAAAAAATGTCAATAAAAAGGGAGCTCAAAAATAGGAAGGCAGAAAACTTTTTTTTTTATTTTTTACTTGTGGTTTGTATATATTCTCCATTCTACGCTCTTTTTTTTTTTTTTTCTTGTGTCAGCTATAATTGGAGTGCACCATTTTCTAAATTTTTACTTTTTCTTTCTCTCTCCAATTGCTGTGACTACCTATTTAAAGGCCCGCTCGTTTCTTTAACCAATTTAATGATATGCAGGCTCAGCTTGCTTGCATTTCTCCTCAATTTCGATCTGTATTGTTATGAATCATCTAGCAAATATCCAGTGGTTCATTATGTATCAAAGCCTTAATATAAACCACAAGTCATATATTGCTTATAAACAAGCTCTAAGCAATTCTTTTTATTTTACCTCGTTATTAAATGCTTTATTTTCAACTTGTTTCAAAATGCGGTTGTATAGACACGATACACCAAACCAAAAGCTAGATTAATACATATTATAGCAAAAAGTGCGTCATTTAATTCCTTTTCTTAAATTAAAAATATACACATGGAGCTTTTTGTCCTTGAAATCCCCAATGGGGCATGATAAATTTTCTTAGACAAATTTCATTTTATTAGCGTATAGATAAACAAGTTTTAACTAAACTTCTCTGGCTGTCACCTCTTCCTTCGAAAAAAAGGTAGAATTGCTTTGAGTAGCATTGTAGAATGTCATCATTTTTAAACACATCATTGTTCAATAGAAGGCGTAGCGTGGACCTGTCCGCACCATAGGCACATAAAGAATTTTGGTAGAACTTGGCTTCATTAAAAAAAAAAAAAACATGGTTATGATAAACATGTTGGTACGGTTGTATAGCTTTGAATTAGTGTGCAGTCATGACCTTAGATATACAAAAAAAAGAGGGGAGGAGGGGGGAGAGAAATAAAGATAAAGATTTATTTCAAGCAAAAGGAATACTTTAGCAGATGGGTATCCAACAGCATTAGATCAAGATGGCCTATAGAGCGACAAGAGACGTCAATAGTCAAAATGACGTCTCTTACAGGAACATTTATTTCTTCGATGGCCACAAGTCCATCCTGCTTGCTGATTGTGTACACTTTTCGTTCTGCGTTTGTTCTGATTTTGAGTACAATGCAAGCAGATGCTTGAAGCAATAGGCCATGTTGCAAATAGATAGGATCGCGAAAGACCAACTTGAGAGAATTCAAGTGAGTCTGTGGCATAGGTATCTTGTGTTGGGAACCTGATTTGTAGGGTATCTCGATCGACAAACGCCTTAACCCTGGTAGCCAATGTGAATAAATAGTATAAGCCTCTGGATAAATATAATTTGCTTTCAAAAAAAGTTCTCTCAAAGAATGGTTATGTGATGGCGTTTTAGCAAGCTCTGGGGGTAGCATCATGTCACATTCAATGGTATATTCAACGGATTTGATCCTTTTGCAAATTGCAAAGACATCCAAGATGGATTGATAGATTTTATCTTCTTTGTTGATAACTGTCATGCAGAGATCCAGATGATTGATGTGTTTGGAGCATCGAGTCCAAATATCAAACAGATGGCTTCGCTGGCAATATCTGGAGTAACTGAGAGATGCTTTATGCTTTTCGATTGAAATTTCAGGAACCAAGTCTTCTGTTTGATAGAGTGAAGGATCGCTGTAGATAGATACAGAGAGATCACCATTGTTTGTATATTCCATAATGCTTGATAATAGCTCAATAGAGCTATGGAGTTTTATGTTATGCTTGGGTATAGATTGAAGATAGTTCAAAAACGTTTGGAGATGGTTGGCAAAATAGCGATCTTGCTTCATTTTTGTTGATGCCGTACGTGGGAAATAAAGATTGATTTCAAGGTATTTTAAATTTGGAAATCTTTGCATGATGTAGGGAAGCAGGCTATCATCGAAATCGATAGCAGCGTTTAAGCTTTGAATGTTGAAGCAAGGCTTAATAAACGAGTGATTGTATTCTTGAGAGATATCTATCGCTTCATTTGTATACATTCTAAATTCTTTTACTTGACGTATATCCATCATTTCCTCAAAGTCTCTTAAACCAGCTGTCGTATCGTGTGCGATCAGGCTATGCAATTTCGGAAACTGCTGAATTTGATGCGTCAGCCATTTTCCTTTTTCACTCATCGGATGATCCTTTCGAGGAATATAAAGCACTTTAAGGGAATGCTGATAGCGTAGCGCGCAGTGAATATATTCTGATTCTTCGTACATTGAAGGAGACGGGATCTGTTCCAAGTTTTTAAAGTGCTGGGCAAGCTGGTCATAAAGATCCCTCTTTGGATCACGAAAGTATTCAATCCTTTTCACGTTCGGACAAAGCTCGGCAAGCTGTTGAATAGCACCTTCTATCAAATACAACGAGGCAGAAAAATCCATGCACTCGACAATTTGACCTAGTCTGCTCTCGTTCAAGCAGCGAATGAGTTTGCGTTGGGTTACATGACTGTCAATGTAAATGGTTTTATATAAATGGATGCAGGTGATCCTATTCCAATTACTGCAAACTAGTAGACATTGCAGATAAATTAAGGTGTCTTCAGCTTCTTTTTCGATTTCTTTCAAGACTCGTAAAAGGATCTCCGTTGGTAATTCACACCATTTTGACATGGGGGAGAATATAAAAAAAAGTTCGGAACCTTACTTTTTTTCTTTTTTTTTGTAGAAAACCTTACTTTTTATTTGTTTGTTATATGCTAAAACGACTAAATTTCATCCTCAGTCAATATCAACAAGTCCTTACTACTTTTACTAGAACCCTCTTTTGAGGTTGTTTGAATCCCTTTTGTTTATCACAGACCACATCAATCATTAGACATATCCTAGATATAGACTGTACCAACATGAATATCAGTGTGTAAACTATTCCTGATGCACTAATACAGTTGAGCATAGGTATCCCACAAATGTATTTGAGGCTGAGCTTTCCAGTCACTCAATCTTCACTCCTTTGCGAAGCTTGCAGGCTGACTGCAGAATTAGCCTATACAAGATGCAGGGGGGTGGTTGTAGAAAAATACTTGGAAGCAAGCACAATTTAAAGAGATATAATACTTTATTGAAACAAACATTATATGTGTCTCATTAAATGAACAGGATTCCCTTTGAAATAGTCTTACCCTAATTGCTGTGAGATATTGCTCTTTTTTTTTCGTGTAATGCACTATTACTGCTACTCCCCCCCCCCCTTCTCTCTTTTCTTAAAGCCCAAGTTAATATGGAGTTCAAAACACTCAACTCAGCAACGATTACAAAGTATACAATAAGTGCATGAACCAATTGATTTTAAATGGAGATATTTGATAAAATCAGGGACAGATTCATTCAATCAACTAAAAAAGTAATGAAATATAATTTTCATGTAAAGATATCTTTAGAAAACATACTTTTGATTAAATGTACTGGCATATAAAATGGTTTTCAGGAATGTTATTAGGCTGTTGTATAAATGACACTATCATTTATAAGAGAGATACAACGTCTATGGATATCAAAACTGCCAAATCAAGTTTTCCAAAAGTATATAAAATTGCATAAAGATCGAATTTCGAAAGAGCTGAGCAAGATAAAGCTACATACTATATATTACATGTTTAAAAAATAACGTGAGAAAAAAGAGAGAAGTTGCTAAAAGTTCATGAGTTGATCAACGATACGAAGTGGACATGAAATTCATTTATGCCTTTGAATAGCAAGCAATTGTTTAAAAAGTATTTCAGAAAGTCGAGAAAATTGCTTTTTTTATTATTATTATTAACATATTATTAGTTTTTTTTTTTTTTGTAAGAGGATTTTATTCAAGTACTGCAAGACGTACACCATTGTAAGCGTTAAATAAATTATAATCAGCTTTTTTTTTTTTTTTTTTTTTTTTGTTCGTTTTTGTTATTTTGTTTTGTAATCCGTGCAAAGTTTGATAACGGTAACAAAATCTGAGGAAGAGAACTGAGCAGAAACATATGAATTAGCTGTTTAGTGATCGACTACTGTTTTCTTTGTGAATCTTGAGGATTTGCCTAGTGGCTCTTGCTACTACTTTTTGAGGCCAAAATTGATGTTCTTCAAAAATGAATTTCCAGTGAAGTTGCCATAGTGAGAGCGGCACAAAGTTATCATATCTAAGTATGTCACAGAGAATGAAGGAGCGACTTCAATGTCAGAGGAAGAAGGGAGTTGAATGAGGCTGTAAGTCAACCTGGCAGGGTCAACGAAAAAGCGAGAAGAAATGGTTTGCCAGATTATATTGTCAGTTATTGTTATTATTACATGTTATAGATTTTGATGTCGCCGCACGCTTAAAAAATCGCCTTTTATGGCTTCATGTTGCACAAACATTCCTTTTTAGAAAATTTTCTAGAAAAATAAAATACTTTTTCTTGATTGGCTAAAGATCTTTGAAATACATGAAAAGAAAATGTATGTTGTAGACAATCATACATCTCGTTTGAGCTATTTTATTGAATAGAATCACTTCATAAGCCCTTTACTATTGGTATGAGTTTTTTCGAATTTTTTTTGTAGATTTCAAGTACTTTTTATAATTTTTTTTTGAGTGCCTGTCATTTTCATAAATCTAACACTAGATCTATCTCTTTTCAGTAAGACTATTTGCTTTCATTGTAAAAGCTGAAACTGATAATTGGTTAGTACATGATCTCTAAAGAAGTAAATGAAATTGAAAGAAATACTCATTAATTGCAGCGAGTTGAAGCGCAACAACTGATAGTCTTTACTCATAGTTTTATAAATTCTAAACCAGTTGTCAGCGTTAATATTATAATATTAATTAAAGCTAAGATCCGATTAATTTGTACATAGTTATGCCGCGGCTTATAGTAATGTAATAAAAAAAAAGAATCTCGCTAGCTGCTTGGTATTCCCAGCATTTTTGATTTATCATGAACGTGTTAATAAAACAACTGTTGAAATACGTATTGAAAATAAAAAGAAAAAAAAAAACGAGGGAACATTTACCTTTGAAGCTCCTTTCAGTATGGAAACATGAAAAGAAGGGACAAGCTATGAAATCAGGTAGGTTTGTTAATATCAAAACAATTTTCATGTATCACTTAATTATATTTCTCATGTACAGCACTTTTTTTTTTTTTTCTTATATTCTCTAAACAAAATTAAATCAATAAAAAAGAAAAAGGTAAGTCCAGTACTCCACAGACTTTGTGTTATTTTATCACTCATACAATTATTCCTTTTAGGTTTGAGAAGAAATGATTTCTGATACTCAGCTTGCTTTCATTGCTAACTCGCTCGGAGTTGTTATCATGATTTTAATAGTTATTTACCATTTCATTTCAGTCAATGAAAAAAAGACTTCATCTTGATCTTCATATTGTAATAAACAACACTCATGCTTTATTACCTGGACACTTTATATTCATTTTAAAGTCCCGTGGAAAGATTTGGTTTGTTGCATGACATTTATTCGTAAACTAATTTACAGCCAACATTTCAACAGCTCAATCAACGTAGATTATTTCTTTTTGTCCCTTACAGCAGACATTAGACTTTTCCTATTCTATTCAACTTGGGCTTGTAATTAATAAGCTCTGTAGCTCTTCACTTTGTGCGAATACTATATTATTAGCTTTTTTTTTCGTTTTCTGCTGTGCTAGCTATTTGTAAGACAAAAAGAACGCGTTAAATATGATGTAAATGAAGACTGTAAAGTTATAATGCATGTTCATTAGACACATCGAATCCTGTAGTGCTTGACTATTGAATAGGCACTGGTTGTCTTACTAGGGAATATAAGCTTAGTTTATAAATCAGTATGCTTTATTCATCTATATCATGAAATCAACTAAAAATGAATGACGAAAAAGCATAAAAGGACAGAAGGAGAGACAAGAGGCTACAGAAGTTGGTAAAAACTGCGGCTATTTCCACATGCAAACAAAAATTAAAGCTCCTCTTGTGATCATGTATATTGAAGTGGTACACTACCAATTACACTCACAAGATCTTTATGCGCTTTTTTTACGTAATTTATAAAAGTTGCACATTTTTACAACATGGATGACTGAAAAAAATATTGTTCAAAAGCCGATACTATTCCAAAAAAAAAAATCCTTCTATTCTTATACAAGACTATTGAGCATGTTTATGAATTATTCCAAGAAATACACTTTGTAATGTTACCAAGAAAAAGTAAAGCGGAGGTTTAATTAAGCGCAGTTACAATAATTATGCCATTCATAATAAACTTTCCTTTCTTTTTTTTTTCTTCTTTTTTTTCATTCTTTTAAGATGCAAGTAGCAAGCAATAATGGTGTTCAGACAACGCTATTAACATTAAATGACGCCATCCATGACTCACCAGTCTATCGTTCTTCTTCCTTACATTTTGATGAACAACTTGAGTTGCTTGAAAAATGGTTGGACTCACTTTGTAAGCATATGAAGCAATATGCAGACAAATTGAATAGTAAGGAATACTATAGACATGGATGATGTTTTTTAATTTAGATTAGAGTTTAATATGGAGACAAACACGCTGTGTAAAAAAGTAATTCCAGTGGGCATCGACGATATCATGATTGATTCTAATTTCCCGGGGGCTGTCATTAAAAGCTTTTCTGATGCTTTACAGACAAGTTTGGCATTCAAAACTAAATTGGTAACACATACACATTGCCATCCTATAATTATTAATAATTTTTTTTAATAAGGTCTCGGATATTGAAGATAACTTTATTCAGCCACTCCAATCATTTGTAAAAGTTCAATTGAAAGAATTTAAAGATTTCAAGAAACATTATGAAAAGTGTCTAGAGAGATATGAAAGTCAGTTATACAAGTATACTTCTCAAAGCAAAACAAAGGAAGCATCGGCTATAAGAGAGGAGGCTTTTAGGCTTTATGAGGCAAGAAAAGCCTATGTTCGTATGTCTGGTCAACATGTCATTAGGGCTATCCATTTTCGTTCTCTACTAGAACATTTTCTAGTCGAGAAGTTTACATTGGCTACTTTGTATCATCTAAAAGACTTTAATGGTAGCTCTGATTCTTGGTCAAACATAGAAACAAACTTGAGTTCTTGGAAACAATGGTTGATTGATGTAAGTTTATATTTCTTTTGTACTTTTCTGTGATGATGAACTTTTTTTTATAAACAGGATAAAGATACATGTAATTACCAATTACACCAATTGCAAAACTCGCGCCATTTATTAGAATCTAAATATTTAAGCAGCATACGGCCTGCAAGAGACTTGGAAAAATATGCAAGTTCAAGTCAAAGCAACAGGCATTCACTGGACTTTACTTCAAGCTTACACAGAACCAGTAGTCAAAAATGGGGTTATCTTTTTGTTAAAGGGGCTAGAAACAATTGGATCAGAAGATGGTTCTTTTTGTATGATGGTTGCTTTGGTACATGCCATATTACAGGTAGTCGGTTGAAGGGAACTATCAGTATTGGAGATCGTATATCTATCTTATTGTGTGATATAAAGCCATTAACTGATATTGACAGAAGATTTTGTTTTGAAGTGATGTGTGCTCATCAGTAGGTATATATATGTTCTTTATGGCTTTAAAAGTTAACATTTATCCATTGCAGACCTTCCTTTGTGCTTCAAGCTGAAACTGAAGAGGAGATGCGTGAATGGATCGGCGCTTTTGAAAAATCAAAGCGATTGATGTTACAAAATGAGCAATTGGATTTCAACAAAACATCTGTCGTATCCGACGATCACACTTCTGGAACAAAGTCTACAGCTACAACGATGCTCAATGGAAAACATGCCACGGCGAGCCATCTATCTGAAAAATCAACGAATGTTATTGAGAAGCCCTCGATTGTATTGCTCTCCAGCTCCCCTGAACTCGAAAATGAATCACAATCTACTTCTCTTACACCACTTCTTGTCCGTGAGGCCGCTCATGCATCCCTTAATTCCCAAACTGGCAGCACTACAAACCTTAGCCTTGAGTCAGCTTCAAACCAACAATCTCCAAGCAGTTCAACAACGACAGCAGCAGAAACCAACTCAGCCAATAACTCATCATGGGGTATCCCATGGACTTTAGTACCTAGCATGTTCCAAAGTAACAGCACTGACGATATTATGAGTGAACTACCACCGTCATCCTCTGCTACTTCTTCTAGTGTACCTGATGCGGAAGGAAACCAGATCGTTTGGCCTGTCAAAGTAGATAGTTCTGTTATACCCAAGATTGAGTTGACTGGATATTCCGCTGATCTAGATATATGCAATAAAGAACTGAGGCAATTGTTTGGTGGAGTTGGATCAAAAGAAGTGGTCTTGACAGGTAAATAAAGAAGAAATAGCTTATGTTTCTTTTTGGTTCATCTTTAATTTACGTTAAGTATAGCTTTTATTGGCTTACTGAAAAAGAAACCCTCGAAAAAGATCGACTCATTGCCTGAATTGCCTTTATCACCTACCACAGCCAATCATTCAACAGATCAACTTGAGCAGGAGCTTAGTTCACAGTTACCAATCAATATAAAGGAACCTTCCTCTACTTTTGGATACGCTTACACAGGCAAAGGTTACATTACGCAAGACACTTTTTGGTTCTATAGTTGTATTGTGTTGAACTGCGTGAATACGGTAAGATGACCTTTTTCTTCTTCTTTTCATATTTATCTATAGCGTATGTATGTCAAATGTAGGTTGCTGTGCGTCTATCTGACATTAAATCAGTTCGAGTCATTCGTGATAGCTCTATTCAAAACGACGGCACAAATTCAAATCTTGCACTTGCCATCGATCTTATCCGTACGCAACACGGATCAGATGAACCTTTGATTTTTACATCACTCATGGACAATGTGGAGGTCCTTGCTGAAAAGCTTAAATTTGCTATTGAAAATGCAAAATCATCCAAGGTAAATCAACGACTTCAATCAGAATACACAAGCGATGGTAACCTTTTTCTTAGTCTGCTTCACTTCAAACAACATATGATATCATTCATGCTTTATCTGCATCTAAACATAAAAACAACAATCAAGTCAAGACAATCATCAAATCTGCTGCTGAACCTTCGCCTTCCAGTCTATCCTTACCCGAAATCTCTCCTATTCCAAGCCGATCCACAAGAGCAAAAAGAAGACGACAACGCCACGTAAATTTCTGCCCCTGTGAGCCAAAGTCGGGTGCGATCGCTGCGGCATTGACGGCAGCCACATAAGCAGGTGGTAGTGGCTTTTTGGATGCACGTAAAGAGTTTCAGGAAGAGTATCAAAACATGTTGAAGGATAAAAGATCAAAAGCGGTTGTTGGAGATGCACCCGTTGTGACGACGATCGAAACAGCTCAAAAGGAGCAGCCAGAGAGTAAGCCAGCTGCTGGTGATTTGCCGAGTGATTTCAAGATTCCTTCGGACCCAGTCCAGTGTGGATGTACTAACCACTTGGATAAACTTGAATCAGAGATAGAACTTCCTATATCTGCAAAGAGTTTATATTATTTATTGTTTGATGACGAAAATCCTCATTATTTAGATATTTGGGAAAGAAAAACAGTTGGAAATAAGAGTAAAGGTAAAAAGGATTTGACAAGGAGTCTATTGTTTACATCAAACTAATATCCAATAGAATTATCAATGACAAAGTGGGGACAGGGCATTGAAGGAAAATTAGAACGTACACTCAAGTATATCATACCGGTCAATAATGCCATGGTAAAATTGAAAGAGGCTGAAGCAATTGAAAGACAAGTGATTGAGAAAAAAGAAGATTATGTGTAAGTTTAATATGATGAGAAAAATAAGTGAATGTGAGATTGACTTCAAATTGCTATTCTATCAATAGATGCTATGTAGTCATGACAACTACAAAGACACCTCAGCTTCCTTATGCCGATGCCTTTGTTCCATACCTGAAATACTGCATTACCTGGGTCAGTCCAGATAGATGTAAGTTAGCTTGCCATACGGGCGTCAAGTTTATAAAGAACATCCTTGTGAAGGGCATCGTAAGTAAAGCTGCCATGAGTGGAATGTCTGAAAACTTGAAAGTCTTTGTTCCCATCATTCAAAACGAAGTGAACAAGCAATCTGGAAGCAAGGTTAAAGGCAAAGCTGCTCAAGAAGAGGCCCCATTAAATGTCGATTCCGTCAAGGAACCTGTTTCCGCAGCCGTTGAAAAAGAAGCTGACTGGTACAGTCAATATGTAGACCCTGTTATTCAAACAGTTCGTGACTTAGTGGAAGGGCTGCCTTTGTCTCTAAAAGCATCTTTCGGTGTCCTTGTTATCCTCTGGTTTTTATACAGTTGGCTATTCCGTGCTGGCTCACGTACAGTAACTGTGGATCAAGCCAAGCCTAGCCAAGTTGTTTTCCGTGCAGTCTACTTAAAAGATATAGACGAAGGCCTATTAAACAGGGATATCAAATCAGCTTACCAGTACTCTGACAGGTACTTTCAGACATATAGAAAAGGAAATAAAGGTATACTAACTACATTCGTTTGTATAGCTTCCGCTTGTTCTTGGAGTCAAATTCACGCAACCAATCAGGCTATAGACATCGTTGGCACAGCTCTCGTCATCATCAACTCGCTATTGATCTCTTGTTCAGTAGAGAACGCGTTGCTATGCTCCGACATGATGCCTTAGCACTCTTCCAGCTTGTAAACGAGGTGGATTCGCATTTGTTAGAGAATGAATACATCAATTGGCTAATGGATACTCGCCTTCAATGTCTTTTGCCTGATGTTGATCAAAATGAATTATGCTGCGAAGATGTAAGTCGTCAGCTAATTTCATTTCCTGTTAGTCCTTTAAGAAAACAATAAAAACCTCTAGTTTTCTTTTTCTTTACATTTACAAAAGGTTTTTTTTTGGAAAAGAAACTAAGGTCTCACTCTACAATTCTATTATACGAAACATCATTTAGTGTGAACTTTCTATATTTCCTAGTATTCAATTTCTTTACAGTTATGAAATATGGATTCCTAGAGTTGTGATGTCTATTTTTCGTCATATTTGGTCATGTTAAGATATTACATTGACCTTATATTTGGTAATATATATTAAATATACTGTTCTTGAGATTTCTTTGTAGTAGAAAAATGGAAAGTATAAAAAGACTTTCTGTAATTCATTAAGTCTGAGAAGGGATAAAACCATCTTTTTTATCATTATATACGAACCTTGTTACTATTATAAGACTTGGCGCGGTCTCATTAGTATGTTTTCTACTTTTATTCATGCTAAAAGCTATAAAAACCGACACTAAACAATTGTTCCCTTCCCTCTTATTCGGTAAAAAGTAACTGACTAACTTTCGTCATTTGGACGGAGTTTCGAAGCCTAACATTGAGATTGCCAAACGAGACAAAAACAGCTGAGATCAATATTTATTAACATTTATGGTCATGAGGGAGGCTATGCCTTACACACAGCATTACTGTATTGAACTAGACTGTTTCTTTGTTTATCCGGGCTGTTTTTTTGTTTACTAACAGATGTGAATCCGCCATTGTCTTTGCGACGAACAGACTTATAACTTAACTCAGCAGTATAATTTTATGCGGGGATGGTTCGTACCTTTAATAAATATGTCATTTAAAATAGTGTAACTATTATAGATGAGAGCTGTCAAAACTTTCCATTTCCTGTCAATTGAATAAAGCAGCTTGCTTTTTCTTTTAAATAGAGTAAAAAGTGCTTTAAAGTTTAATATTCAGTTGCTGCGTCTTGATTTTGCTTTGACTGAAAATAACTCAAAAATAAATCACTAATAAAACTATCTGCGGTGAAACGTCAGTAACGTCACCATGCAAAGTAGTCTCTTTTTGGAAAAGAAAAATGAAGTTTTTTTTTATTATTATTATTTCCTTTATTTACTTTCTCAGTAATTCAAAGCAGTCTGAAAGAAAAAAGAAAAAGAGAGACAATTATCTGTGTAAATAAAAGTTTTGGCAATGCTAAATATTGCGCCTTATATTGCAAAGGTAATTTTCTTACCCCTTTTTTTCTATGGTTACTCATTTCTTTGTATGAAAACAGTATGTGAGATCTTTACATGCTCGGTGTGATAAATTACAAATTCCTTACAGCCAATCTCAATTCGGTGTTGTGCTCATGGTCGATGTTGTTGGTAAAAAAAAAAAAGTCATCATGCTTTTGTTATTTGAAAAATTAATCCTTTTTTAATATACAATAGGCTTTAGTACAGTAAGTTGAATACAGTAATGTTTTTTTCTTAAAGAGATTTAGAAGGTTTACATTGTCCATAGCTAACTACATTGGCTGCTGAAAAAGGTGATTCTGGTGCTGAAGCCGTTGCGCTTGAAATAGGAACTTATATGGGAAAGGTACAAAAGAAAAAGAAAAAGAAATTAAATAAAAACAAATCAATAAAATTAACTAGAACAATTTATAAATATTTATAGTGTATAGAAATCATTGAATATTTTGGTGGAGATGTTGTAAAGGTATCTGGAAAGTTGATGCAACTGTATTAAAGGATAGCCAATTAATATTAACTTTTTATTTATTCAGTTTTTAGGTGATGCGGTTTTAGTTAGTTTTCAGGTACAGTCTTTGGAAAATGAGATGGACAGCCATGAAGGAGAAAGTGCCAGAGATAGAGAAAATAGACAAAAAAACATACTCGTCCAAAGGGCATTTGACTGTGGATTACAGCTCTTGGCTAGATTGTCTCGTTATCGAGTTTATTTAACAGCAGAGGAACGCACAAAGCATAGATCATCCGTAGACACAGATCAAAGACAGGACAACAATCATCACTTCTTTTTATTTGACGAATCAACTAGTGAACACTCATCAGTGGATGGTAGCTTACAACTGAGTGCAGCTTTAGATATTGATTATACCTACGACGCAACCACGTTTAATTTGTGGAACTGTATCCCAATCTTGTTTGGAAAGAGTAGAAAAAATAAGGTTTATACAGCGAGGAGAAGAAATAGCGTGAAAAGCTGTGAGATGATAAAAGAAAAGCCAAGTGCTGTTGATCTAGAGCTACATATCGCTCTTTCTTGCGGAAACATCACTAATATTATCCTTGGCGAAATGTATCCAGCAAACAAAGCCGAAAGCGATGCACGTTTAGCAAGAATAGCAAAGAAAAATGTACACTTTTCATTCATTAATGGGGATGAGAATATATCAGATCATACATTAGGCTATAATGGTCGATTAGAGTATGCCATTTGTGGACCTGCTGTTGAATCACTTGAAGATGCCCTGGATGCTGCAAAAGCTGGAGAGATGAGCATTACATCTGAAGCATTTGATCTGTTTCAAGGCCTAGACTTATCTTACGAGAAAAGAGGAGAGTTTTATATTGTGAAAGGCATCGGTACGCAAAAAAACAAGAACAATCGATCATATCAACCCCACTTTAAAGGGTTTCCTTCTATCCATACAAATCACTTGGCAATAGACTCGTCTCGCTTCAACCAAACACTTCATATTGAACCACCAACAAATGATGCTCTTAATCCTTTAACCAGTCCCAATTATTTAAAATACATAAACCAAAGCGCCCTTTACCGACTTCAACACAGCCCAGACAATAACTTCCCGGCTCAATTCAGAGATGTAACGATCATGTTTATCAGTCTCGGCAAACTGAACGTTGCGACGCCTGAAGGTCTTCGATCAGCACAAAGAGCAATGCGAAAAACGATCCGGGTTTTGGTAAAGTACGAAGGCATCCTTCAGCAATTTGCTGTAGATGACAAAGGAGCCACTTTGCTAGCTGTCTTTGGACTTCCGCCCTTATCTCACGAACGAGAGGCAATCTTTGCTGCCAAGGCAGCTGTCGAATTAAGAGATACCTTTCGAAGCTTCCTCAGGGATTTTTCAATCTCACTTTCAACCGGTGTCATCTTCAACTCGGTCTTACCCCAGGGCAATCCTTACAGACGCGATCCAGCCATTGCGGGTGATACAATCATCTTGGCTGTTCGAATGCTCAAATTCCCATTTGCTAAAAAAAATATCGTTTGCGACTTTGCTACAAAGCAGCAAATTGGTCGCATGTGCGAATTTGAAGACCACGGAGAAAATTCGGTGAAAGGCAAAGTCAAACCTCTGCAGATCTTTGGTCTTGTTCGATTTGCATCTGTAAGGAACAAGCGACCATGTGGCGGAGAGAAAAATTCAGATTTTATAGGCTACAAATCAGAAATGGCGGAAGCGACAGAATTCGTCAATGACTGGATGGAGGCGCCTAATGAACATCTCTTAATCATCTCTGGTCCTTCTGGTGTAGGGAAGAGCTTCTTTTGTCATACCCTTAGTAAAGAAATACATTCCCAAGATACAATATGTTGCTGGTCATCATCTACAGAAGGTAAAAAAAAAAAAGATAACATGTATAGTTCGGTATTTTTATGAAAAATAGTTGAAAAAAGTTCAAAGTATTATCTTGTCAAAAATATACTCTTGGCCTTGTTTGAAATTATAGATTCAGATCAAGTGCCTCCCAACCCAAGACGAAGGTTATCTTGTTATCCTGGATCCCCTGGGAGTCATGCACACGATTCTATTCAATTTTGTGCTTTAGGGCTTGATGGCTCTGGCAGCTCTTTATCATCCTCTCCACCTTCACCTACAACCATTACAACCGTCAAAGATTTACATGTACCGAGCGGTAACCAGAACAATGCTCAACTGTCTACCTCCTTCCTGTCTGGTTCGAGGTTTTCCAATCCTGGGGATGACTTGAGCGGAGAAAATATGCCTGAAAGCTCTCATGAATTAGTCGATTTGATCACTCGCTGTCTAAAAAAATGTGGTGAGGAAGAAGAGTTCTTGCCTTTATTTAAAGTTGTTTTCACTGCGCTGGCCGGTTTACATGATAACAGAGCTACTCGACGATTAGATATCAGAGGGCGCGATATTTTATTGACCGGTGTGATCACTCGTATGGTTCGTTATGTGTCTGAGCATACTGGGCTTGTGTTCATTTCAGATGATGTGCAGTGTAAATAGAAAAAAAAAAAAAAAAAAAAAAAAAAAAAAGGATAGTCTGTGTATTAACTTTTTTTCTGTTGCATAGGGGCTGATTCTGCTTCGATCCGATTACTACAACATATTCATGAACATTGTCAAAAAGTTTTACTTGTTTTAGCAACTCGTCCTATCAAAGATTATAATGTCACGTTTACCAAAAAATTTAGGGAAGTCGGTGCCTCTCGAGAAATCAAATTGAATGGTTTAGGGGCCGCAGAAATTGCTGAAATCATCCTACAAACCTTTCAGACTGCGAGTGTGAGTAGCGTAAGTCCTGAAATTGTTTCTGTCATTCAAAAAAGAACAGGAGGAAATCCTCTATACGTGAAGTAAAAAAAAAAAAAAAAAAAAAAAAAAAGACTTGGCAATACATTTTCATGTATTAACTTTGATGAATGTATAGAAATATGGCTATTGTGCTCAAGGATTTCAACCATGTCACTGTTGTTGAACATGTTTTAGTACCAAGTAGTACCCGTTTTGACTTGGAGGACTTGCTGGGAAATTTTGATTATAAACGAATTATCAAAATGCAATTCGATAGAGTAGACAATAGCTTCCAAGAACTTTTAACTGTAAGATTTTTTTAACTAAACCCCAGCCATTTCACACATCTCTTTATTTTTTGTATTAGGTTGCAAGCTGTTTGGACCAGTATTTTACCATGAAAGAGGTTCAGTCTGTCATTAAAGAAAACAACGCAGAGTTTAAGCATGCAAGTGAAGAAGATGCCCGAAATAAAGTAGAAAAGTATGATGCCTACCATTTTATTCAAAAAGTAGACGAGCAAGTGCATGAAACGGATGAAGATGTTTACGCATTTACGCATATTACGATTCCCCAAAGCATTTATGACATGGTCTCTTATGAAACACGAATACTTTTACATCGTTTACTAGCCAGGTATTATGAAAGCCAATTAACAAGAGAAAACTACAGTAAACTATTGCCCAAGGTAACGCGCCACTATCTTCAGACAGATTATCTGGATAAACAGTTGTATTATTTGGAGGCTCTGGCGGATTTAAATATGCGATCGTTTTTATTACCCGAAGCTACAAGTAATCTAGAGCGGATTGTAAAGATACTGAATGACAATCCAGACTTGGCTGTTCAATTTGGGCGCATTCATCGCAGTGATATCTACCGTCGTCTGGGCATGTGTTTCACTATGCGTACAAAGCTAGTTGAAGGAGAACAATGTCTATTTGAAGCACTGGAGTGCCTAGGCCATCCCTGGCCGCAAAGTGAACCCGAGTTTTTCTTCAAGTTTTGGGTCAATAAGATTTCTCAGTTTAGACACCGAAAGCTAAGGGTGTTCAGAAAGTTTGACAAAGACCTAAAGAAGAAAGAAATTGGTAAACGTATTGTGGAAATTATGGTTCAGTTATCCAATATTTATTTTTATACTGGCAAGGGCAGGGCCTTTATGTATACTTGCTTGGTTGGCTTAAACGCCTGTGAGCGCCTTGATGAAGTAGGACCCAGCCACACATTATTCTTGGCTAGAAATTCTTTACTTAGTTGGTTGAACGATGAAAAGGAGCAGAGCATCTTTTATATCACTCAAGCACTCAAATATATGGATGACAAGAACGATGCTGATACCTTGACCATCTGCGCTCATTTGTGTTTTGCTGCCGGAAAGTTTAAGAATGCAACCACACTGCTCTACCGCTCGATGGATGCAGTGCAAACCTTGGGCGTTGTTACCGACTGTCAGGCATTTTATCGATCTGCTGGACTTGTGATTACAATGAGAATATTTGAAGGAACGCTAAATAACTCATCGGATGACTTACTGCTCCTAAAGCAGATGGGTGATACGGCGCGAAACAATGGTGATTTTGAAGCCGAGATATGGTTAGGTGTTTACCATATTGGAAATGCATTGATTGGAGACAAACTAAAGGAATCTGAACCTTTTGTGGCGCTTTTAGAAGCTCATTTAAAGCATGCTGCAGATTACAACAAGATTGCTATTCACGGTACGCTGCTTTGTTATTACGCAAGATGTCATAATTATGAAAATGCTCGAAAGCATACCAAGTGCCTCATGTCTATCTTACCTCTCTTGACCGTCACACGTAAGCTTTTTTATTATAAATTCATATTTTTGTTACTGATGTATTACGAACATGTCTTTTAGCAAACATATTCCCTATATTCGGTCTGATTTTTGCAACCATGGGGCTGTATTTTTTAATTGAAGATGAAAGAGTCGATTTTGTATCAGCCAGTGAATCAAAGAATTACGGACATTTCATTGAAGGGATATCGAGATTGAATCATGCTTTTCAGCAAGTCAAGTTTTGGGAATTCACACAACCTTGCCTGTACCTGGCCAGGGCTTTACCTTATATCAGTACAGGTCGAACTGTAGAGGGATTTACTGTGCTTCAACATGGTGTGATGGAAATGCGATTTATTCAAGAAATTCGATTTTTGAAGGCTTTTTATTGGGCCAACTTGGGTAAATACTCGTTTACACCTGCAGATAGACTAGAGTGGACACGAAGGGCAGAGAAAGACTTTGAAACCCTAAAGATTCCTTCACATATTTATTGCAACCCTGACCCAATCAATCTTTATTCCCGTGGTCGATCTGCTGATTTACGGGGACATTATGAACATGTATAAGATCTCAAACTACAGTTAAAGAAACTAGGTTAGGCCAGTGAAAAAAAATTTTAGTCAATTTAAAATTGAATTGGGACACGGTTGCCAAAAAAAAAAAACTTGTCCAACTTACACTGTACGGAAGTATGAGAGAGTCATATCAATCACACGGAAAGCTGGCCACTGGGATCTAACTAACGCACAAAGGCATCAAGGCGCTGATTTTTGTTTTTTGCAGCAAATAAAAATATATCCAGTATGTTATGAGCAGCCATGATATCACGATTCCATATGATATTGCAATTGTTTTGCTTACACTTCAATACCGTATGTACTCTTCGCTTTGATTTGGCGGTTACAACATTGTCTACGTTTCTAGTCTTGCATTTGTTGCAGATTTGGCTTGTTAAGTATTCATCCACCATGCAAATATCAAGCTGCTTTCCACAATATTTTTTCAAAGCCTTCTTAATCATCCGTACAGGAGCAGATTTATTTCCACGGAGGCTGGAACCAAACATACCATCACCAAAAGCAATGATGGTTTTCTTGGATCTTTTTTCGTGATCAATGAGAGCAGAAGGATAGTATCTATTCTCTTTCTTGGTAGATGTTCTTACGCCTGTAGTTGCTTTTTCATCGTATTTGGCACTACCGTGAATGAAGCGCTTACAGATCTCATGAACACCTTTTTGTTTTCTCATGTAGCATTTGAACTTCAGCTTTGACGACCTACACAGATTTTTGCATGTTGCTCAAGTAAACAAGTAAAAAAAAAATCATGTTTTTATTTACCAAGATTTTTCATTGTAGTAACTTGTAATATCGTCATATAAACTTAGTCTTTCTTTGCAAGCTTTTAAAAATTCTGCCATATCGGATGTCTTCAACGAGCTTAAATTAGAAACTTTCAAAAACTGAGCCTTGTGTTGTTCTTGATGCTTTTTTCGTATAGAATTCGCATCATTATAGCCACACAGATGATAGTACTCGTCCAAGCTTGTAGTCCTTTGTCTTCCGGATGTATCGACGGCAGTTACAAGTGTGGCAATACCAGGATCTACTCCCCAAATTTCACAGCCATTTTCAATATCTTCGAGGAAGTCCTCAGGCTGTTTTCCCAGTAGAGTGTCTATTTGTTTTTTCTTTCTCACTCTAGAAAAAAGGAAAGAAATCGAATACCCATCGGTATATATAACATTTCTATGTATAACTTGATTAAATTAAGGCTCTTATTTTTCAATTCAACTAAGCGAACTTACTGAAATTGTTTTTTCCCCTCTGAAAGGCTTTTTCGAGTTCGAAATCCCATTTTGGAAAAGTTAAAAAACCTATAGTAGAAGTCCGAAAGAGCCGATTTATCTTTAACACCTTTTGGGATATTTTCAATACCAGATTGCTGCAACAGTCGCCAGAAAGCTTGGGCATCTATTTGTATTGACTTCATCGCACATGAGTATACAGGTAATATGGAAAAAAAGCGATAGCCTCGCCGATCTGTGTATTTAGCAGGCGTGAATGTTCCATCTTCAATTCTAGACTGGATACTTGTAATAAATTTCAAAAGAGCAGGTAAATGGGGCTCAAGCTTCCCTAATTTTTTCCCAAGCACTAGTGGTATTTTTGAATTAATGCTTTGCAGTACTTGTTCCTGTAAAGACTTGAAGCTTCGTCTATTGAGTATTGAAGTAAACGTGAGCTCTTTTAACTTCCTATAAATGTAGGACTTGGAGGCAAAGGTGGCTGGTTTTTCTTCCATAATATTCACCTTCTCATTTATCTTTTGCTGAAGATAGAAAAGCCACTTGAAGAATTCATGAGGTTTGGAGTACAGGTCTTCCGCATCGCAGTTCATTGTCTGATATCGACTCCATAATGCATTCATCTTCTCTATGGTTTCTTCTAAACATTGATTTCTTTCTAAAGATGAGGGCCATATTGATTGCTGTTTCTGCTTTAATGTATAAACATAGTGAGAGAGTGCTTTTCTTTGGGCTACTGATAATCCTTTGCAATAGAAGGGAGAAGACATATTTGAAAAAGCTTCCAGAAAAAAGCGGGTTGTTCTCCTTTCATGGTTTTCACATACATGGTTGCGTATGAGTACATCGTATTGTTTACACATAATAGACAGAACAGACGAATATCCAATACCCTTGAGGGATTGCAGTATTGTTTCATTGACTTGGCATTCGTTGCAAAATTCAACAAAGTAATCTTGACAGTATTTAGGGACTTTTTTTCCATTGCCAGTTACAACAGTGAAAATAGAATAGACAAGGGTATGATCAATAATTGGCACTTGTTCCCCCTTGCTTAAAAGCTTCAAAAAAACATAGTTCATAAATAGTGAGCCTACGTGGATCGCTTTGGTTGTGTAGGCCACTACTGAAGCAATCTTTTCATAAACCCTTGTGTCCGTACATATATTTTTTAAGGAGGATTTGATTGCAAAAGTTTCCTTTTTCTCATCAGGATTGTGAGATGGCTCCTTTTGCTTCTTTTTTGGGCAAAGGTTGGATGATGATCTTGAGTGAGTATGCAATCCGCAAGAAGGGCATGTCTTTTCTGTATTGCTTTTTGTTTTCATTCTAAAGTCCTGCAAAGCAAGTTGTTTATCTATTTTCTTCTGTATCTTTTTGGAGGTAGGAGGAAGAGCACTAGGAGTCTGTGAAGTAGAAACCTGTGAACCAGAAGCAACTGAAGTGGTCAGAGCAGATGTAACTGATATATTATCAGAATTGACTTGTTGAAAAAAAAGTAAGGAACATGATACCTCGCAATGTGTTAGTTTGGTACTTACTCTTTAAAATCTTTCTTTTTGTTGACGAGCTCTTCGCGGGATCATTTTTATATCTTCGCTTCATTATCTATTATAAGCTTCAGAAAGAAAATAAATATTTATAGATTTGTTCAAGTTCTGTTACTTTCTATTGAAATCCTTAATGACCAATGAAAGTTTTTTGATATATAACAGTAGCAAAACTGATTAATTGCTTTGGAGCATCTCAAAACTATAGCTTGTGGCGATCCAGCGTAATTACTAGTCATATGCTTTTCTTGACTATTTAATTAATAGACTGGCAGGTAATGTAATTGGCTATACGGCTTATATAATGTTATAAGATAATAAGCGTTTTGCATAAAATTTATTCTACCTCATATTTTGTAATATACACAGTGGGGACTAAGTAAATCTGTCCATTTTGAATATGAATATTCATAACTTAAGCAATGGTTTCAGGAATTACTGCTTTGTCCGATTTCCATTTTCGCTTTTTCCAAAAAAGGTGAATTAACCATTTTAAAATTAATTATTATTCGTCCAAAAAAAAACTAACATTCTGTCTCTCCTTTGTCCCATTTTCCCATCTGTGTCCCATTTTCCCATCTGTGTCCCATTTTGGCAACCGTGTCCCAATTCAATTTTAAATTGACCAAAAATTTTTTTCACTGGCCTAACCTAGTTTCTTGCACTGTACACTATTTCCAGGAATAGATGTCGCGTTTACCTGTCGCTTTTTTGTATATATTGTATTATAAACTTTGTAAAAATGCGACTTTACTTTTTGAAAACAGTTAATTTAAAAAAGAAGAAAACAAATTACTATGAAAGGAAATTTTGTTTCCTCAATAACACCATGTCATCATGAGCCATCTCTTTCTTTCTTTTTCTTATTACGAAATAAAACATGAACGACTCTATTGGATACGCATCCTACCAGCAACAATACAGCCCATCATCCTATCAAACGAACGACACTGTATCCATCATCTTATTCTTTGCCATCATATTTTTACTATTTATTTCATTCATTATTTATTTTTGGTACACTGAATGGCACACAATACCCATAGATCAAAGAGGAGACCACGAAGTGAGCCAGCGACAAGAGATTTTTTTGCTCGTCGACAACATGTCGATTCAGATCAAGACATGTTTCAAAATACCCCTCTTGACACTCATAACCTTACTCTGGAAAAGGACGGTAAAGAAGTCGGTCGACATGAACGTCCCACTGGCATCACACGAACGAGTGTATTCAGCCAGGTTCTATCATCTCTTCTCTTTACTCTTCATCATCACCTTTACCATTAGCCTGGCCATCATCATCGGCGCCACCAGTGGACCCAATCCTTCTTCGGTCCTACTTCAGGCCGCGCTGTTTGTCCTTGTGCTGTCGATCAATCTGTACTTGATCACCCGCCAGCGATGTTACTATATGCAAAAGCGAAAACTGTTTGGAGAGCACGATGCGCATATCAATGCTGTCTATGACACTCGGTTCTCTCAGTGGGACAAGTCAATGTGGTCCAATTGGGTTCAGATCGCGATCCTTGTCATTGAGTTTTTTCAACTCATGACCTTTCCCTTACGTGATCTGATCACCATCACTTCCTTTCATCATTCTTCGGTCTCCTTCGTGCTGAACGTGGGTGGGTTTATGCCGGACATGAGGACGCCGGCTTGGTATACGTATTCCTTGTGGACTGCTTTTGCGGTGACATTGTGCAGTATGCTCTTGGGTATCCTTATTCATTCTATCAATCTGAAGTATCCTTACAAGCTATCCACACGCTGGGTTCGATGGTTTATACCAGTTGCTGTAAGTCAAGTGTTTCATCTTGTACAAAAGACTTATGTTTCACTAGACTTTACTCTATATTCCAATCTTGGTAAAAAAAAAAAAAAAAAAAAAAAAAAAAAAAAAAAAAGAGACAAACAGTGATTGATATAAACTAAATGATTTGATCCAACAGACAACCTTTGTTAGTTCAGCAGCTTGTCAGTCATTAAATATACCCGCAAATGATTTCAGTTCTACCCTTCGATGTCATTCACCTACTATATCGCGACAAATATACCTTTGGTTGTCATTGGTAGGCTATCTCTTGGCTTACTTTCTGATCACCATCTTTTTGACAAGCTATGAAAGGGTGCCTATAAAGAATGAAATAGCTTACAAGTCAATCAGTGTTGCTTTTATAAAAAATATGGGTAAATAATAGAAAGAGCATGAATGACAAGAGAATTAAAGGTGATGTAGGTTTGATGCTGGCTATTGTGTTTTTATTAGTAGAGACAACTACCAGATTGAATCGTATGCGTGCTATTTTGTCTATTACCATCCTGTTGACCATGATTTGTTATAATATCAAGACGAATCCATGCTACGTTGATATCGCAAGTATTTTCCCTCCCTTTTACTCAATTTAAGCTCTGCTTTTACTTATTTATCATGCTAGATTAACTTTTTCAGGACAGGCTCTTTTACTTGTATTCTTTGGACATCTACCTTGGTAGCTATCTTGAGCGATACGAATGCTGCTCAGAGCTTAGGACCACTGACAGTGATTTATATCATCATTGGTGGATGGGTGTTTATCATTGTTTTGTTTATGCTCATTTACTTTATCTATTATTCTCAACCACCTATCGATTTAGAAAGCTTTGAAAAGAGACCAGAAGGGATACAGCTAGGTAGTGAGATCAATGCGGATCGGATAAGCAGTACCTTCCCTAGATGGTTTTCAAAATAAAATAAAATAAAATAAAAGAACGGATACATTTTACAATGTTTCGTGCTTAAAAATACAGAATTTGAAAATTTTGAGTTTGACCAGCAAAAAAACCCTGTAGACTAGTAAAATGTATAAATGATCAATAAAATCCTTTCATTACCAATACCAAAATCACAAAGCCAATACAAAAAGCAAAACAACAATAAAAATATATTTTATAGTAGCGATAGGGTTCAAAAAGAGCGAGTAAGGTGATAAAAATAAGGTAGTATATCTATGGTCATGAATAGCCTTGTGTACATCTATTGTTTTATGTATTCTGGCATTATCCATTACAGCATACATATTATACAATACCAGTCTATTCAATATCTGATTGATGTCCAAAGCATATTAGATAGATGAGTTGCTCCTAAGTCAAGTTCTTCCATTGATTTTGCCATATACGCCAACATTACCAAAGAATTGGAAGACGTTGATCGAGGAGGATAAGACAGACATGTATCAACTTGGCCCATTTTATGTTTAAATGGTCTTATCTTCTGTAATATATACCATGTTGAATAAAAAATCTCTTGGACTTCTAATATAGTATGTCTATAAAGTGTAACATTTAGTTTATTGGAGTAGGAGCTATTAGGTAGCTAACCAGTGTTTGATAATAGTTTGAGTAACTTTGAATGATTAACTTAAAGTGTAATTTATAGCAAGACATTTTAATGATTAAAACAATAATATGAATAATAGCTATGAGCAAAAATAATCTTACATTTCTCAGTGTTATAATCTGTATAGATCGTTATTGTAAACAAATTATAAGATGATATATTAAAATGTGAGAACTTATATTTATCCTAATGTTTATATTATCTCTGCCCATACTCGTCATACACTATTTTCGTTAAGAAATTTGCCAGCTACCAAGAAAAAAATGGCCCATTTCTTCTTTCAACTGCAATGTGTATATTCATTTATGACGGCGGCAATGGAAAGCTTGCGGATGAAGAAGGAAATGAAGCTTAAGAGTACGACATGGAGATAGATCAGGAAATGTATCCGATCGAAAATGTTGCTAGTTTTGACACGTACCTTGGTCTTAAGCCTCTGAAAAAGAAAACGATTATCAAGCAGGAGATCATTACTATGAAATTAAGAGTGCAGCTGTTGGAAGCAGAGGATCTTATAAGCATTATAAAAATACTAAAAAAGAAAAGCTTTTTGAGTTGGTTTATCTAAATGGTGTGAGTGTTCGTTCAGCTACCTTAAAATTAATTATTAAACCATATACTGCCAATAATTGGATAAATGATTTCGAAAAAGAGCCAAAGGATTTCACTGAAAGAAAATCTGGTAGTGGTAGACATCCAGGATGAACATAAAGAGTTTCTTATTGATACGGTCGACGACAATACCAGTTCTTTAATCTTATGTGATATGATGGAGAGTCTTACGACACAGTTTAGGCAGCTCGATATTGGTAAAACAGCGTTTTATAATCTTGTGACAAAAAAGTGTTCTATTAATCTGAAAAGAGCTCACTCTCACCCAGTTGAGAGAAACAATCCTGACAGGATTGAAGAACGATACCAGTGAATCAGTCGTTGGATGACAACAGATATGGGTTACATTAGTCACTGTGTGTTCATAGATGAAGCTTCTTTTCATATAAATCTAAAAAGGAGCTTTTCATGATCTAGAAAAGGCAAAAGAGCTGTCGTAGCGGTACAAAAAACGAAAGCAAGATAATCATTTTGGGTGCAATTTCTCCCTATGGTGTAGTGAATATCTCGGCAAGGCTACCATACAAACTGCTACAATCAAAGAAAGGCAAAACTCCTGATGATAGCAAAAACCTTAAAAGCGGTATGGTCAGTGGCCACTACTTTAATTTTGTAAGTAGTACATTGGATGTTACGGACAAGCATGAGGAGTTTAAAGGCCATTATTTGATAATGAATGTAATTCACCCATTCCTTCACATAATGCCATACGAAAACTTATTGAAAGTCGTAGCTATGGATGTATTTACCTTCCACCTAAGATTATTTTAACCTTGCTCTTCAGGTACTTTTTATCATTCGATCTATAAGCCTTTCTCTTTCTCTGTCGCTATAATCATTGTACACTCTCGCATTCGATTTTACAGATTTTGGCTTTTTAGTAATCTTCACCTCAACGAATCTCTCTGCAGGTTTGAGAGTTAAATACGTCTGTTGACTTGTTATTGTTTGAAGAACAATGTTAAAGTCTGAGATTTGAGTCAAGATGCCCTCCACTGGATCATAAACTTTTTCTACCTGTTCATTGCAAAGATTGTTTTGTCCTCATAAAAAAAACTGTTTGTCATTTCGTAAATCTCGAAAAAGCGAAAGAGCAAACAACCACTTCAGGAATTTGCAATAACAATCATCCTTTCAATTCCCGACAAATTAATTAACTTAAACCGACAACCACTTTTGTGTAAATCGACAGATAGATTTAATAACCCACAACTATTTTTTACAAACCGCCAAAGTCCACAGGCCAACTGTATCACCAAAAAATTTGATCTCAACTATGACAGCATGTACTAGAAGTATTCTAAATGACCTCAAAATCGATAGTTTGCCCAAAAAAGGGAAGACAGAGGGATATTGATACTAAGCTACAGAGCATAAATTTTAAATGTGTAACTAGTGTATGTAATGTGAAGAAGGATGTGATCCATATAGAAGATGAGCGCAAACTAGATCCGTATCCATCAACAGAAAGAATCTCTAACAAACAGTATTGGATCGGATAGTTATAAAAAAAAAAGATCCAAGAAATGTATTGGACAGATTAGGTCCATGTTACATGATAGCACTCTTGTTATCCCATCCTTTTTTTCGATTGGCAGCATGTTGACAACGAAGAATTATTCGAGGAAAATCATGTTTTTAATATACAATCTCTTTTATGCCTTTCTCTGATCAAAAGAGACATGCTGGAAAAGTGTCCAAAGGCATTAAGTTTAGAAAATGAAACCTATGTTCTTGGTATTAGATCGTGATACACTTTTCGCAGGTATTTTAGTGTATGGAAACCAACACCGTCTTCAACGAGCTGGAACCATAGTTACTTTATCACAGTTGGAAATTAAATAATGCCACCAACGCATTCTAAAGATAGATCGACTGGCTTTCAGTAACATTAATATCATTAATTTTTTGGTGCAAGAATAACAAGTGTCAATTTGTTTACATGAAAACCCTTATATTACAGTTCACAAGGATAGGTCGTTGAGGATTTAAAAAAAAAAAAAAGCTTCGTACATGTTATAAAGCAGCAGTGCCCACGTTTTCTTTGAGTTCCGATACGGCTGAACCAGAATATGCTTGAATAGTCAAATCAGCGTGTTGAATTAGACCCCCTGATGGGTTAAATACGGTTTACAACATCTTGTTGAAGTGAAGTATAATTTATCCATCATTGGCTGCTGCTTGAGTTATGCATCTTTACGAAAACAACAACGCCCCTGTACCCTGGATTCATGCAAATTCATTCACCGTCCAGAAAGGATGATTGAAAAATCCATGTCTTCTGTCCGACTCCTGAATTTTCTTGAGGTTAAAAAGTGTTTAAATGCAGTATGCAGCTGCATCATTGGCTCACTGTATTTTCAACAGATGCTTTCTGCTCGGAGCCATCAGTCCATCTATCTTTACACCCCTCTCAAATTCGTAAATAAATCAAGAGGGATCCCTTGCCAGTGCCTTGGATCGGTAAACAGAGTACTGGTGAACTGGCTTACCTTGGCTGACTGTGATCTTTCCTAGCTAAACATTCAAGGTGTTCCCCATGTTGTAGCACACAAGTTCAAGGACGGGACTCGTGCTACAGCCCAGTTTAGTTTTAATTTTCAGAGATTGAATTACAGATAGGACAGTTTTATTGAAAGTTTTGTTGTCTTTTTTTTTTTTCTTTATTTATTTGCAAACTTTCTCTTTAAAAAGGTTTGTTGGATATTATTTGCCAAAAGATATGGGGAACTGTATGACTATAATGCATAGTGCTAAGACTAAATCTATGACCAGTACAAGTAGTGCAGAGCAAGCATACAATGAAAGAAGAATGCCTTCAGCAGAAGAGCTGAGTACAACGTTAAACCCATCTGTCGGTCCAAATCAAATCACGGTTGATATCCGCCGAGAGTTTCATAATGAAGAAACGTCGACTTATTGGTTACCAAAGGACGAAGATGAACAAAAGAGATTGACAGGTGTAAGTCTAGAAATTGGGCGATGGATACAAACTCATGATTGGTTTCCATAGCAACACTTTGCTTTAAAAGAGTTATTTGGAGGGTAAGGTGGTATATGAAATCTCTTTCCTTTTTCTTCTTTTCTAATCTATTCAAAAGAAACATGTTGAGTAGCGTTAGTGATGCTCTGGACTTTGAAAAAGGTGTTTCTGTTTTAGACATTGGTTGTGGTTCTGGAGTTTGGATAATGGTAAAAAGCATTCTAATTGCCGGATTACACAAACTGAACTTTTTTTTAATAGGACATGATCAACGATTACCCCAACAGTACATACCATGGATGTGATATTGTGGACGTTGTCAATAAGTCAATGAAACTTGATCAGTTCACATTCAATCACGGAAATGTAGCCAAGGGACTTCCATATGCTGACAATACATTTGATTTTGTTCATATGAGACTTCTTGTCTATGCTCTTCGTAAAGACGAATGGCCTGTTGCGATAAAGGAAGCTATACGTGTTGTCAAACCAGGTGGAATATTACAACTGGTCGAAGGCGAGCCTAGAGTAATTATCCTTTGTCTTAATTTAAAATCTATTTGAAACTCATTCTTTTCTAGTTACCAAAAGACACTTCATGTGCTTATTATAAATTTACTGAAGCAAGTAAGTTTTTTTTCATTATTGTATTCGTATTTCGGAGTAATGAACCGATTTTTTTCTTTTTGTTTTGTTAGTTAATAATGTCGGTTATATGAGAGGACAAAACCCACGAGTCATACTGGAGATTGAAGAATTGGTGGCTGCAAATGATAATATAAAAGTGCTGCAGTCTGATGCTCGGTGCTCTGATATGAGTAAGTTTCGTAGTGAAAAATATTAATTATTTTTTTTTTTTTCAAAAAAAAAAAAGAAAAGAAATGGACTGATTGTTCATAGGCGCCGGTACAAATAATTCCAAGAAATTTGCATGGGATCTTCTTCAGGCAGCAAAAAGTGCATTGCCTGCTATAGGACCTAGCATGGGAATTAATAATAGAGAGGATGCTTTAAAGTTTTTAGAGGAATATAAGCTCTGTTTGTCTACTACAGAATGCTATATTTGCTTTAAAGCCGTAGCTTCGAGAAAGTTGCGATAAATAAACTTTTTTGGTAAATGAATGATTACATAAACGTCTAGCAAAAACCTATTTTTAAACAGATTTGATAAATGCCTAATGTTTATTTTATGATCAAATACAATATGCACAATCTTAATTTTCGTAAATGTTGGAAATTCTTGTAACATGAATTAGAGCCTTTCTATTTATTGATTGCATTAAAATAGAATGTTCCATTTCTTCTTTTTGTGCATGAGAACTTTATTGGGATTCCGCATTCTTAATTGCTCATCAAAGGAAATATAACAATAGGGCTTAATATCACGAACAAACAAACAGAAAACGGGCATGAAGATTGAAACTACTGTATTTTGAATATGAATTTGCGGTCAGTTGAAAAGTAACCTTGAGTTCCTTTTAAACCAGCTGGTTACCTCAACTCACAAGAACTAATAGAACACAATGTTTGCAAGGCATTTGCTATGATGAACGTAGTGACTTCTGTGGGTGTCAACCCTAATGGTTTCGGCAGGCTTCTGTCCACTAGATTCTATGCACAAATAGTACGTGCTCGGCTAGAATAGCGATCAATCAGTTAACTACTTTCCAAATAAAAGTGCTCGAAGGTGCTCAGAACGAATACTTACAGCGAATATATGGCGCATCTAATCGAGCCTCAACCAAAATTATGCATCACTTATCACGCTTGCCAACAATGAAAAAACGAATAAACATACTCCAAGCTCGATTCCTCTTTCGATCTTTTATGCTACATGAAGACGCTCTCCTGACAAAACTTATGCCGCACATACAACACGATAGACATCAACAATGGTACAAACTATCCAAGTCCTCGCTTTGGAAAAGCATGCCTCCTCCAGTAAAAGAAGTCAGTACCAAGGCTTTCAAGACCATCAAGAAACAGTTTCTGCAAAAAGGTCTAGATAATCAAAAACAGCATAAAAAGTTCAAAACTACTTTCTTGCTGTAGACCAACAGACCTACTTGATCTAATCCTTTGGTTGCCGATGATCCGAAAAGGATGTAGTCGATGCATAAGACGGCGTCTTGGATGGCTTCCTGGCGGCAAACCCAGACCCTGTCCCCTCCATCCAAATCAGACGCTGACAAAATCACACGTAATTCAACGTCTCAACATGCACAACCGGTTACAAATGCCTAGCACTATTGAAGATCCTTTGTCGCTTCTTTTAAACCTCCTACCAACAAAACTTTCTTGTTCAAGTCGTACAGTTACCCCTTAGATCCTTTGCTGGCCAACCATATGTTCCTGCCACAATTCGAACATTGAACCCTCTGGTTCAAACAGCAAGCTCCACAGATAAATATTCTCGCCTTGAATTTTGGATTAGTTAGGATTGTAGTTAGACAGATGCACTTTGTATGTTATCTTACCTGCAGCCCGAACAGAAAATATTTTACATTTGGTAAATGTATTCATGCTTGCAAAGGAAAATTCATCAGTGATGTTCCTCAGCATTGCAAGTACTCCGAATAAGCCTTTATGGTGGTCAAATGCAATTTTTGGTCTGTCAGTCGAGCCAAAGCAACCAGAGGTTTCCAATAATAGGATCTCTAAGTATTTTAGACCGTAGAGTCTAATGATTTCATCAGCTAGATAGCTGTAGTTATATTCTTTGTAGAGCTCTAGCTTTTTTAGCTGATTATGGCGAGAATCGGCTACCCCAGGAGGAGTATTAGCCTTGCTAGTAATGTCGTGATTAATAGCGGAAAGAACCATGTGTACAGTGCAAGAAACTAGGTTAGGCCAGTGAAAAAAATTTTTGGTCAATTTAAAATTGAATTGGGACACGGTTGCCAAAATGGGACACAGATGGGAAAATGGGACACAGATGGGAAAATGGGACAAAGGAGAGACAGAATGTTAGTTTTTTTTTGGACGAATAATAATTAATTTTAAAATGGTTAATTCACCTTTTTTGGAAAAAGCGAAAATGGAAATCGGACAAAGCAGTAATTCCTGAAACCATTGCTTAAGTTATGAATATTCATATTCAAAATGGACAGATTTACTTAGTCCCCACTGTGTATATTACAAAATATGAGGTAGAATAAATTTTATGCAAAACGCTTATTATCTTATAACATTATATAAGCCGTATAGCCAATTACATTACCTGCCAGTCTATTAATTAAATAGTCAAGAAAAGCATATGACTAGTAATTACGCTGGATCGCCACAAGCTATAGTTTTGAGATGCTCCAAAGCAATTAATCAGTTTTGCTACTGTTATATATCAAAAAACTTTCATTGGTCATTAAGGATTTCAATAGAAAGTAACAGAACTTGAACAAATCTATAAATATTTATTTTCTTTCTGAAGCTTATAATAGATAATGAAGCGAAGATATAAAAATGATCCCGCGAAGAGCTCGTCAACAAAAAGAAAGATTTTAAAGAGTAAGTACCAAACTAACACATTGCGAGGTATCATGTTCCTTACTTTTTTTTCAACAAGTCAATTCTGATAATATATCAGTTACATCTGCTCTGACCACTTCAGTTGCTTCTGGTTCACAGGTTTCTACTTCACAGACTCCTAGTGCTCTTCCTCCTACCTCCAAAAAGATACAGAAGAAAATAGATAAACAACTTGCTTTGCAGGACTTTAGAATGAAAACAAAAAGCAATACAGAAAAGACATGCCCTTCTTGCGGATTGCATACTCACTCAAGATCATCATCCAACCTTTGCCCAAAAAAGAAGCAAAAGGAGCCATCTCACAATCCTGATGAGAAAAAGGAAACTTTTGCAATCAAATCCTCCTTAAAAAATATATGTACGGACACAAGGGTTTATGAAAAGATTGCTTCAGTAGTGGCCTACACAACCAAAGCGATCCACGTAGGCTCACTATTTATGAACTATGTTTTTTTGAAGCTTTTAAGCAAGGGGGAACAAGTGCCAATTATTGATCATACCCTTGTCTATTCTATTTTCACTGTTGTAACTGGCAATGGAAAAAAAGTCCCTAAATACTGTCAAGATTACTTTGTTGAATTTTGCAACGAATGCCAAGTCAATGAAACAATACTGCAATCCCTCAAGGGTATTGGATATTCGTCTGTTCTGTCTATTATGTGTAAACAATACGATGTACTCATACGCAACCATGTATGTGAAAACCATGAAAGGAGAACAACCCGCTTTTTTCTGGAAGCTTTTTCAAATATGTCTTCTCCCTTCTATTGCAAAGGATTATCAGTAGCCCAAAGAAAAGCACTCTCTCACTATGTTTATACATTAAAGCAGAAACAGCAATCAATATGGCCCTCATCTTTAGAAAGAAATCAATGTTTAGAAGAAACCATAGAGAAGATGAATGCATTATGGAGTCGATATCAGACAATGAACTGCGATGCGGAAGACCTGTACTCCAAACCTCATGAATTCTTCAAGTGGCTTTTCTATCTTCAGCAAAAGATAAATGAGAAGGTGAATATTATGGAAGAAAAACCAGCCACCTTTGCCTCCAAGTCCTACATTTATAGGAAGTTAAAAGAGCTCACGTTTACTTCAATACTCAATAGACGAAGCTTCAAGTCTTTACAGGAACAAGTACTGCAAAGCATTAATTCAAAAATACCACTAGTGCTTGGGAAAAAATTAGGGAAGCTTGAGCCCCATTTACCTGCTCTTTTGAAATTTATTACAAGTATCCAGTCTAGAATTGAAGATGGAACATTCACGCCTGCTAAATACACAGATCGGCGAGGCTATCGCTTTTTTTCCATCTTACCTGTATACTCATTTGCGATGAAGTCGATACAAATAGATGCCCAAGCTTTCTGGCGACTGTTGAAGCAATCTGGTATTGAAAATATCCCAAAAGGTGTTAAAGATAAATCGGCTCTCTCGGACTTCCACTATAGGCTTTTTAACTTTTCCAAAATGGGATTTCGAACTCGAAAAAGCCTTTCAGAGGGGAAAAAACAATTTCAGTAAGTTAGCTTAGTTGAATTGAAAAATAAGAGCCTTAATTTAATCAAGTTATACATAGAAACGTTATATATACCGATGGGTATTCGATTTCTTTCCTTTTTTCTAGAGTGAGAAAGAAAAAACAAATAGACACTCTACTGGGAAAACAGCCTGAGGACTTCCTCGAAGATATTGAAAATGGCTGTGAAATTTGGGGAGTAGATCCTGGTATTGCCACACTTGTAACTGCCGTCGATACATCCGGAAGACAAAGGACTACAAGCTTGGACGAGTACTATCATCTGTGTGGCTATAATGATGCGAATTCTATACGAAAAAAGCATCAAGAACAACACAAGGCTCAGTTTTTGAAAGTTTCTAATTTAAGCTCGTTGAAGACATCCGATATGGCAGAATTTTTAAAAGCTTGCAAAGAAAGACTAAGTTTATATGACGATATTACAAGTTACTACAATGAAAAATCTTGGTAAATAAAAACATGATTTTTTTTTTTACTTGTTTACTTGAGCAACATGCAAAAATCTGTGTAGGTCGTCAAAGCTGAAGTTCAAATGCTACATGAGAAAACAAAAAGGTGTTCATGAGATCTGTAAGCGCTTCATTCACGGTAGTGCCAAATACGATGAAAAAGCAACTACAGGCGTAAGAACATCTACCAAGAAAGAGAATAGATACTATCCTTCTGCTCTCATTGATCACGAAAAAAGATCCAAGAAAACCATCATTGCTTTTGGTGATGGTATGTTTGGTTCCAGCCTCCGTGGAAATAAATCTGCTCCTGTACGGATGATTAAGAAGGCTTTGAAAAAATATTGTGGAAAGCAGCTTGATATTTGCATGGTGGATGAATACTTAACAAGCCAAATCTGCAACAAATGCAAGACTAGAAACGTAGACAATGTTGTAACCGCCAAATCAAAGCGAAGAGTACATACGGTATTGAAGTGTAAGCAAAACAATTGCAATATCATATGGAATCGTGATATCATGGCTGCTCATAACATACTGGATATATTTTTATTTGCTGCAAAAAACAAAAATCAGCGCCTTGATGCCTTTGTGCGTTAGTTAGATCCCAGTGGCCAGCTTTCCGTGTGATTGATATGACTCTCTCATACTTCCGTACAGTGTAAGTTGGACAAGTTTTTTTTTTTTGGCAACCGTGTCCCAATTCAATTTTAAATTGACTAAAATTTTTTTTCACTGGCCTAACCTAGTTTCTTTAACTGTAAATGAATTTGCTTGTAAGATCAAAAAGAAAACGAAAGTGGAACCAACCTTAAAATGAAATAATTCTAAAAAATTGCACCATATCACATCATTGGTTCATTCATCTTTAAACACTGATTTAAGTGTTATCTATCATTGCTTACTATGAATAGACCATGATTCAACCATAAATACACTTTATATGCACTGTATCCATATCCTCTTTATGTTTTCACTACACCTTTCAAAAAAAGAGACAAGTAAGTTGTCTGATACAAGTTAAAAGTCAGTGTACCCTTTTAGGAAGATGTAATTAAACGACAGGATGGCGCAATACCATAACGCCAGAAAGTCTTCATTTTGGTGCTCAAATTCGTAATATAAACTTCGTTCCCATTCATCTTTTTCTCTTTCACTTTTTAAACATGACTACTCCTCATCCACAATCTACTGGGGAAATCATTATTGATTATGAGCCAGATTCATACAAAAAACAAACACAAGATTTCTTTCGTCAATTACCTCACAACATAAAAGAATACATCATCAGCTTATTCCCTATTGCCACTTGGATTCATCGATATAACTTGCAGTGGTTACTTCGGGATATCATTGCGGGTGTTACTGTAGGTGTGGTGGTTGTACCTCAAAGTATGGGTTACGCCAAAATTGCTCAACTGCCTGCTCAATATGGTCTATAGTAAGTGTTGCACTGTACAAGAGAAAGAGAGAGAGAGAGACTGACTTGATTCTAGCACTGCCTTTGTGGGTCTCTGTGTTTATTGTTTATTTGCCACCTCCAAAGATATCAGTATTGGTCCTACAGCCGTCATGTCCCTTCTTGTCGGCCAAACGATCACAAAGATCACGAGTGAAAACCCAAACATCACTGGTCCTGAGATCGCAGTTGTCATGTCTTTAATGACAGGTGCGATTGCCATGTTCATCGGTCTTGTTCGTCTTGGCATCCTGGTGGATTTCATTCCTGCTCCTGCTATTGCTGGTTTCATGACTGGATCTGCCATCACGATCTCGATCGGCCAGTGGCCAAAACTGTTTGGTCTCAGCAGCATCAACACACAAGATTCGAGTTATCTTATCTTTGGCAACTTCTTCAAGAACCTACCCAAAACAAAGCTGGATGTTGCCTTTGGTCTAAGTGGTCTTGTCTGGCTCTATGGTATTCGTTATGGCTGTCAATATCTTGGTAAACGCTATCCGAGCTATTCAAGCCACTTTTTCTATTTTAGTATCATGCGAAATGGTATCCTTGTCATCTTTGCTACTTTAATTGCCTTTTTGATTAACATTGGCAAAAGTAAAAGCCCTATCAGTATCTTGGGCACCGTACCTGCTGGTTTTCAGGCGATGGGTGTTCCCAACATTACCACAGACATGATCTCTGCTGTCGCGGGCTCGCTTCCATCTGGTGTGATCATCTTGATCTTGGAACATGTGGCTATTGCCAAATCATTTGGTCGTATTAATGATTACACAATCGATCCCAATCAAGAGATCATTGCCATCGGATTCACCAACATTTGGGCTTCCTTCTTTGGTGCCTATCCATCCACCGGTTCCTTCTCTCGTACGGCCATCAAGGCCAGATCGGGCGTCAAGACCCCTTTGGCCGGTATCTTTTCTGCCTTGGTCGTTGTCCTCGCACTCTATGCACTCACACCTGCCTTTTATTATATTCCGAATGCGACCCTTTCAGCTGTTGTCATCCACGCTGTCTCTGATCTTGTCTCTGGTCCGGACTACATCAAGCGTCTTGCCAAGGTGTCCCTGTGGGAGCTCTTGGTCTTTGTGGCCGGTGTGATCATCACGTTCTTTACGACCGTCGAGTATGGTATCTATGTCGCCGTCGCTCTTTCTTTTGTCGTCCTCCTCTTCCGTATTGCCCGTCCACGCTTCTGGAGCTTGGGCCGCATCTTGCTATCCACCCCATCGCACGACAAGAGCGATCCACACTACCTCTATGTCGCTCAAGACCACCCATCGCTCGGTGACCGTGTCGAAGGTCTTCCTGAAGGCATCCTCATGTGCCGTGTGGATGAATCGTTTACGTACCCCAACTCCTCCTACATCTCTGAAAAGATCATTGCTTACTGCAAGCAGCAGACCCGCCGCAATGCGCCCTTGCTTTCGAAAGGTGAGCGTGCCTGGAACGATGACTCGAACCCGACGCGTGATGCCGCTCGTGCCCAACTGCCTCTCTTGCATGCTCTCATTCTCGATTTCGCTAGTGTCAATCGATTGGATTCAAGTGGCCTTCAGGCCATTGTCGACACCCAAAACGCACTGAACCGGTACGCAGGTCATCATGTCGAGTTCCACTTTGCCAACCTGACTCATCTCTCGATCCGTACGGCCTTGATCGCGGCCGGGCTGGGTGACCAGCCTGTGTCGTCGGAGCCGGTGCCCAAGGAGGTCTTGCCGGTGGTGCCTGTCTCAAAGGAGGGTCCGGTGCATGAGGTGCATGAGGATGCCAAGATGACCTTCTCAGACATCGAAAGCGAACATACCCAAGCGCATTCTATCGGCGTCCCTCGTGATAAATATCCATTTTTCCACTGGAATCTCGATGAAGCGGTCAAGGCAGCCTTAAGGACTCTGTCTGACCGTTGATCTGTATTTATGCACAACTTGTATTTTATTTATATTATTTAATAAACATAAAAATCACATTTTTAATCATCCCATTCACTTCCATCGTCACTGTCCGAATCATCGTCGGATTGAATCGCCTTCTTACGATCATTCAGAGCAGCAATCAAACTAGTCGCCAAATCAGCACCTGGATCTGCGTTTGTGACTGTGGTGGAAGAGGACGAGGTTGTCAGGGGAACACTTCGATCTCTTTTCGCCTCTGAAGGTGTGCTGCGAAGAGATTGAATACCTCCGGCAGAGCGGATGGATTCCAGTAGCGCATTACGTGGTTCGCCTGCTGATGCAGGTGTTGAAGGCATGGATGGAGCTGGAGGTGGAGGTGGCACGGGTGAATGCGTGGCTGGTGGAGGTGGTGGTGGTGGTGGTGGTGGCACGGGTGAGCTAGAGACAGCGGGAGGGAAGGCTGGTACAGCTGAATGAGTGACTGGTGGTGGTGGTGGAGGAGGAGGAGCACTAGGATCAAATGTAGATGACATATCGTTCGTAGCAGGAGAAAGGCTTGAACCAAAAACAGGGGGAGGGGGAGGAGGAGCTGGTATACTAGAGCTCGGCACAGGAGCTAATGGCATGTCAAACCTCATCGGTTCATCATCTGAAGATGATACAGATGATCTTTGCATAGGTGGAGGTGGTACTCTTTTGTTTGGAGCTGCTGGTGTCTGACGTATTGGTGTGGGAGGTAGAGGAGGTGGAGCCCTTGGTTGTTCTGCTGGCACTTCCTCTGGGGCATCATAAAACGTATCATCATCAGCTGTACTGTACTGACTTTCCTCATACCTTCTCTCCTCTTCTGGGTGATATGTCGGGAATGGAAAGGAAGGTGTCTCGGTGGGTGTGGTGACATATGTCTCAGACATCATCTTGTAAGGATTGTTTGATTTCATTGTCACTGGAGGCCTTGGAGGCATAGGTTGCTCAGGTACCGAGTGAACAGATGAATCACGATATACTTCTCTGCGAACTGGAGGAGGTGGAGGTGGTGGTGGTGTGGGTCTTTCCTCTTGTGCCTTTCTTGGTATAGGGGGCGGTGGTACTGGGATGGATGATCGTGGCACAATTGTTCTTGTCGAAAAAGCAGGTCGACTTGGCGGTGGTGGTGGTGCTGGACGGCGAGATGGTGGTGGTGGAGGTGGTGGGCGACGTCCTTAAAAAAAAAAACGTTAATCATAGATATTTCTTTCTTCTTTTCTTTTTACCACCAACGGGAGGAGGAGGAGGCCTTCTAGATGCAGGTGGAGCTGGAACAGTTCTTGATTTTATAGATGGTGAATTGTTTTGACTGGAGGGTCGAGGTGGTGGTGGGGGAGGCAAACCGCCTCTTTGAGTCACAAAGTCTTTAATAAAATCTTCATTTTCATTAATATCTTCTGCTGTAAACCCCAAATCTTTTAATTGATCAAATAAACCGTTCCATTCTGGACCTGAGTTTTGCACACTAAATCCTTTCTCAGGAGTATAACCAATATGTCCCAAATGCCTTATTTTTCATCAGTATTTTAGACAGCTATACACATTCTAATTTACTTTACCTGAACTCAGACGGCAAACCAATCTGGGATTTATCTAATTTCCCTTTTGGTTTTTTACCACTTGTTTCTAATGTAATATATTAAAGCGCGTGAACCATAACTGAATATCGTAATCATCATGCTTCTCTTTTTATTACCTTTCTTCTTCTTATGTGATGAATGAGCTTCTCTTGTACTTATCTTTGTATAAAACTGATCAGCATCTTGCACATCTGCAAAGGATAAACCTGCCATATATTCCTAAAAGGTTATGAGTGATAAATCTTTTATAAGATATCCATTTAGGCTTACATCTAAAGCAAAAGAGTAAAAAAAGGGGGTCTGTTTAACGAATTCAAATCCATCATAAAGTTCTTGCTCCCATATAACCCCTTTGTGATTCTTGAATCAATAAACGTTAGTCTTTTGAAATACGCAGGGTATATAAATGCTTACTATAAGGTCAATTATTCGAATATAATACGATCGGTTCTTTTTATCTTTCAAAAATGTCACTGCTCCCCAGATGTTTGAATAAGCCCATTTATGAGGATTAGGATAAGCAACATAGAGACGAGCTACTGTAGCCGCATAAATTTTCTACAATTCCTGTGAGACAAATATAAAGAGATAATGTTTTATATCACCAATTACTTACAGCGGTTGGTAAAGCACGCCTTACTTTATTTTTGTCTTCGGCTGTAGATAAGGCGGTAGACGGCATTCCTCATTAATTATAAAAAAGAAAAAAAAAACAGGCTATTTCCTTGGCACTGGTTTGAAATAGTCACATAAAGTAGGTAACACAGAATTTGAGAAATGTTCACAAATTGCGGGCGTGCTGGCTGATAATGCATGAATAAAGACTCAACTTCGCAGTACGGCTGCCATATGATCTAATAGAAGGAGGAGACCTTTATCCATTAAAGAGTACGGTAGAACTATATTACAAACTGACAATTAAGATTATATAGTAACCACCCCCTAATTTCCCAGCCAATGAACTTTGCTTAATAACTGTAGTAAATTTACATCGTTATTTCTTGGTTGCTACACTGTGATGGTCGCATCTTGCTCATGTCCACGGGAGCTAAGTGTCTGTATTAATTTAAAATTGCTAAAAAGCATAGAGACATTATTGTGGGCTAATGGCTTCAAGAGTTTGCTATCCAATCTCCAAAATGACCAATAAAATTAAGAGTGTCTGCTCCAAATACTCTGTGTAAATTGTACAGTATGGAACCTCTGCCTTTATCTTCACTCTGACTCATTAATGGAGAAGATAAACAAACTTGAAGGTTTTCAGCTTTGAACAACTTCAATACCAACTCAAGCAACGTACAAAAGCTTATAAGATCTTTTTATTACCTTTCAACCACTCTGAATTTTTCAAAACTCGCTTTGTTTGCTCCACAATGAATTACAGAGACCTAACTGGGCACCTAATCTCGTCTACTTTTACATGTCTCTTTCTTGTCCATATACGATTTATAAATAATTAAAAAACTAAAAGGGATACATGGTGTCTAAAATACATTAAATTGTCCGCGCCGGATCAATAAGGTAAAAGGGAAACTAAGAAATCTTTTGAATATAAAGGTAAAACTGTAGAAGAAGGGAAGAAGTAATGGAAATACTTGGAGTACTTGAAATTAATTTTGGGGTAACCATTTTAAGTGTTAAATAACAGGTTCTAGAGGAGTAGTTGGGATTTCTTCATGGGCCAGATAATTGAGTCCATATAGTAATGTACAAATAACGGACCGTCAAACTGTCTAAGCGATAGTTTTCTGGAGAGACATAAGATGTTTCTTAGGCATGTACAAGCAGCAGATAGCCTGTCATTTCGTGAATAGATGATTTGGGTGATAAAGGCATGGCTTTGGCTTTCCACCAGGTAACCAGCCTAATCTCCAGCGTAAATATCGATCACGTTCCAGTTGAGTCATGAGAAATCAAAGGATGAGATCAGTACCAATTCCATGGTGGCATTGAGACAGGGCCTTAGCAGATTGGCCTTTGAATCGCTTTAAGAGATTGTCTCGAAGAACAGCATAGCGAGCTTATTTGAATTTGTATGTAGTTAAGGAGTTAAGTTGAGGAACTCATTGTGACCAAAGTGGGCCTTTAGCGATCTTACACCATGGGACTTGCTTTATGCTTTTTGGGCTTGGAGAAACTTACTAGACTTGAATTTTTCTTTATTATTATTTTCAACGCTCCTGTAAATACACTAAACAACTCAAACGAAGACGTATCTAACTTATAGCTTATATTATATCTATGTGGGTATTTTCTTTGCTTTCCATTTGGGTCTATTTTCTTGCCAATTTTTATTCTATTATTTCAACTCAATTTAACAATAGTTCATAAAAATAGTGTATTAGCCAAAGGTGCGGCATCTAAATAAAAATAGCATTTACAAAAAAAGGCCCAGTCTATTTTCCATAGAAGGATACTTTTTTTTTCCCTGAAAAAATTAAAATAAAAATGGCACAAGTAGCAAAACCAACAGCAGCTTCTCAAGGAGGAAAGTTTCAAGATAAAGATAAACCCATGGAGGTTCGCATATCAAACATTACAGCTGCTAAAGGTAAATTGGTAATCTATCATCATGTTGACGTGTCTCTAATGTATTTATTTATTCTAGCTGTTGGAGATGCGATTCGTACATCATTAGGTCCCAGAGGCATGGATAAGATGGTAATGGTTGAGGAATTACATATACAGAGGATATCTCATTTCTTGTTTTGGGAATAGATTCAAACTGGCAAAGGTGAAGTGGTGATTACCAATGATGGTGCCACTATCTTGAAGCACATGGCAGTTCTTCATCCTTCTGCAAAAATGGTTAGCTTCAAAACAAAACGTAAACTCTATATTTTAACTCATTTTTTCTTGCCTACAGCTTGTGGATCTGTCTGCGGCTCAAGATGTCGAAGCAGGAGATGGAACAACATCTGTTGTGGTCTTGTGTAGTTCTTTATTAACAGCAGCCGAAAAGATGCTCAACAAAGGTATTCATCCCACAATCATTGCCGAATCCTTTCAACGTGCGGCAGCCAAGTCAGTTGAGTTTTTGACAGAGATGGCCACACCCGTTGACCTGTCTGACCGTGAGTCGTTGTTGAGAGCAGCTTCCACCTCATTGAGTTCAAAGATTGTGTCTCAATATTCGACTTTACTTGCACCCATTGCTGTCGATGCCGTGACTCGTGTGATTGACCCAGCTATTGCCAACAATGTGAACTTGAAAGATATCCGAGTGGTGAAGAAGGTGGGCGGTACGATTGATGATACTGAATTGGTCGATGGCCTCGTCTTGAACCAAACTACTGTTCGCTCAGCAGGTGGTCCCAGCCGTATGGAAAAGGCTAAGATTGGTCTTGTCCAATTCCAATTATCACCTCCCAAGCCAGACATGGAAAATCAAATTGTCGTCAATGACTATAGACAGATGGATAAAATATTAAAGGAAGAGCGTCAGTACCTCTTAAACATGTGTAAAAAGATCAAAAAGTCAGGATGTAATGTGCTCTTGATTCAAAAATCCATACTGCGTGATGCTGTCAATGACTTGGCTCTTCACTTTTTGGCTAAATTGAAAATCATGGTGGTCAAGGACATTGAACGCGATGAAATTGAATTTATTGCCAAATCACTTGGATGTAAACCAGTGGCAGACATCGAATCATTTACAGAGGACAAATTGGGTTATGCAGATTTAATTGAAGAATCAGAAAATGCAGGTGCTCGCATTGTAAAGGCAACAGGTATGAAACATGCAGGCAAGACAGTCTCCATCGTCTGCCGTGGTGCCAATTCACTTGTCCTAGAAGAATCTCACCGCTCACTTCATGATGCTTTGTGTGTCGTGCGATGTTTGGTCAAGAAAAAGTATTTGATTGCCGGAGGTGGTGCACCTGAAATTGAAGTATCACAAAGATTGACAAAGTATGCCAAGCTGTTGGTTGGCATGGAGCAGTACTGCTTCCAAGCTTTTGCTGAAGCGCTTGAAGTCATCCCAACGACCTTGGCAGAAAATGCTGGTTTGAACCCGATTGCTATTGTTACCGAACTCAGAAACAAGCATGCCCTTGGAGAAATAACGGCTGGTATCAATGTAAAAAAAGGCACTATTTCTAATATTCTGGATGAGAACGTTGTTCAACCGCTATTAGTTACTTCAAGTGCTTTTGAATTATCAGCTGAAACTGTAAAAATGATCATGAAAATAGACGATTTAGTGCAAAGTCGATAATATTATAAAATAAAATACATACACCTATAATATAGTACATTATTAGATTAATTAAACGATACCTTATTTAATGCTATATAATACGGTATAACGAAGCAATTTGCACGCGCGTTGATTTTGGCTACTACCACTGCTCGTGCATCAAATGTTTTCTTTAATTTCTATAAAACCTCATCGTACATAATAGGAAAATTACTTCAACTTATGGATGATTCTTCACGGTGTATAAAGTGTCAAAGTGAGGAATTTTTGTTTATAACTTGAAGAAACTTCAAAATCACTATGGCCTTCTGTTGTATTTCTTTTACGAGTCATTAACAAGATATTAACTGAGATTTATTTATGTAATAACTGGGATACATATATACACGAAGAAGATAAAAAAGACAATGTATTTAGTTACTATCATGTAAATCTGAGAAATACAATATGTTGGGAAGACTGGGTAATCTTGTCTTCTTGTCAGCATTTGGAAGAATTCAGGTTCCTTGTACCCAGGAAGCAGGCTTACTACTGCTGTCATTACCGCCTATCAAGCCGAAAGTTTCAACTTTTATTGTCGCATTCTTTTATATTCATTAGAACATTTGATTATATAACATGCCTCTTTTATGCTTACCTTGAACTTATAAAGCAACAAGACTGTTTCCCTAAAGTCCTTGATATGCGAAACATGATTTGGAATGACTGCTGTTCCCTCCTTTATATCCACATACAAGCCATTCGCTGCCAACCTCAGAGAATACAAAATTGCTTTGTTTCCTAAAAAATTACTACAATTTAGAGAAGAAGGTATTTTACTTTGTAAAAACTGATGTAGTACCTATTATTTGCAAGCCAGGGATTGTGATATCATTGGCTTTTTCAGGATTTTCTCCTACAAGCTTGTCAAGGACTGCTTTGGGTTCGATCAGTAGCTTTGTTCTATCACTAGTGATTTTGATAAGGCTAGGATCGAATTTTGCAACCTCACAATTAGCTTTGTCAGCTTCCTTCTTTATTCGCAACAAATAATCCTTTAGGGCTCTTAAATCAACTTTAAAGCCTGCGCTATCTGTTATATTGACTGAGTCGCCAACAATTTCGCCCCTAAATAGCTTGTTATAGCAGATAGGCTCAGCGTCAAATAGATATATTATTACGTACCATTTTGTTCTTAGGTCTGTTCTTCTAAACAGCCTCTCTAAAATAGGCGCCCAGATCTTTACAACATCATTTTCAGTGATGGCAACATCTTTATGAAACACATAGTTATGGAACCCCATAAGCTCTAAGCTAAATAAATTAAAAAGAGTAAGAATTGATGAAATTTTGGTGTTCAAGTATAATATAACTTACTACTGGGCGTAGATGCTGAAGACATCTGATTCAACTTGGCTTCTTGACTTGGTTTCGCATGAATAGCTGTAGAACCGACCCTTCTGCAACTCCTGCCTTGCGCTCTATAATAGACTGTTATTAAAATCAATGGGTTAATTTTGGCTTTAGTAGCACAAACCTTTTCAATCTTAGAGATTTTTTTCTCTAGCTTGCCACTCATTGCAAGTCCTTCTTCAAAACATTTGCCAAATCTACCGCACAATGTTTCCTAGTCATTATTGTTGAAAAGCCGTTTTTTATAAATAGTTCATTTTCATTTATAAAATAAAATAGGAGCCACGCGTCTGAGAGCGGTGTGAACCAAAAGGAATAGTGTAAGCGATTGAACATGCTAGTCAAGGCCGAGTTTGCCCCTTTTGAGGGTGATAAACTGCGACATAGCACGAGTGATCAACTGTTTATCAATAAAAGAAAAGCCATCAATAACAAATTTCCAATAGGCACGCCAGATAATGGAAAGCACACAGCAGCTGAGAGTCCAGAGATTAATGTTGTCAACAAAAGGAAACTGCTGAAAAGACCAGAGGATTGAGCATATATCGTCTTGAGTGAAAGTGAGGTGTGGACTAAAGAAAGTGAAAGTATCTATCTATGCTCTCCATTTCGTAGGACAGCGCACGAAGAGGTGTTGTAAGTCTTCAGTATTAGCAGAGCAAAATTTAAAATGACAACTGGATCTAAGGCTCGACAAGATAAAAGCCTAACTGCATCATTTTCAAAAATAATGCCGTCTTTAAGAATGTGGTCAATGGCAGGATCTAAGGGATCAAATTTGACTTCAGCAATCTTTCGACTGCCTTCTTTGGTAGTTGCGACTGCGATTCGTGATGGAAATTGTTTTGCAATTAAGGCCATAAGCTGCACAGATGATTCAGATCTATCGGTCATATCCAGGAGGACACTACCTGGAGAACGTTCTGCTCACCACACTTTAGAGTGAATAACTTTGTCTTGTTGACCGTTGTGAATGTCGTATTCGAAGATAGCATTCATAAGGGATGTTCGCTTCCTGGTCGCTACTTGGGACCAGGGCATATTTTTCAATTTGGTAGGAGACTCTGGTGCCTGTGGTCGCTACGTGGCTGCGTTGACCGACTGGTTAGATATTTTGTCCGAAAGAACCATATGCTTAATTTTTTATTTTTCTTTACGCTTTTTTGGACCGGTCCATTTCACTGCTTAGTTTTTTTTTATTTTTTTCGACGCTATTAGCAGAGCAACATCTACATTGTGAAGAGGTCAAACCGTTATCGAATTTTGGGAGAAGCGACTGACTAAAGAGCTTATGATGGAATAGACGATACCATAAAGACCGGCTTTCAGGCGAAACATGCATTTCCAAAAAAGTGACCATTTTCAAGTTGGTATTGGTGACATTGCCGATGATGGTAGAGATCGCTGTATTAGAGACAACCGAAATGGTTTAGGTTTGTAATTGATCCATTGAGACTGCGAACAGAAGGCATCGATGAACGCTGAATCATCCACTTCACCCAATGGTTTATTTTGATTCAATATATGAGGCTTGATGATATGATTATGAATATCTTGGCGTAACTTGAAAACTAGATGAGGGGAGGAAGGCTGGTCAGATGACAATAAAAATCATATAAGTTTTCCTTTTTTTTTTTTTTATTTTCCATCAAAGAGAGTTAGCAAAGAGTCTCAGAAACAACGGTCACAATTGGGAGAAGTCGTCGTATCCCAACATACTTTAAACATGATTCATATTCAAAAGACAAAAGCAGAGTAGTGAATGCTTTACAAGATCTTTTGTATTCTTCTCACTGTCATTCTGTCATAAATAAACTCCATCTCTTTAACTCTTTGCAACTTGTTTTATATAGATCTTGATACAATGATATATAAAAAGAAAAAAAAATAGATATTAACAGTCTACCTGTGTAGCCAGAAATAGATATTCATATTAGAATTTATTCAGCCTAGGCCCACCGTTATAATTTAATTAAAGTATCTTGGAAAGAGGATTAAATAGAATTCTTATGAAAAGGATATAGATACTAGATACAGTGATGTTAAGAGGACGTAAGGGTAAATATTATTGTCTTGTGATTATACCCGATCCACTCACAGTGTAAGCATGAAACTGGTGTGAAAGTAAGAATAGCTCTTTTTATTCCCATAGTTTGAAGAAAAGGAATATATCCTATCTAAGCTATACAGTGAACCTCATAGTCAAACAGCTATAGTTCTAAAAAAAACTTAAAGAGTCACCAAAAGTTGTAAAGGCCTCTTATGATATTTGTATATTTCCTGACTTTATATATTTTTAAGGGAAAATGACTACAAAAGGTTTTTTTTTTATGGACTACAGCGCTTGCAACAAGTCTGAAAGGCAAATGCGCCTCCAAAGTGATGCCCTTTGCTATATGACGAATGAAGCAATCGAACAAATGTTGATGTCTTTAAAGTTGAAAGAGCTGCTGGAGGTGTGTAAGGCACAATGTTCTATGTATCCTTCTTTTTTTTTTTAAAAAAAAATTACTAACTTTATCATTAGTTCTTCTTAGTATTGCACATCTCCATTTTAAGACAGCTGAAAGCGCATCAGTCTTTTACCACTTCCACGCTGGTAAACGACTCCCACTGGACAGCGTGGATTTCACTATGCGGCCATCACAACACATTGACGGTATAGTCATCATATATATCCAAATGACTATACTCTTTTGTCTCGCCTCTTCGTATGTCGCCCCTTTGCCCGCTTTTTCTGCTGCTTTTTTAGTTGTTCTTTTGGTTGCTCCTTTGCAAGATTGAGTAGCGATACAAAGCGTGTAATAGAGTGTATAGACGAAGAGATAAAAATTTAAAAAAAAATACTTAAAAAATAATTAAAGGTTCCAACCAATGTATGTATTATTTTCTTTTATTTGACTTTGACTTTTTATATATCTTTGTTCTAATGTCTTATCTGACTTTTCTTTCAGGTGTAGTATGTTATAGAATAGTGTCTGATGATAACAGACATTAAATAAAAGATAAAGATTTAAATTTTTGTTAAGTGAAATATATTCTTCTTCTTTATGAATAAGATAATCATTATTAGATTCATTCTAAAAGGTAAACATGAACAATAGATTGTAATGATCTTCACTATTGACCATTACTATAAATGAATAATAATGTATTAGGTAGATAGTAATTAGTTATCGACTTCTGTTATGTTCTAACATATGTTTTTATAATTTAATTATCTGTAGGTATGCTCTTTCTTTATTACAAAAACTTATCAACTTCAATTCTTTAGTGTATAAAAGCGTTTATATAGCTGAAAAGAATACAATTTGGTGTTTATTATAAATCAAATATTATTCGACCAACGTAGTTGATCATCGATATGCAAAGCTATAGATCTTTTCAGCAATACGACATAGCCATCAAAGTTATTGACAGATTCTTTTTCTTGCAAAATATCATGTAGACGGTTACATGTTCCCCTTTTTTTCGTTTTCATTTGGTTTAATAAAAAAAAGTGCCCGAAGGCAGATACCCGAAGGTAGAGATACCCGAAGGTAGAGATACATGCTCGAAGGCATGGCACCTCGGAATAGCGGTACCCGAAGGCACGTACCCAAGGTGATGAGATACCCGAAGGTAGAGATAAAAAAAAAAAAAAAAAGAAGAAAAAGGTAAATTTCACAAAAATGTAAGTTTTTATAGTTTTTTTAAGGAGAAATTTTTCAAAAAGCAGTCTACATTCTTGTTGAGTGTTTATAAGTCATGCTGCACATCACATGTAGGACTTGTTACCATGGAAACCCTCTTTAGCTAAAATAGCATGTGATATTAATCGCAGTTCTATTCTTACTATTTCAACAAATGACCTCTAGCGCAGTACCATTCAAAACCAATATTAATATTCCCTTGCTTTCTATCAATAAACACTATTTTTCTTACTACCTAGAAAGGCCTTTTCCTTATTTTTGTATTTCAATTAAAAATAGTTACAATACACAATGAATTTTGGAACAATTTAACCTAGGATTTTAAGCGCTAGATATTCTCTGCTGATTGGCTTCTTTATTAATTAGTACTTCTCCGTGTATTAATTTACAGTTTTTATTTTTGGTTTGATTGGTTTTAACTGTATTTTTATTAAACTATGAACAATTGTTTTATGCCAAGTTACATATTTATTCTTACGTTCTCTGTTCTTTTAAGCGATTTTTTTGGGCTTGTATTTTTTTTTATAAAATATAAGAAAAACTTAGGTATGACTATGTTGTAGAACAGTAACTGATTGTAGTTGACATTAATAAATGTGAGTCTTAATACAAGATCATAATTAAAATAAAGTAAAATATAAGTTTATTTAAGTAAGATCATACAGTCAATTCCAATTAAACATATTCTTTTAGAATATGTATTGTATTCATGAGAGTTCTTTGATAAGAAGAAGTATCAACTAAAACAACAAAATCCAATTCAATGTCAGGAATATTGCTAATCTTTCACATAATTGAAATAACGCGTAAAATAACGTTATTCAATTCAGTGAGGAATTCCCAGAATAAAAGATAATCTATGACAGACATACAAAAGAACAAATGAAAAATTTTCATAATCATAATTATAGATAACACTTGCTAAAGTAACTGAAGATTAGAAGAACGATCACAATAGAAGATATCAAGCTACTCACTCAACAAGATGTAAACACCTGCCTTAAATTAGAATAATTTTTACTTTAACTTAAACTGAAATAAAGATCAGTCTCAAAAAGTATTCAAACTGTTTCTTGATCTTTGTTTCTGCTTTTTTCTTTATTACTTTCACCATTATAAAACACACCAAACTGTTACAGTTCAATGAAGAAATGTTGAATAATAGTTCTTTCGATCTATCATTCATTATTGCTTAGACTGAGTTGGAGCACCATCAGCGTTGAACACTGTGGTGCCGTGCTGCTGATCACTAGAGATGTATGCTTGTATTGGCGATCCCAGATTATCTAAAGAGTCATGACGAAAGTTATATCCAGTAAGGGCGTCCTTAAGGTGGCTATCCATGGCAGCCTGATGTTGAGACTGAGAAATGTTTTTGGTGGCTTGTTTCACAATAACTATGTCTGTAGCCACATGCGGATTGTCGGTATCTCCATTTGAATATCATCTTGTGGTTCAGCAGTTGCTGTGAAGAAAACTTTCAAAACCTCCTGAGTGGATACTAAGATAGAGTCCTCCTCAGTTATTAGCAAAGTGGAGGAATGAATTCTTGGATCATCACCAGATTCGTTCTGAATAGAACGTTTACGTTTCATAATATTCGAAGTGAGAGGTTGGGGAGAAGTGCTAGACATAGTTATGCCACTAGAAACTTGGCTCGACTGGACCTCATCTTGATCTATTCTGTCCTGTGGAGCAGTAGGAGTTTTCCTGACCTTTTGAAATGGCTTATTCTTGCTTTTTGAGCATTCAGCAGCAATATGGCCACTAGCACGACAATTCCAACACACACGGGATGAACGCTTTTTGGGACAATCAGGGACGGCATGTCCTTCAGCATGACAGTAGCGACAGTAGGTGGGCATATCACTCCACACAGTATAAAAGCCTTCATCTTCTGACTGGTACCAAAGAAGATGGTGAGAAAGGGGAGAGAATTTGTTATCATTTTTTGTGATGCTCAGTATAGCATAGCCAGTATCTATATAGGTGCCGGTAAGGAAAAACAAAAAATTGTAGAGTTCGTTTATTCTGGGCAGGAGCTTTAAGTTTGGGTTTATGTAATAGATTTTTTCTCTGCAGATCCCTAACTTTTGTTCTAATACCCGCACATTTGTTTTACGAAAAATTCATACTGGCAGCGGAACGACTGTATTTTGTTTGTTTCCTGAACAGTAAAGGGTATATGAAAATATTTTCTTAGATAATTGTTACACACAAAATTCGGAATAGACTTACCTCCTATTTTTTAATTAAGTAAACTAAAAATAGCATTTGTTTTTATAGGAAAGCAAAGCAAAGCAAAAACATCTCATTATACGATGTACGAATTGAATGTAGAAAAAGACATGTTTTTGTTATCATACGTATGGATTTAATAGAAAAAAGAAGCAGGAGGTCTTTAAATCCCATACAAATTTATGCAGAAAACGGTTGTACAAATAAAAAAAGGAATCAAGTAACCACTTTGGTCATTAAAATATAAAGTTCATTGAGAACTAAAAGTGTTATTATTTTAAAATTTAGATGAGGGGATTCTGTATTAGGAAAGAATAATAATTGTGGTTAAATGATTTTTTGCATTTGTTTACTCGTTAGTTTAGAGTGATTTTGTCCCTTTATGGATAAACAAGTTTTTTAAAACTTCGTAGAAAATTAAAAAAAGAGAATGACTCATCAAGAACGTGAAAAAAATTGTTTAATTTTTTTTGCTAAAATCTTATTCTTTCTTCGTCAAATAATAACTGTTCTCTAAAACTGATGGTCTAAGTACTTTGTCTTTTCAACTCTAAACTTGGCTCTTCTGGTCTTTTGTCAAAAAAAAATCTTTGTGATATACTTTCAATAACCAATGATTACCATGATAACTTATTAATGTGGCTTAATAGTAGCTAGATAATAATAACTATAGATTATACAGAATGTCCATGTATAAAACTGAATGCTATCAGGTAATATAACTTATGCCAACAAAAAGATTATTTTTTCACTGCAATAAGATATCTTCAGTTTTATTTTTCATTCATGACCAAAAACATTAATACTATTTTAGATATTTTAAAACCCCTCCCTGCTTTCATTTAGCATAATATCACGTTATTAACTACGGACAAAAGTAACTTTCAGAATCATAGTTATACTATTAGAAATAAGTTTTAAAAGAAAAGCGTATGTTCAACGAACATCACCAATAAAACCAAAAACTATATCCTTAAATACAAAATCAGACAATCAAACAGAAAGCATAGTAGGAGAATGTATAACGTTTGTGATTAGAGATTGCAGATTATAAAGTTAGATATCTATCTATGAACCCAATTAAAAGGGTAAACACTATTCTATAGTAAGTCCATAAATATGTCATTGTATCTAAATATCACCTCAAATAAGATGAAAAGAGATAATACATAAATGCTACTACAAAACCAGAGCTGTATCTTTTTTTTTTTTTTTTTCATACGAAGTATATTATGTTTCTATTCAGCATAGCCACATTTTACAGCCACATAAATTAATTAGATCAATGCCAGACAAGAACTTAAGCTATTCGTTCCTTCTTCACCGAATATAAATACAAATATACTCAACGATTAGCTTGTCTAATGTACTTGTTGACTATTCCATCTTTTGATTAATAAGACAGTAGTAAACTTATTAAAAAATAAGTCTTTGCATTGAATAAAAATACTCGATATAATGTTTTTGAATGTCATTTTAAATATATGTATTTACGTTGTATCTTCAAAATTCAGTGTCTATACTTTGATTTTGTCTAAACGCAAATATTTTGGATAAAAGTACTCTAATGTAGCAAATGTTGCGTTGATACTATGTCATTGTATAGTGGCTGTCGACAAAATATATAGATAATAAGAACTTATATATCATAGTAAGTTAATAAACCATGCTTTATGGTGTTGCCATTAAAAAACCAAAGTGATAACACTTTAATATCGTATTTTGTAGCACCCGATTGATGAATTTAGTTTATTACACAAGAAGATTAAGTTTGAGTAACACATATACTTTTAATTAAAGGCATTTAATAGATATCAATATGTGAGAAATTTTCTTTTGTATTATATAAATTATTTAAAATGCACCAAGCATAGCTTTTAAGTAAGAATGTTAACAATACGCTTTCCAATTCGAGTGTACCATGGTCCAGTGATTTCGTTTCTGTCTTCTTCTGTAAATATATCATCAGCGCGGCCAGTATCAAGATCAATCAAGTCCAATGGGACCATCTTTGAACGTGTCCAAATCTTTGTGATCGTATAGCCAATAGCACACACAATGAGACCACCATAATTACCAATCAAACCTATCGCACTGGGAGGAACAAAATAAGAATAACCGGCCATCAAAGCAATCACGGTGCAGGCAATCATACCAAAGATGTCACCAAATGGATGGAAAGGTGTTCGAATAGGTAAACTATCAAGCGAACGGTTTTGTACCTTCATTGCCTTACGAAATCGATAGTGAGCAAAGCAGATACCACCCCAGGTCACGAAACCGGCTACACCAGATAAGGAAGTAAGCACAAGGAAGAGAGCTTTTCCTGGAATAAAGGATGTCGCAAAAGTCACAAGGCAAACAAGGGCTGTGCAAGTAAGGGAATAGATGGGAACACCACGACTGGAAATATGTGCTACAAGAATGAAACAAGATTTAATTTACGAATCTCAGATTTGTGTTCATTTGGTACATTACCCAACTTTTTGTGAGCAATTCCTTCATTGGCCAATGCGCAAAGCATACGAGAACTAACATACATTCCACTGTTTGCACAAGAAAGAACCTAAAAGAAAAATGTGTTAAAAGCGTATGAATGAAAAAAAAAAAAAAATGAAATGCTTACAGTAATTAAAATAACAGAGTTCATGACGTGTGCTACGCTATTGAGGCCAGCTAATTCAAAAACAATAGTAAAAGGAGAGACAGTAACACTGTCTGTGTCACTAAGGTTGCGTGGGTCATCGTATCTGATGAGCATGCCCATAACAAACACTGTTTTTAAAAAGTCAAGTCAGTCATCAATATTCTAATTACATCCTTCAGGACATACCTGATCCCAAGTAAAAGATAAGGATACGCCAGAAAACATTTTTGATGGCACGAGGTACTTGCTAATGTAATAAATTGTGTTTAGAATACAAGCCATGATCGCAAAGCTAATGTAAGGAGGTATTATTACCTTGGCAGGGTTTTCACATTCACCAGCTGTGATACCAACAATTTCAGTACCTTGCATACTAAATGAGGCTAATACAAATGCATTTACAACACCAAGTGCACCATTAGAAAAAGCTCCAGGATCTTTCCAGTATTTGAATCCGTATACTTCATGAGGGGATGTATTTCTGAATGAAATGGTTATTAATATCTATTGGTCTAATCGCGACTTATAATTATTTACCCAACTAAACCACCAGAAGTAATACAGCCAACGATAATAAAGACGAGGACAGCTAAAATTTTAATCTAATTATTATATGTTAGAGTTTACTCGTATCTTCTTTTCGTAGTCGTTGATGGTATATACATACAATACTAAAGATATATTCAGCTTCAGCATAACTACGAGCACCAAAAACGTTTAAAACAAAGATAATAACCAACCAGATACCGGACCCTGAATAGAGATGGGATTCAGTAATGATAACTTATGAGTACATTGATATTGTAACCTACATGCCCAAGATGGAACTTTATCTGTCCAAAATTCCATAATAAGGGGAATAGCAGTAAGTTCACTCGCGACAATAATAGCCCAGCATGCCCAATAATTGTAACCAATCGTGGCACCAAAGGAAGTATCAACAAATCTGCGACAGAAGACGGTAAAAGAACCAGAGACGGGAATATATGTAGCCATCTCACCAAGAGAAAATGTGACCCAATAAACAATAAAACCAATGATACCATAGGCAATCAGTGCACCCGCAGGACCTATATGAAAATTGATAAATGAAATTAAGACTAATCGCGCTTTTTATCTGTTTGATTTCTTTACCAGCTGCATTCAAGTTTGCTCCAGATGAAAGAAACAATCCTTGACCGATAACACCACCAATGGAGATCATCTAGTGTGTTTTATTTTAGTCTTTTTTTTTTAAAAAAAATGCTTTATATAACGTACAGCCAAATGACGAGCCTTGAGCGTTCTTTTCAATTTTGGATTTTGGCTCTCCAAAGAGCCTACAGATATTTTGTCTTCTTGATGATAATGTTCAATTCTTGCCTTCTCTTTATAAGAAGCCGCAGAAGAGCCATCATTTTGTGTTTTTTCAGTATTCATTAATAAGAATAAATTAAAATAACAAAGAAATAAACGTACATGAAAGAAATGAATGATTTGTATTTATATGATTTGAATAAGGTTCATTTCATGTAAAAATTTCACACACACAAACATGGATTTTCCTATTTTATTATTATTCAAGTTCCGTATTTTATCTGCTTTGATAAAAAGTTTATCTTTTTGATGGACGATAAGAAATATTATGAATGTTAAAATGAATTTAATGAACCAAGAGTATATACATAATCCACTAAAATTTAATATGAACTAGATGTTTGACCTTTCAATTGTATGATTTCCCACAATAGAGCGGATATGAATATTCATATCCGGTGTCAATAAATCATGAACTCTATCAAGGTTATGCTTCTTAAAAAGGAAATGAATGCGATTATGCATCATATGACTTGTGTTTCATCCTTTCCCTGAAGATTGCTTCGTCGGATCATTTTTCTTATTACCAAAAAAATATAAAATATTCATAGTGATTCTAACACCGGTAACCAATAATAGTGAATAGAATATCAAGTATTGAGGAGTTCTATAATACCCAGATCTTTCCATCATGCCACTTTCCCTATTTATTCACTGACAAAGTTCCATAGCGTAGTACATTTGTATAAAACAAATATCTGAGCTTTAAAAAGAAGCCTAAACTTTCTGAGATAAGTATATGCTTCAAAGCATACGTTGATGAACGTATAAAGAATAATAAAGCAAATCAAGTTAAAATATATGAATTGATTCAATTGAACATATTAATATGCTTTTAGAGATTAAATCGTCACTTTAGACGAATAATTTGGCAATCCTTATTTGTAACGATCCATCATTTCCAAAAAATATTATTCGCATTGTTCAAAGCTTTCCGTGTAACATTGTGTAACATCACTATTTCCCATCTTGGATCAGACATTATTTTACAACTCCTTTTTTATACAATCTTGAATGAAGATTAAACTTTGGTAAAGTAGTGCAAGCAGATCAAGAGAAAATTACAAGAAAAAAGAAGGGATCTCTTTTTAAAGAATAGATATTTTAGATAGTTGATCATTCAAAATTTAAAAGAGATAGACTTTGTAGCCGTAAAAATAAAGCTACTATAGTTTCTAATAAAAACTTTAATCCATTTGCAAATTTTATATTTCTTCTTGTCCAAGTTTATTAAAACAAAAGCTTTTTCTTATAGTCAAGGATTTATATGGTTGTTAGCAGTTTTAGTATGACAAGGTAATAGGAGATCTGTACAACAAAAGCTACTTGATATCTCATTAGTACTAATCAGTTTCATCCCTAACGTACCTTTAAAACAAACACAAGTATCCTAAAATGGTCTTGTACGGAACCTTATCTTTTATCATTGATTTTAAGCTTTGCTAGATATCCCAAATTTTATCTACAAATAATATTGAATTTTTCTTTTCTTTTAATGACAAAAAAAAACAAAATGGCTTTCACATATTCAAATAAACATTTTTAACAATTTGATCTTTGTTCTACAAAGTCTCATCTAATTTGCTTACCCCATAAAAACTAATACTAGAATAACAAAAATTCTAAATAGTTAAGCCGTGCTGACGAGAGCTCAAATGGATTGAATAAATTTCTCATATAGCTTCATCGTACTTTTTACTTGGTCTACAGTGTTCTTGAGTTCAACAGTATTGAACAAAGTCTTTTTTTTTTTAATCATCTAAAACCTATTTCTCTGTGCTTAGCACGAATACATTTTATGAAAAAGAAAAAAGAGCTCAGCTTTCTTCACAGAGTAATCATTCAAGCAATCTTTCTCACTAAAATTAATTTATGTCATTTCTTACATGTGTCATTCTGAATGTTCTTTGACAAGCTTTGATTCTTAGGCTTTAACATTTGCAATTGATTTGTGATTAAAAATAAAAGAACGAAAAGTAATGACTAGCCAAATACAACAGAATTATACAATCTACAGCTAAACAAACTAAATCTTATGATTATGCCATCGAACATTCAATTGTAGTAAAAGTGCCCAGCTTACTGAATGGTGCAAAACATTTTTAGAAGTCAAAATGGGTGAATATTAAAAAAATCCTGTGACGCGAATTTCGCGTGTGCATGTGTGTAGTTGATGCGGGCAACGCGCTTGATAAAAAAAAATATCGTGGCAGCAAAATAATTTCTTTTTTTTTTTTTCTTCTTTACACAAAATAATGATTACAGACCAATTGACAACACCAGGGCCTTTAAATCGTGTCTGGTTGGCTTGCCACATGGAAAAAAGGCTATCTAAATCCCAATTTTTACAGACAAATATTGAAAAAACTATTGGTATACATTAGTTTAATTATTTAGTTGCCAAGTTGTTAAATTTTTATTAGATGCGATTGAAACAAACCAGGAAGAAGAACCTTTAACTCTTCGTATTTCTGGTCAACTATTACTTGGTGTTGTTCGTATTTATTCAAGAAAAACAAGATATCTTTTAGAAGATTGTAATGAAGCTTTAGTCAAGATTAAGCTTGTATGCTATCTCTTCTCCCTTTGGCATTTTGCAATTGCTCTAACTTTGTTTTTAATAGGCATTCAAATCAGGAGATGTCAACATGCCAGATATCAGCCATTCTATAGCCAGCGTCAACACTATTACCTTACAAGACAAATTAACTGAATTCGACATTTTACTTCCTGATGTGCCTCTTAATGCAAAGTAAGATCGATACATACTTTCACACAATCAATATAAACAATTCTTTTTTATATATATCTTAGCTTGAATGAAATTGACCCAATTCTGGATAATTTGGATATCTCTGCTTCTCAAGACATCACTTTAAGCGAATTGCAAACCGGATTTTCTTTTGGCGCCCTTGAATTTGGCCGTGGTGCTGGTGGTTTTGATACTACAGAAGCCGGTCGACGTGATCAAGCCGGATTTGCTGAAACAGCCTTTGAGCCTACAGAAATTGCGGAGCCCTTCAAAGGCATGTCTTTGGACGATACCACTGGGCTTGCTGATAACACAGCTGGTTTTGATTTTGATTTAAATGACAATTTGGATTATGGTACTGGTGTTGACGTCCATGAGGCAGCATTTAATCCTCCTATTGAAGCAGATGCTTCACTTGATACTCTTATGCAAGTTGGTATCATGCCTGTTGATGAACAACTTATTTTTGATACTGAGTCTGTTCATGAACCTACTGTTCGTAAGCGTAAGCGATTGGTTGTTGATAAAGTAACAGAAATCCCTCAAGAAGATCTTCGCAGATACAATAGCGATTCATCTTCTATTGTCAACAAGGTAAAAAAAAATAAAGTCATAAGGTCAAGTAAACTAATATGGGTGTAGGATATGCAATTTTTTGAAGCTGCTAAAGCAAAGATTGCTATCAACTTGCGTGGCCCTAGTGGTGAAGCTCTTGGTACTGATTTGGAAAACATGTTTTCAAACATCAGTCGTAAACGTCGTGCGTCTGCTTTGGAAGCTCACGCGCAAGGCGAGACATACCTTGGTGCCCCTACTCCAGCTGGCGAAGGTCTTGAGCCTTTTGAGGGTTTCAATGATTATGATGTTGACATTGATACAGGAGATTTTGATAGAGAACGATTCAATCAATTCCAGGTAACAACGCCCAAAAAAATCGCCTTTTGTCCGCAACTCATTTACTTTAATATAGAGAGATACCGAAAACATTAGTGTTGAAAATGGATCTTTTGACTCTCAAACCGATGAGTCTCTTCATGAAAGTACTCGCAGAACATTTGAAACCATTGAAAACCACATGCAATTCAATGGTACTGTCAAGTTTGCCGAGTTAGCACCTACTACTACATATAAGAAAGCAGATGCTGCCCGACGCTTTTATGAAGTTTTGTTGTTGGCTTCAAAGGATAAAATCAGAATTAAGCAAGAACGTTCTTATAGCGATATCCAAATCAGTACTGTCACTCCTGTTTATTAAAACTATGGCTTCATTTTATTATTGTGATATCAATAAACACACATTCATTTACTACTAAAAATCGAGTTTTTGTTACAGTAACTTTATGGTATGTTATGTACCTGTTCACATTGAAGAGTGTATATTAATTTGTACATGAAGCAAAGCATAGTAAGAAAGATTTTTTTTAAAAAACAAAGAATACTGTACAAAAAGAGAGCGAGAGAAAAAGAAGATAAATTGATATTTTATATTAATCCATTACTTCTGAGGTTTTCTTGAATGACAATATCATTCACAGCATCCATAACAAACTTGACTTGTTCCGTCTCTGTTGCACAAGTAAAATGAGTATAAACCTGTTTGTTTTCGGAGCAATTCAAGGACTCAAAGAGTTGCTTAAAGTATTCGCAAGCTGTATCATAATCATCTAAACTACCAGAGTAATCAGGAAAGTACTTGTTGAGCTGACTCTTTTGTAATTTTTTCTTGAACAAATCCGTCTTGTTTAAAAACAAGATGATGGATGTCTTTTCAAACCATCTTGAATTGCAGATGGAATCAAAGAGGGTCAAGGCCTCTTGCATTCGATTGACCGAGTCGTCTTCAATCAACATTTGGTCATATTCTGATATGGCGACTAAAAAGATAACAGCCGTTACGTTTTCAAAGCAGTGAATCCACTTCTTTCGTTCTGACCGTTGACCACCCACATCAAACATTCTGTAAACAAGATTGCCAATCATAAATCTGGTCTCTGTGATCCCAGTTGTCTTTACACGTGAATGAAGCACATCCTGATCTGTGGGTAGATAATTGGACGCCGCGATACGTTCGATATGATCGAAATAACTAGGAAAGAATTAATTATCATTGGCACATGAAAAACAAATACTTACTATGAAGCAGAATCATTCAGTTGGTATTCATTGTTCCTCACAAACGTTTCTTGCACTCCTGAATCTTTCCACAAAGTTTTTATTGCTTCAGTCAATTCAGGAGACATCGTGAATTGATCAATTTGAGTTTTGTAACGCATGACATGGTCAGCGTAAACCTGGTTTTTTGCGTCACCTAAATCGATGCCTAGATTACACATGGATTCCAAAATGACAAGGATCGATTGAAGGATGTTGCTGAATATGACCTCTTTATGTGCTTCCCTTTCTTCATCCTTGAACCCTCCTTCATGAATTAATTTCATTTGTTTCAATATTGTTGATTTCCCTGATTCACCAGCACCTAAAACGCAGTAAGTTTTCGTCTCTCTCTCTCCCTTTGTATATATATCTCAATAGATTACTTACCAAGGAGTAATAGTTTTACTTCATTTTTTTCATTCAATTTCTCTAGTCTAAGCTGTTCATCTATTTCGTCATTACGAAGTTTTGCACTATCATCTTGTTCAACTGATGCACAGCAACCCATATTATTATTATTATTATTGACAAAAAAAAAAGAAATTAAGGAGAAGAAATCAATGATTTATCAAAAAAAAAAGGGAAAGGGCTTTTATGAAATAAAATATGTGTACAACCATGAAGGCTACTTTTTTATTGTTTATAGAATATTATGACATGATTTTTTATCCAATGTTCCTTTCTCTTTCTAATCACTACCAACAATACCTCCTTTATTGATACCAACCGCTTGTTCCACCACTTCCCTCATCAAGTCAATTAAAGTACAGCAGGTAACAATAATATGGGCTTCAAAATGATTTGGATTCTCTACTAAATTCAATGCGTTTTTATCTATAATCAGCATACCCAAATAAATAAAGTATCCCATACGATGGCTATCAAATTCTGCAATCACACGCCACTTCTCCTTCACTCTTAGCTCGCACACCATATCGTGTGACAATAGACTGGCTCTTTTCCATCGAATGCGACATCCTTCAAACTCAGTTTCATAGGTAAACAATAAGTGTGATTTCGTCAAATTGTGTAGCTGATTTGACCTTTTTGTTGCTGTACTATCTCCACTTGAAGGTGTAGCGGGTTCCATTTCTTCCTCAATGGCCTGGGTTGGAAAATTGCCCCATTCGATAGTAATTTCCTTTTTGAACGCTCTACGTCTTGCCTCTGCTACCTTCACATTCCCATCCTCCAATGTACGGTAGAGTATATTTTGAAAACCCCAAGAATATGAATGCGGTTGGATCTTTTTGTAGGCTTGGACCTTGGTACCTTGAAAATAAATGTCATGTTCTTCAGGACGGGTCAGGGAGAGCTTGCGCAGGTCATATTTTATCAGGTCCTCCATCGGTTTTCTTTTTAGAATTTCCAATAGTGCCATGCGTGAGCTTCCTGTGCTTGATTTGCTGGTTATGCTGCTAGCGCTCGAGGTGCTTGGACTTATCGCTGTAGGTGGTATAGCTAGACTGGTTGTAGGAGGTAATTCATGAGACAGTAAACTGGAAGTCACTGAGTTTCTTTTTATTGATTCATTGTCGTCGTCATCTGTTCTCACATCAGGTCGTTTGCCATTCACAAATTCGGCTCTAATGATCAAATCGTCTAGTACTTCTTGTGGTAATGATACTTGTGGTTGTTCTTCATCGTCATATGTATTTGGCTTATCATATATAGTTGGTTCTATTGTATCTGGTTTTTGAGTGGGTATGTCTACGGTATCTGGTTTCATTGGGTTAGAAAAGGAAAAGAGAGAGAAAGATCATGGCGTGGAAACAAGAGAAAAAAAAATAGTGGCTTTTTGGTTCCCATGGTTGAGCACTAACAATAAACTAAGTTTGTACCACTTTCCCTTCAAATGACATAATTTTCAATCTGCCTTTAGAGAAGTATCATGCTTTGAGAAATAAATTTGACGCACTGATAAAATTGAGGCTTGTTCATCTTCATTTGTCTGTTTTCTATCTTTCAATCTATCGCTTTCTCAGGTACAATTTGCTTTTTTCCAAATCCATTTCGTCTGCTAAGCTTTCGCCACCAATTAATGCAGTGTTTGGCTTTGAATTTAATAATTTTAATCATTTTTTTAGACACAGTGTAAACTAGAAAAATGCCTGTTTTTAGACAAATCAGAAATTTATAACCTTACCCATAAATATCTACATCCAACTTGAAAAAATGAGACCTTTGTTTTGTAACAATTGCCCGATCCGTATATAAAGCTCACTTGTAAGTGTCCTTTAATCATCAGTCGACTTTATCGAGTTATTTCTGACTGACGGTCTGCTTTGCTGCTCCCTTAATAGCCTTCACATGGTTGGTTGGGTGGTTGGTTGATATGCTATTTATTATTAGTGAGTTACTAGCTGAAGGCTGACATTGCTTGTGGCAATATCATGTCTACAGATTCTTGCGCAATTTGTACCGTTACATCTTTGTCACTTTCTTCAATTTCAAAACATTTGTAGTGATCTTGCAACTGCTATACTGATTTTGTTATCAAGATATCCAAGTATAGTTGTCAGACAATAATTCCAGTCTTATCAAAATTTATTATTAGAAAGTTTTCTCTGATGAAGAGCGACTTGATAATTTGAAGTTTATTGTGTTGCACAGAAAAAACAATACGGCAAATACATTTATACCCTGCCCGCCAAATGACGAAGAAAATTCTGGCTGCTCCTTCTGGCCATTCTGCGCCAACTGGTAGTGGGTGATCAGCTTCCTTCTGTAAAGTTGCAGTTGTAAGTTGGAGCATGTATGTTTAATTTGCCTAATAGCTTATCTACCTAATTGAAGCCATTTGAATAATATCTTGATATAACTGCTTTTTTAAGAAAAGTTGAATTCCTTTTATGCATTCTATTCATCTTTATTCTATTCTTTAATAAAAATTGTTATAGCATCTTTTTGTGTTTGTTTCTTCTTATGGAGCTGAAAAAATAAATAAACGAAGCATGTTAAAACTAGGAAGAGATCTGGGCAAGGTATTGGATATTCTTTCAATATGAAGAGTAGGGTGAGTACAATGAACAACGCTTTCAATATCCACTCTAAAATGGAAATAATCATAAATTATCCTATTACTTGCTATTTTGAGTTGTACATATACCAATCAAATCTCTAAAGATTCAATGGTATGTTCTAGTATAAATTTGAATCGTAAGCGAGTTTGGCATGGCGTTGGAATATATATACTTTATTAGCAATTGATCTTCTTTTCTTTACACCTTTTTTTTTTTTTTTTTTTGGAAATCATTCAAGCTTACAATGAAAAAAAAAGTATAATAATAATGGGGCACAAATTATAGTAATATATAAAGATTGAGAATGATATGGAGTATAAATGAAAATTTAATACTTTGTTGACAGACTTGCAACATCATTCTTGGAGATGGAGAAATAAACATACCCTGGTTGGAATCACTTAAGCTGACAATAAGCCAGAACAATCGTCAATTCATAATCGTTTTTCACAGCTTATAATAATTGTTTGTATTAGAAAATAAGGTTAAATCAGAGCTCTAAGAATGTTGTATTATCTGCAATCATTTATATAGTTTTCAGCACAAATTCATTTATTCGCCATTTTTTACAAGGCTTTATGAGTATTATGTTCCAAAGAATAATTTTTTTTGTATTTTATTTCATTTGTTTTGTTAAAATGCAACCATCCAAATATTAGACTTGTTTAGAATGTGGGAAAAAGGACCTTTTTTTTAGCTATAAACTTTTATCTATTCAGAACCTCTGTTTACTTTTTTAATTCATTTATTTATGCAAGAAATAATTTTTCAAATAAATTAACAATGTAGTTACTATAAATTTTGTTATATTAATTAATTGGAAATTGATTTATAAAAGATCAGATCACTGATTTGATTTTAAGATGAGCCAAAATTTCAAATGTAAATTAATTCATATTGCATTTTTTTTAATGTTTGGGCTACGTGATTTTATTTAAATCATGTCCATTCTTTTTTTATATACATGCATCATGATTATTTTCCATCAAGCCTCAAAAATTAACATAAAAAATCAAGTTTTTCATGTAAATCTTTTAATATGTAAAACTAATTAATATTCAATGGTTTTCACTTCTCAAAAGCCATTACTACTTTTCTTTATTTGAGAAAGCATGGAGCAATATTAAAAAAAAAACGAAAGATATCTCAAAACTGCTATTTTACTTTATGCTTTATTGTCTATTTGTCTGAACTAATATTTAATGAGTGTTACACGTGAAAGTAGGCTTTACAGTTGACCCCTTTTTCTTCTTTTTTTTAAATATCATTACCTTCCTTTACAAGATGTTGTATGTATGCTACAATATCAGTATAAGAAAAAGGATTATGTTAGATACAAGTTTGATTTTGATTTTTGTATATTTAAAAGTGAATAAAAATGTAAATAGATGGTATTTCATATGAAATTCATGCAAATGTAAAAAGAGTTGCACAAGCAAGCCAAAAGTAAGTATGATAACCTTAAATGTTAATTAAGATTTGTTAAAAAGAGAAGCCGCACTATCCTTCCAAGCATAAATTACATTGGTATCCTTTCTTATTATTATAATAATAATGAACAAGAAGAATAGCGATTCCAAAGAAAAACTGTCTAATTTTTTTTTTGTTTATCAGTTAGTTTAGGATGTTATTTTATCCTTTTTATCGTTCTCTTCGTAGATGAAAAAGAAAGAATCCTTAGAAAATAAACAAAAAATGACCCACCCCTCAAGCAAAGCTATTTAAAGAGCTTCTCTTCCTTATTTTTTTTTCTTTCTTTACCAAAACAAATATTCTTCTCTCTAAATGTTGATGATCTGAATGCTCTCTTATCAATCACTCTTTTGCTTTTGATGCCTCCATAATCTATCTTGTTTTATTGCTCTTATGAAATCAAATGGCTGAAAGTAAAATGGTTTAGAAAAGATAATGATTATACACTGAACTGACTAAATGCATTTAGTTACTGATGCTACAAAACAAAGACCCTTTTTATCTTTTTGGTGCGCTTGTTCTCACTCTATATAATCACTGATTCTCTTTATAAGATATGTACTGCATGTGTTTTGTTTTGCCTCTTCTCCTAAGATATCTTTATACATCAAGAGCTCTTGGCCTGATGGTCTAGTACCTTGAAGCGTTAGTTGGGTAAACAATTCAAGTAACAAACAGTTTGCAGCATTCACACTGTAGCTTAAGGCTGATCGAGTTGTTGCTTCTTGGCTTAGTGGACCCATTAGACCCGAAACAGGCTATATGGAATAACATTCCTTACCATCCCAGGTGGGCAAACTCGGCGTGCAACATGAGCAGGGGAAGCGATATGAGATTGGGACGTCCTAGAGGTATTAAAAAACACTTTGTTTTACATGTGCTTACTGGTTGGTCTACTCTACCTTTGCTTATCATATTTAAAACCATCATTTTGGTTAATCAGCTCTTGCTTATCATACTTAATATATATCATCTTGACTAATTGTTTATTGCATTTAAAACTATTTTTAAACAACAATCTTTTTTATGCATAGCAAGCTGCTTATAGCTCACATAAATACAAATAAAACTCTAACTTGCAAGCGCATCTAAAAAAAACTTGTAATTACATATCCATTTCAATATTATACTTTCCTCTTTCACTTTTCTAACAATAGAACATACCTATTATCTTGTAAGAAAAAAAAGTGATTAGCCTAATAGTCCTTTATGTTAGCGATTAATAATGTTAAAAATAAATTGCTTAGTGTCTTCAACCAAAGCTAATAACCAATCTTAGGAATGTTTTATCAATTGCATATGCTATTACAAATATTGTACGTAGAACTATAACATTCATAACTCAATAAACTCAAGTTAATGTCTATTCATTCGCGACTATCACCCTTGGTATAGCCCACAAAGTGAAGTATTTTATGCTGTATGGATTAACGTGACAACCTACTATTAATACTATCATCAGAAGGGACATGCTATCTCAGAGTACTCATATAGAAGAATCGTCTAATTTGTCAGGATTGCTACAAAAATATAATATTAATGCAGAATGCACATGTGCTAATCCATTGAAGCTGTTTAGAAAAGCTCCCTCATTTACTTCAAATAAAGAAGGATTAAAAAAGCCTGGCTCTATTCCAATGTCTTTCTCTCAAATCAAGATACCGATTTTACAATCCATTATGATAAAACGTAAACAATCTGCTCAGAATGAGCCAGATGATACCCAACATATTCACGATAATATTATCCCAACTGCTTATATGTTTTCAAGCAGAGTGACAGCTACTGATGAAATCCTAGGAGTATATACTTTACACCAGAGGATATAAAATCTTTAGAGGATATAGGTACTGCACTAGATATCCCGTCGTCAAACAACATAACAACCGGCGCTACAAATTTTTTAAAAGATATACAGTTGGTCATTACTCTTGTAGGATCAACTGAATAGATAAAGCTAGAATCGGTCACTAGTGCTATATCATCGTTTGCTATCCTAAAAAGAAGCAGAAGCGATATCAATTGGCATGATAAATCGATGCTTGTTATTCCTTTTAGTTTACAACACCTTAGGCGTGTAGCTCCTTTTCTCCTTAAAAATAGAAGAAACTACTTGTTCCCAAAAAAAAAGAGCAAAAATGACACAATAGTGATGAATGCTCTTTCATAAGGATATGCAAAAGTATAATGAACCCAAGTAAAAAAATCAAACGGGGTGTGGCGTTTGAATATCTATGGACAATGTCTCTCTAAAAAGAATTAACTTTTCGTGGTAACGCCTCCTGCCACGCTCCAAAAATAAAATTGAAGCAACCATATTGAATTCGAGTATGAAGATCCAGTGAAAAGCTGTAATTTCCTTTTATACTGCAGAAAAAATAACTGCATTATTATTCTATTTGAAACAAAGCTCCATAAACAAAGATGGTCATTTAAAAAACACTGTAATGAATGTGCATTTGATGACGAAGATAAAGTTCAGTTACGAGTGAAAAAATATATACATTGTTCTTGTTCAAGCCGAAAAAATATACACCATAGACTCAACAGACGATAGCCTGTTTCATATCATAACTATGATCAATCCTCAACAAGTATTCATGCTAGCCATCTGCTCTCACTTCTTTTACAGCCTAAAAATCATGTAAACCCCGTTTTTCTATAATCTGGATTAAAAAAAGTCGCGTCAATATGAAGTTGTATCGTTTCCATTTGTAAAGAAAAAAGGGGTTGCTTTATTAACAAAATCCATATTGTTTTTTTTTTTCTCTTTTTTTTGTAGATTCCCAAACTATTGAATTTTTTTTCGGCAATGTCTAGTGGCTATCCATATTTAATGGTGTTCAACATTCTTGTGGTGCTCTGTGAGAAAAATAAAGAATTAGTCTTTTTGTAAACTATATAAATGTCAAAGCATTTTTACTCAAGTGGAAGTGATAGTCAATAGTGTAACCAATAGCGAAAACACCAAAGATAAGGTGAAGCAAAGGAGTAACGGAAGCATTTTCGCCGTCAATGTAACGAGCCTTGTAGTGTCCCCAAGGTCCAGAGGGCTTGGAGGCTTCGACGGTACCCTTGGGCAAAGTCTAAAACACGAAATCAGCCATTTTGTATTATTTCAAGTCTAATAAAAACGAACCTTGTAGAAGCTGACCAAACGAGTAATGTTGGCATCCTTTGAAGCACCAGAGACCTTGGTAGCAGCAGCTACGTTAGGAGGAATGAGAGTCTTGGTGGAGTAGGCACGGCGAAAAATGGCGTTCATGGTAATTTGGGGAAGAAAAAAAAAAAAGTATGCAGTGGCAGCTAAAATTCTTTTTTTGTGTGAAAACACCAGGGTGGGTGGGGAGCAAATCGGAATTTCAAGTAATTCACGTCACCCACGACTATTAAAGGTAGGAAACTTCTTGTAGCAAAATCAAGAGTAAATTACGCGTTACTTTTAAAGCATTTGCAACTAAAAGGTTTCAGAGATTATCTTGGTTTCAACAATCGCGTTTTTTTTTCTACACTGTTGGTTGAATACTTCTCATGCTATTCCTTTCGAGTTTTTTAATCTTTTTTTTATATCATTAAGGCATATTTAATGTTTTTTTAGGTACATTGTTTACTTTTCTTCAACAAATATTAAGATATCAACTGAATTGTCGACCAAGTCAAACTTGCTCACGATTCTAACTTTCTGTTTCCGACTTTCAATCATATTGATTGGCTTATTTTTCATGACACTAACTTGCAATAAATAAAGTTCCTGCATAAGTGTTGTCGACATGACCGAATGTGTTATTTATTCTAAACGAGTATATCATTAGCAGCTGTAAACATTAAATAGAATTTCTACTTAAACATTCTTTTATACATTTAACTACCTAGCTAATTTCCATCGAAATAAGATGTGTATGTCTGCATTTCTCTTTTCTTGGTTTTTATAAGATATAATGAAAGAAATGGTTTGGTACGTTTTGTAGTCAATACAGCATCCCAAGTTACGCCTGGATAAATGGTTTAAAAAGGTATAAATTGATGTCCGAATCTTTATATCTGAAACTCGTACTCAGAAATAAGCTGTTAGTGATATATCAAGTTTATTAGTATATCGATTTAGAGTTTCGAAAAACAAATTCCTAGTACTGCTGGTTTATACTTCTCTCATATCAAAAATAGCCATTTTGACAAGGAAGGGCATGTGTTATGTGTTCTAGAAATAGACCATATTTTCTTTAGTGCTTCCAAGTAAACTCACTATTCCTTTTTATGTATATGGCTACAAACAAAAGCAAGGAATCAGCTTAAAATGTAACTTCTCACTGAATGTAATATAAAAAGGCGTATTACTGGTAGCCATATTACCAACCTGTTGTTTCTTCTTTAGCATCCTTTTTCATGCTTTTATTGTTTTATACAACAAGTAAAAAGGAATGTTGCAAGTTCAATAATAGCTACTAAATAGTATTTCTTACCTGTTTTTTTATTTTATTTTTCATCTCTCTTTTATACATTACATCTAAAGGCATATGCGCTGTTTATCCCTAATGTCTGCGCGTTATCTCTTTTCTTTTGCAATAGCAGGTGCTAAGGATGTAGTTGCTGAAAAAAAAAAAGATTGCGTATGACTATATAGTAAAGGGCAAAATACCTTTCTTATTATGGGTACATCCTTAAGCGTCAAATCACTGCATTTGGAAATATAAAAACATCACCATAGCAGGAATGAAGCTTTGGCTTTGGGTTGGCGTTGAAAAATAACAAACGAGGCTTTCTTGTGCGACTGTAAAGAACTACACTTAGCAAATGACGCAGGCATTATGAAACATAACAAGGTGTGAAAGAGATTTTGATATATTTTTCCTTATATTTGTGTACAAATAAAAGCTTATGCTTTGGTAAAGAAAATGCTCTTGTATTTAAAGAAGGGTACAGTAAACCATTCCATTTGTGCCTGAATTTTAATTCTTATCAAAACACAAATGAAATTCATAATTCCCTTTACTCCCGGTTTCCTGGTACCCTTCTTACATGAGCAGATAAAGAATTTGTGTTACTAGACTAAAAAAGATTCAGGGACAGAAAAAAAATTGGCAGAAAATTTGGAACCTTTTAATTTTTAGCCAAGTTCTAGTACATGTTCAGGTATTGCATGTTTTACATTCATTAACATCCTCTTTGGATTGAAACTTGTGCTTGTATTTTACAGATAATATGTTTTTCATTCTGTAGTTCATATATAGCTTTGAACAAGCGTTCATTGTGCAAATTGCTATAATAAGACTTTGAAGAAAGGTTTCACAAATTTGGCTTTATAAAAACAGGTAATTGCAGAATAAAGTGTTAGTTACATCTTGAACATTACTCAACAAAATTTCTTATTTCACACGCATCAAGAATTCATATCGTATTATGAAGTTGAAGGACATGTGAATTTCTTTTATTTTATAGACAAATATAAGAGAGAATAATCATGCTTTTATCCAACACAATGGCTTTCTCTTGATCATTCTGACCAATGCTTAACAATAATGCCTTTGTGTATTTATTATAATTACACTTTGATATGTCCCAAAATGTAGTTAATACACATGCTGCTGTGGATATTTGGTTGATAAAATCATCAAGCATAAACTAACTCTCTTATTTTGTCAAATGTAACTACAGTGACAACCCTCTTGGCCTGTAGTTTACAATAACATTTTATAAGCATACTATGTGCTAACAAAGCGAATGGTATGATTTTTTGCTGTTAAAAATAATTAACTATTCAAGGATGCAATTTAACATATTCAAAGAAGAAGAGAAAATATATTTTGTAGGATTCAACTCAACAATTCGGGCTCAACATCACCCTATTTTCAAAAGGGCTTTCTCTCATATTTTCTCCACAAGCACACATGAAAAAGCTAAAAATAAAAAAAGAGTCAAATAAAGTGATCGACTCTGTAAATATTTAAAAAAAGAAATCTACGCGCGGGTTTATGAGAATAAAACGTAATCAACAATGACAACATCTCAGCCATTTTTTCTCAAAAACAAAAAAACAAACATTTTCTTTCCGCTCAAGCTACTAAAATAGTGTCATTACATAATATTAATAGCTTGTTGCTTTTTCATTCCCGGATCATAAAAAAGAAGAAATGACAATGGTAAATTGGTAACTAAAAAAAGAAAGAGCAATATCAGACCACTTACCCGATTATCCTACAAGAATTGAAAAAAAAGAGTATCCAGACATATATTCATTTACCGAGGTTTCTGTACTGAAATTCTTTCCCGTCAATTGATGTCATGAATGGTAAATAATGTCTTCTTTTTATAGAAACAAAGCTTACAAAAATAAAAAATCATTCTCCTCTCCAAAGCAAAAAAAAGGAAATAGGATCATTAAATGTGTTGCTTGTTATTTTTTATATAGTTTTCTGTAGAGAAATAGAAAGATAAAATTGTCTTGCACAAAAATAGAACTTGCACGTGTCGTCACGTATAGAAAATAGAAATGACAATGTACTTTTAAGGGAAAATGTATTTTGAAACAGCGTACATTGACCTGTAATTACACAAAAGAAAAAAAAAAACCAAAAACGTTTCTCCGCTTTGAAGTTCAATTCTTCAAAACAAACTATATAAGTTCACTCTCATTCTCCCAGATTCAATTGGTACCTTTTTTTTCTTTTCTTTTTCACAACAAAAAATGAAGTCTCTTTCTTTTATATCCTTGGCTTGTTTAACAGCCGTACATGCTGCTTCCGTCACATTTAAAGTCATTGCTCCTACTGCTGAAAGCTCAGTTCAGGTCAATATCAATGGTCAACTTACTCAATTGAAAGCTCAAGACGAGGATATTCCTTATTACACTGGTTCTGCTGAATTGAATGATGGACAAAGTTATAAAGTAAAGCTCAAAAAGAAAAAGGATCAATCACAGTCAACTAACCTTCTTCCCTTCTTTTTCTTAGTATGTTGTTGATGGAGCTGCTGAAACATTCGAACGTATCTTGAACGGTACATCCACCAAAAACGAATTCTTCAATCGACCTATTACCTATGCCACCAATATTCCTGAATTACCCAACATTCTTTCCGAAGGTAGCTGGACTCGTGGTGAGACCACTGATCCTCTTTGGGATAGCAATTATGTTCCTTCTATTTTTGTCACAGGAAAGTCAGATGAAATGGAAGATTTAATTACAAATGTCACCAAGAAGACCTATCAAGCCAAGATTACCTTTATCGGTCCTGAAAATATTACAACCATTGAGGTAAAGCAAAGATATATCTAGTTCATCTTTTTGTGTTACTTATTTCCTATTAGAATTGTACCTTTGGTCTTCACAAACCTGGACGTAAGCACAATGACGCTAAGCAAACTTGGGTTTGGACTCTCCCCGAAGGGCAGTATGTGGCTAAACGTAGCTGGTTCAAGATTCGTCATATGGAAGAAGACCCTACTCAACTTCGTGAAAAGCTTTATGCTGACATTGCTCGTAAAATGGGAACTTATGCTAATGAGGCCAACATGGTTCGATTCTTTATCAACAAGGAAGGCATGGGTACCTTCAACATGCTTGATGATGTGATCATGTACTCTTACATCAATGCCATGTTCTATAACGGCAACCCTCCTCAACAATTGGGCGCACTCTATGATGGTGCCTCAGGTGCTGCCTTCAATGCCTCTGGAGACATGGATAGCTTCATTCCCAATGTTGAATCCCCTCTTGACCAAGATGCGCTCATGCCCTTCTCCAAGGCCTTTGCCGCTGTTGATTTCTCCAATGACGACCAGGTCAAGGCCATCTCTCAATACTTTGACTATGACCAATTCCTTCGTTTCATGGTCATGGAATTCCTTACTGCTGACTGGGATGGTTACTGGCAAGAACAGACCAACGATGGTGCTTATATCGATGTCAGCGATAACAACAAGGTGTATTATCTTGCACAAGATTTTGATGCCACCTTTGGTGTCAACCTTGACCAAGAGCGTGACTTTGTCAATACACCCTATACTGATTTCCCCACTAAATTTCCCGGCGGCATCTTGATCAACAAACTCCTCGAGAACCCCACAACCAAGGCAACCTTTGAAACTTACCTCAAGACCACAGTACAGGAAATTTTCAACAACGCCACCTTGGGCGCCTATGTTACCGCTCGTCACAACTTCCTTGCCCCTGATCTTAAGTGGGATCGTTCTATCAAGCAACGATCTCCCGGTAATATCTTTGGCTGGACCTATGAACAAACCTACCAAAACCTCTTTGAAGGTGTCACGGCTCCTGGTAAAGAGCAAGGTGGCGCTGAATGGGGTCTTTTGGAATGGGTTGCAGCCAAGGAAAAGGCCGTCAGAAGCAGCCTCAAGTTGTCTGAAACAGCCACTACCTCTACCTCCGCAACCATCGCCGCGCCTGCTACCTCTGAGTCAGCAAGCCAAGACAATACCTCTGATGATACTGATTCTGCTAGCACCAGCTCTTCCACTCTCAACCAAGCCGCTGCTGATACTTCTTCAGCAAGCAAAAGTGCTCCCACGTTTTATTGCTTGCAGCTGGTGCTTTATTTATCTCTTTCTTTTAAAAATTTGTATAAATATATTTAATGTATAATTTTTAAGGTGCACGGAAATTCTATATCAATAGTGTCAATGCTTATTAGATATATCCCCTTTGTATTCCTTTTTGCTTCAATAAAAATTAATTTTTAAAGTTCAATCTTTTAGCAAATCATCATTTTTCACTAAATTTGTTGTAAGCTAATGTCCTAATAGGGAGGATATTTATGGTGAGATAAATTATATTCTTTGTGTTTTACTAAATCTATTTTTAATTTATTATTAATGTCAATGAAAAAGTTATTTTCATCAAGACTCATGTCGTCAACTCATACCACTCAATGCAAGATTCTCTTCATGTTTTTTTGGCAAGAGTGTTTCAATATTGGTTACATATGTAAATAATGATATGTAGCACAAAATGAAGCTATTGTCTGTCAGTGCTATCCGATCTTATCTTGAAAATGGCTTAGCTACTATATGTTGGATAACCAAATACAGTGCGGCTGGTAAATTTTGTCCCTTCCGAAAAAACAAATGGACCTTGATCCAGAGAAGCTTGTTCAAAGCAGTGTTTTCAAGGCCATATCTACGATGCATGTCCTATCTTCTATTGGGGTAAATCCATCTGGATTTTCCAAGCTCCTATGCTCTCGATTTTATGCTCAAATAGTTCAGCCACAAATGGAATATGGCATAGCTGTCAACTGCCTCAATCACACTCAGCTAAAAACTTTAGAAGAGGCACAAGACAAATGCATACATAAGATCTACGGTGCATCTAGAAAAACATTCACCAAGGTGATGCTCCATTTGACTAAGTTACCCACAATGAAAGAAAGAGTAGCCCAGTTCCTCTTTCGTTCATTATCTTTACCTGAGGACACACTGCTATGTCGCTAATGCCACACATACAGTACACAAGAGACTATCAATGGTTTAGACTATCAAAAACTGCTCTGTGGAGATTGATGTCGCCGACAATAACCGACTTAGATACTCGAGGCTTTAGAGCAATAAAAGAGAATTTCCTCCACTCTAACATAGAAAAACAGATCCAAAGTAAGAACTCCAGACTACTATCCAGTTGTCGACCAAGATTTAATAGCCGTAGGACGTAATTCAGGAAATACCAGAAGGAGGTCTGCTGAAGGGACTTGGCAGAAGGTGCAAATTACATAACTCAATAGCCTTGTAGCGAGCTGTTATAATTGTTATACAATGAACCAAATTAATTTTCGGACAAAGAAATTTACTTGATAATTTTATGCTTACAACAAAATAAAGTTGTCTTTCTCATCCATCAACACATTAAAAAAAAACATGTCATCTCGAATCTCCATAGACTGCACACAACCTTTAATTGTATCTGAAGATGAAGCACAAGAAAGTAAAGCATGGGAGTTTTTATCTTCTTAGAACACATCACACGATTAGAGAGATTGCAGAACTTGTTGGCTTGAACAAGTCTACTGTGCAAAATATCAGCCAAGATTGACAACTATGGCATCCCTTTGACTCACAAGCAAACAGGTTGTCAATTGAAAGTAGACGAAAGAACTGAAAGGAACTTGAAGAGGATATCAGAGAAGATCCCTTTGCCTCTTATAAAGAAATAAATATGGAATTAGCAAAGCTACCTGCAATACTTGCGACCAGCAATATCCTGTACTCACTTTAGGATAAAACGTCTTAGGGGTTTTTTATCTTGTTAGCATGTATGAACCAAACAGAAGGAACAATTTTTTTTATTTAGGAATTTGTACTCCTATCTTCAAAACATATACTTTTTCACCTGTATGTTATTAGCCAATGTCCTTTTTTTTGAACTTCAGGCACCAAGGAACTCATAATTTTATTTAGAAACAGGTTCTAATCTTGATGATGTTCTTACTATAACTCTACCAAGACGCCCAGGGCTGATCTCTCAAGTAAATTACTTTTTAGGGAAGACAAAATTGTAAACATTGTTATTAATGCAGCTACTGTAATATCGTATTTCAACACTGACTGACAGGATTTGGAAGTTCATAAATGCTTTTACATTAGATGGTCACATTAATGGTTCTTTATGTTGTGTTTCTTTAAATGAGTTTTCTGATGGAAGAAAATTAGACATTCTCTACATTCCCAAAACAAACAACCCAACAGAAACTGCCTTGCCAATACTTGTTGAAAGGCAACAAATCGTTGATATTTCTTTCATAAAAAGAATTAATCGGTACTTTTTGAACGTTTACGATGCATACAAAATATTTCCAAAAGTCATCGTCTTTGCTATCAAGGGATTTTCAAGTAGGGCGCTTATGAATGAATTCACAATAGAAGAGGGTTGTCCTTATTTTACAATACACGGACAACTCTGGGCACATTCAATTCAAACATACAGTTTGGACTCAATCTCATCTTTTATGACTGAAGAATCCACTATGAAACCTATCGTAACATTAAGTTATTTTTTATGCAGTCAACAAAAAAGTATCATGACTTCGGACGAGAGTGAAGATGAGGAGCTCAGAAAAATTTACAAAATTGCCTATCGCTCTTTTTTGCAACATGCTACAATTGAAAATAGCTTGGCTGACTTGGAAAATGATGTCCTTGACAAAATGAACAAACAGTTCGAAAAAATTATGAACTGTTCTCATGAAAATTCAGATAGTTCAGTAAGAAAAATAAGAACTTATGCCAAAAATGGATTGGAATTTACCAAGAAACGTCGAAAACTTTTTTGAAGGAAAAATTCATTTACCACACTACGGCCTATAAATGACAACAGCAGCGAGGTTTGCTTGAACCAAGAACATTATAATATTCAACAAGAGAGCGGTAGCGAAAAGCGGATAAATTGGTTTATTAATAATGATAATATAACTTTTCTCTTCCGAAAATATCAGTATCAGGCAGATGCCATTTCTAAGCCTGCGCCCTTAAAATCAAACATTCAAGAGATCCTATCTTTGTCGGATGTGTTATTTCTGGCGAATGAGCAACACAGCCCCTGTAAATTAGCTATTTTTCAGGAAAAACTGCTGAATAATATGTTGAAAAACCAAACTCAAGTATTGCTGAATAATGTGCCATCCAATACCCCGAACTTTAATAATGATGATCTGATTAAAATGGTAAACGTTGTAACTGATATTGATGATCAGACTATCACTCCAAAAACTGCTAAGCTTTCCCTCTTGACTTTCACAGCTGGTTTAGATCCATTTAAAGCTAAAGTAGTTGAAGGTGCTGCGGATATGTAAGTAACGCTGTATGGTAGAGAGAAAGGCGAGTTTAAGTGCTAACATGAAATTCTTATACTTCCCTTAATCCATTTTTTTGTAGATTAGTAAAATTACCGATAAATTCAATAGCAGACAAGAATAGTTTGGGTGAGGTTGACCTTCAGATAAGGTAATTCGATCCATTGTTATTGTCAATGATTTCTGATACAACCGAAAAAGTGGTATTGCGCTGGTCAAACAAAGAAGATACATTGACACCAGATATTCGCCCAGATGCCATTGTGCCTACTTTAGTTCAGCATGCGCTTGGTTAATCCCTTGGTTTCGGAGAAGTTAAGCTTGGAGGTGACCAAGTCACAAATCATCCTCTTTGTTTAGATACCCTCAAACTTGCTGTATTGTCACGCAATACAATTTTAAAGCATAATCTCCCCGTCCTTTCCTTTCAGGCAATTGGTAAGGAAGAAAAAGTTACTACACTATATTTCATATCATAACCATTTTTCAATACTCCATAGGCTGCCAAATTGTTTTTTATATGACTCGAAAAATCCATGATCATTTTTTTACTATGAGTGAAATCGGCCGCGTAATTGTACCAGAGGTATTATCATCTTCCCACTCATTCATTACATTAAAAAACCTTCGCATCTTACTGCGTGTCACCTATCTTTTTTTGGTATTGCTGCTATTCAACTGACCCATCCTCCGTAACTGCCTCTCCTTCTACAAGTACCCATATCACAGAATTATTCCAAATGATTGACAATACCACTTCAAAGTCCCGTGATTGCAATATTCAATAAAAATAAAGTCCATGTTACCAAAAGCACTTGAAATGGCCAAATCGAATTATACAGCTTTAATTTTAGATTCCACAGGTTTACTGTTTTATTTACACAATAGTCTATTTCTATGAAAACTTTTTTTTTACTGTTCATAAATCTTCTCTATTGGTCCAAAGAAATTTCTATTAGTCAGAAAAAATTATATTGATCTATTTCCAAACGCAAATCACTGTAGATAGTATGGAACTTGCCAGAAAGAATAAAAAAAATCATGAGTAGCCGAGTTCATGAAGGAGGAGTGTAATCTCAGTATTAAAGTCATAAGCCGCAATCCTCTTGCCAGAAATGACGACAAAAATCTTGAAGCTCGTGCTGATTGGGTTGATAAGTGGATAACAAAAGGTATCAGCTATCTGGATAATTGCGTATTTCTAGATGAATCAGGATTTGATGGCAATAAGCGTCGCAGCTGTGGTTGGTCTCCACGTGGTACAAAAGCCATTACCACAACTCCTTCCATAAAGGTTGATAACCTGGTAACCGTCACAGCGTTGATGGTTACTCGGTAACTTACAGTTATTCTACCGTCAATCGGACACTTGTTTGAAAACATAGGTCAAACGTTCGAAAAAAAATCATTTTTTTATTTGGTCACTTAACAGAAATAACAGTACTTTCTCATATTTCTAATGTGAACCCATGAATTTTTTAAACATGCTGTTGTTTTACGATGACGATGTGGCAATATTTTTGATGACAAAGGCAAAGAAGCCTCTTTCATTGAAGAAAAGTCATTCCGATTGAAAAGTTTGACCGATCTACGAAAGTGTATCAAAAATAAACAAGTTCAGTTTGAATCGGCTACGACTTGCGACGTTATCTTGAAAAAAACTGAAGGAAAGAGCAACGAGCTATAGGCATCTTGTTATACATTACACCCCTATGGATTCCACATACTTTTAGCCAGATGTATTGGTTCTGTGCAGATTGGGTCGAATACCGTCCTTAAAACAAGTTGCTTCGGTAAAAATGATTCATGCGAGATAGCAATAACTCTGAAATGTGCTGTCTACACTCAAAATGTGCTGTCTACACTCTGAAATGTGCTGTCTACACTCAAAATGTGCTGTCTACACTTCGAAGTATATTGGTCTCCTACTCTACTACAACCCTTTCTGGAAATTGAAGAAGCTGGACAGGGACAAGACCACCGCATTATGCAATATGGTGATTCATTAGTTTACTTTATTTTAATAGATAATTTGATAAGTAGTTAGTACTTTTATTTGTCTCATTCTGTCATGACTCTTTTCCATCGTTCTCTTTTTTCCAGCACTTTCTCGTTTCCCATCAATCACATCTCTTTATTTATCTCTATGACACTACTTATTCCACTCCCCCCCCTCCATATCCCTCCAGTACCACAGTATATTCATTAATCCTTTCTGTCGCATTCGCTTAGCTAAAACGTGAATTTACAGTTAAAACAGAAAAAGTAATAAACAAAGACAAACAATGCTCTTTTTTTAATGAGTTCCGGGTAAACGGTAAAGAAAATAAATATAAAAGGAGAGGGAATAACACGGTATCAAGGGAAAAGGGAGGAAAGATGAGATTAATAAAATTGGGAATGAGAACTATGTTGACCGTTTCACACAACCAGATCTTGACTTGAATAGCTCAATTTTTTTCTTGTCCCCATGCAGAAGAGAATACCTGCTGAGTAATTCTATATGGCTGTCATGATCCACCACGATTGATTTGATCATTTTACAGCTCCTATAAAAGATACAACAAAAGTTAGTATGAAATAAACATATGAAAAATATTTTTCATACTTTAATAATAAGGCAACGTCGCTAGGATTATTTGATAAACCAGCGTATGAAATCACACAAAGCCGAATCTTTTTGATTGAGTGTCCAATGAAGTCAATCATTGCTTGAGTATCCCCATCGCAATAAGCCAAGCCGGTTGCCTTGATGTTGTTGCTATTAGTATTGTTGTCCGCCAAGAAATCTCTTTCCAAGATCGGTGAAGATGATGTTGAGCTGGTAGAGGCAAAGATATAACGGCAGAGACATCGGTTCCTTAACTTCATGATCATTGCCTCGAGGAGTCCTTGCCGTGTCGCCACGCTTTCAATGCCTGGAGATTTCCTAACATATCCAACATTTATCCAATTGCTACCATCGTTATTGATTTCTGTGCGGAAGGCAGATGTTGATTCCACCAAGTTTCCGATCGCATTGTCCTTGAGCTTGTATAACATTCGTCCTTTGATATTCTTTCCTTCGACACGCTTGGAGACCCGTTCGCCGAAGTCTTTGTCTTTGATAAGTTTTCCAAACTTTGACGCATTCATAAACTTGGGTAGTCGTGGCAGTTGCTTGGTGATGTTGTTGTAGATGTCCGTCGTGGTATAAAAGGCATAGTCAAAGAGATCTTTGTTTTCAGCATTCTTAAAAAACATTGACTTGGTGATCGATAGTAGACTTTGGAGGTTGTAGACAATTGAATCACCGGTGCTTGAGTCGCTATCGTCGCTATCGTCGCTATTGTTGTTATTATTGTTGTTGCTGAAATCGCTGATTTTATTACTGGCCACAGTATTGCTTGGATATAAAGTTGGGCTGGTAGGTGGTGTCCTAGGATAAGTCTTGTATGTAAACGGATTCTTCTCGATAATTGACTTCCCCATGGCAAAAGGATGTTGAGGGCCTTGATCTTCGGTATACGTAACATTAAACACACTGTTGTCTACTATGTCATTTCCTTTTCGTCGGTTGTCAACAGTGGGCACAATATCAAGTACAAGGCATATGGCTTGACCGCGTGTTAATAAGTTGTTTTTGGATGTTGACATGAATTTGATAGTAAATCGATAAAAAACCAGGTAGAAAGAGAGAAAGAAAGGGATGGTGCGTGTTTTTTTTTTATTGTTTTTTTTTTGTCAAGTGACCAAATAAAAGAATGATTTTTTTTTCGAAAGTTTGACCGATATTTTCAAACAAGTGTCCGATTGGCGGTGGAATAACTGCAAGTTACCAAGTAACCATCAACGCTGTGACGGCTACCAGGTTATCGACCAAGTTTTCTAATTATAACGCGCTTTTTTTTTTTTTGCCTGATTGCCACTTACCGTTTTCCCTGATCGCATATTCGTTTGGGTCATTACATAGGTTGCCTGTTTCGACATTTATCCCAACACTGGTAAGAATGCGAGACGAACCCTTTGAAATGACTTTGCTTCACATTGTTGCAGGCTTCTGTAATCCTCTTGGATAAAGTATCTTCCTGCAAAAATCTATGACGCTTAACCTTACTCTTTGTCACTGCCCAGAATTGTTCAATTGGATTAATCTCAGGAGAGTAAGTAGGAAGATACACACATCTGTATCCGAGATATTCAATATACTTCTTTATGTTTTCATGCGTGTGAATGGGTGCATTATCCATAACAATATAATGGCCTTTCATATGTGGGTGTTTGTCCATTTCGTCGAGAGTAATTTTTAAGAAACTAATGTAGTGACCAGCGACAGTCCCTGAGCTTATATATCCTTCAGCTTGTCTTTTCTTAGCAGGTCTTGATTTTTTTCACGCCGACGGTAATCAAACCCGAGGCAGAGATAGCGCCCAATATAGACGTCGTGTTTGCTCTCGTTGTTGGTCGGGTAACAATAGCACGCGTACCTTTTCTAGACCAAGCTCTTGACCGTTTCATATTGATATCAAAAGCAGACTCGTCAAGAAACACGCAATTCGTCAAAAAGTTCATGTCTGTATTTTTCCATTTACAAACCCAATTGTACAGCTCCTCAATCTTTGCTGGACTGTTTCTCTCAATAGAATGAAAATCTGCTTTATTCAACGAAAGGTTGCATTCACGTCTCATAAAGTTATTAACAGTGCTGCGTGATATTTTAAGATCATGAAATCGCTTCAATGAATGCTCGGTCACTTCAACAACAGTAGCAGAGGGATTATCATCAATGAAGTTGATCACAATCGTTTTATGTTCTTCAGTTAAGATGCACTTACGACCTACTTTTTTACAGCTCTCAAAAATACTGTCAGGGCACGCATTATACTGGCTAACCCATCTATAAGCTGTTCGAGGGTGAATGCCCAACTGCTTTGCTGCAGCTGATGCGGTCATACACTTTTCAACCTTCAGATCGAAAAACCTAACTTTATCCTGGACTGTATAACGTACATGTTCTCGTTTTGGTTTTGCCTCCTTCATATGAATATCTTCATTTTTTTTTGGCTTTTCTAACAACATTGGACAAGTCAGAGAAGATTCATTAGGGACTGCATTTCCCAAGTACTCTGTATGAGTAGCAATAGTCTCAACAATAAATTCATTCTGATCAACAATGTAGTCCATGTGCTCAGGACTACCATTCTCATCAATAACATTGCCATGCCCATCTTCATATAGAAATATTGTACTCATGTTGCATTGTAAAGTATTGAAAAATAAAAAATACCAGAAGAAAATACACATTCCCTATTTATATTTTTCGGATGCCAAGAATCACGACGTGATTTCTAAAAATGCAAACTTCATTTCTAAAAATATGAAATTTATTTCGGTTGGCTGTGACATTACTTATTGGAAGCACTGTAAATGAGAAAGAATTAAATAGGAGTGACATCAACCCAGAATCTGGTATCATCCGACAAGTACTTTTTGTCACTGGCGAGTTGATCGTGGATCCAATTGACACCGTTCTTGTAATCGTTTATATCCGATGTTTGGTAGTTATTTAAGCCAGTTTCACCATTTCTGTGTCCACCAAACCATCGATCAGCGCCGTAAAAGTTTTGAGATTCCTGTCTTGCCTTGATATCCGCTTTGAGGTCCCGGTTAAGGATAGCACCATTGCTGACATCTGAGGCGGATTGTCCATTGAATTGAGAGGTCGAGTGACGAAGCATAAACCAGTTTTGCTTAAAGATACCAAAGTTGGTAGAATCACCAGACTTGTTATCGCCATAAGGGTAGTTGGTTGTCAAGTCTTCGGTTTCAAGCATGGCAATCGCAATATCCCAAACACCTCCACCATTGTTTAAGATCTCTTGCTTTCTCTTACCCAATCCAGAGACAGTATAGCTTCCATTTCTGGCAGCAGTAGCAAGGCCAACAGCAAAGAGAAGAGACAAATTGATTGAATTGAGAAGCATCTTTGAGTTTTTCGTTTTCTTATATTGAGAAAAAAAAAAGAAGGCAAAGATCTTGATGTATTTATATTTTTTAAAAAACGCGTCTTATGATCTAACATAACTATAATCTACATATTCATCTTGATATTAACACGATCAATGGAAGCAAATGCATAGCATAATCAACACAAGTCTGTTGTACAAATTTTAATTGCTTTTTCAGTTTAAAAAAAAGCACATTTTATGAATATATTCCAGCATAAATTGAAGAGCAATCCAATACATATCCAAGAGAAACTTATAAAAAAAAGTACATTTCATAGGAAGATAGTCGCTGAGGCACAATCCTTGTACAGACAATGTAATGTCAAATACGATCAGTTTCAGTAAGGATCTACAGCAATCATTCCCGCACGGGAAATTTTGATAATGCACCTCAATTTGTGTACTTTAACCTGCTGCATAATTATCATTCTGTGTGGAAAATATGGGGCCGAACTCCCGGTTAAATCAGACTTATAATTTTATTCAACTCTTGTAACACATTTAATTGCTACGGGAAGATCGTAGATGTAGGGAAAAAAGGGAAAGAAAAAAAAAAGATTTGTACGATGAATACATATTCCAATAGCAATTGAAGAGAAGCCCATGTTTTTCCTATTTGTGCTTAAAACATCGTGTGTTATCAATTATGCAATTCCTTTCTTTTAATGATAAACTGACCTGGAAAACTGAAAATTTTCTGTAGTACAGAAAAGTCTCAAGCACATATCTTTCCCGAAATTTTTATTTGAAAAATAGATCATTGTACAATGGTTTTGCAACGATTGGTAATTGATTAATTAAATGTTACTGCTAGGAATAAATGAATGTTCTAATGTTGCACATTACAATTGATCGAATATAGAAGAAATTTTCAACGTGTTCATGTGTATATTATTTCAGTATCATGACCTCAGGTCTCTCAGATCCCCAGTCGGGTCTCCGAAACTTACATATCGGAAATTGAAATGTTTAGGTATAGTGCTCTAACCTATGAAATACTTCACTTTTACAAAAAGTAAAGTGCGATCGGGTCTCTGATATCCAATGTATCCTTTGTATACTTTGATAACCAATAAAGTGCTTGAAAAGCTTTTTTATGCAACTCAGCTTTGCTGTAATAGAAAAAAAAGGGGAGTGACAGGGCAAGTACAAGAAGTCCTTTGACGTTTCATATAAAAGCCAAATTTCTAATATTGATTGGTGCATACGGTAAGCTACATTATTGTGACAAATATCGGTTGTTAGGGATTGGATCCTCATATCAACAATTGAAAAATATACACTTTCTTTTTTGGCAACTAATTGCCAATTTTGCAAACATATCTCTTCTACTATTTGTTAAGCATTTCAATTGAACAATGCGTTGAAGAAAAATAGCCGATTATAGTTGACATTGATAAATACATGTCTTAATACAAGATCATAAGTAAAATACGAGTTTATTTAAATAAGATTATACAATTGTTTCCAAGTAAGCATACTCTATTAGAATATGTATTGTATTAATGATAGTTCTTTGATAAGAAGTACCAATCAAGATAACAAGATATTTTCTGTTGTCAGTAACCCAATCTAATGTCAGGAATATTGCTAATCTTTCATATAATTGAAATAACACCTAAAATAACGTTATTCAAATCAGTGAGTAATTCCCAGAATAAAAGGTAATCTATGACAGACATACAAAAGAACAAATGAAAAGTTTTCATAATCATAATTAGAGATAACACTTGCTAAAGTACCTGAAGATTAGAAGAACGCTTACAATAGAAGATATCAAGCCACTCATTCAATAAGATATAAATACTTGCCTTCAATTAGAGTAATTTTTACTTTAACTTAAACTGAAATAAAGATCAGTCTCAAAAAGTACCTACATTGCTCTTTGTTTTTGCTTTTATCTCTTACTTGGTTATTATTACTACTATACGACACAATGAGTCACGATTCAAACGCTGGTCCTTCTACTAGAGATAATGATATCGCTCTTCCAGATGCTGAACATTATGAAGACATGATTCGAGCCAGGCTAGCAATGGATAAAAATACGCAAATGGTCATTGCTGAAAATCAAACATATCGTCCCAAGAACACGACTGCTGCTTATAAATCTAAGCAAAGAGAATGGTTTGTAAGTTAAAAGCTATATGTTATAAAGATTGTTTGGGTGATGATTTCTAAATTGTTTGAAATTGAAAATAGGAATGGTGCGCCAATAAAGAAAAAGTTGCGGATGGTACTATTGTTTATGACGCAAAGCTAGCTTTCTTTCTCAAAGACTATGTTTTGACCCGTGGAAACAAATTCAAGAAAAATGCAGATGGATCACCCGCACCATTGGGTAGGGAATCAGTCCTTGCTTATGTAAAAGCTGTGGTTGATTTATACCATCAACAGGTAGAAGCAGGATTCAATAAGCATACAATGGCAAGAGGACCTATCGTGAAGCGCTTTCTTGACACTCATACCAAAAAGGAAGCAAGACGCAAAAGAACCGAATATGAGGATCGTGGGAAAAATACTTTGAATGATGGCTATACAGATCAAGAATTGCTTCGAATCAATCAGTATTTTTTGATTCAAAACAACATCTTTTCTTTGAGAAACAAAGTCTGCTTTTCTATGAGCCATGCCATGCTTATGCGTAGTGAGACTGCTCTTGGAACACAGCTGCCAGATTTATTCATCATGGAACTCAAAAATCAAGGCCCCTCTACTTGCTTTGCTATAGTAGCCACTATAACATTTGGTAAGACTAATAAGGATGGCAAGATTCAATATGGTTCTGCTCTTCGCCATAGGGATGTTGAAGTTTGTCCACATGGCGCTTTTGCTCAATATTTTTTTTCCTTGTTCCATCATCAAAACCTACCATTTCCAAACTTCTCGACTCGCCGTGATTGGTATGATACTTATTTGTTTCCAAACACTACAGGGGATGGGTCAATTACCTATAGTGAACAAGCCAAGATTTATAAACAAGTGCTTAGGTATTGCGGTGTTCATTCAAGCAAGCTCACTCACATCAACAGAAAGAGTGCCATTAATATGGTTGCAAATGAAGGTGTCTCTGGAGACCAACAGAGACAAGTTGGACGTTGGGGTAGCGATAGAATGGTTGGTTGCTATTTAAGTGGCCTTCCTGTTGATGCCATTAAAGTGCTGGCCGGGTTCACTACTCGTAAGGGTGATTACTTCATCAATCGTGGTTCAATTGAGCCATCAGAAGAATTGCGCAAAATGGTGTTTCCTTGGATTGAATATTGGAGAGAGAAGTTTTACAGGAAGGAAGTTGAAGACGATATTGCTGGGCCAAACTTTTTAGATTTAATGGATTATTTAAGAACAGTTTTTTTGCAGGTAAGGATTATTTTTTTTACAAATCAAGTCATAATGCTTACGATATCTAATTATTTTTATCTTAGGACTCAGTGGTGTTGAAGGGAAAATACCCCGGAAGCTTTATTTGGTCCCACAGCATCTTTGATACTGATATTTACAAAGACTATGAAGAGCGTCTTTCATCTGCAATCGCTGCCAACGATGAGAAGTTCAAAATGAGCCAACATCTGGAAGTTTTGTTACCTGAAGTCGCAGCAGCTATGAAGACAGGGTTTGACTCAATGAATGCTATGCTGAACATAGTCCAATCTCAGAATCAACTTACTTTGAATGCAGTCAAGCAATTGGAAGCAGAAAACCGAACCATGCTCGCTGATTCTTTTTTGCAAATCTCAAACATGCTAAGACAAGGTGATGAGAATACACAAATTCAACAAACATCAACCATCCTTCCTTCCTCTTCTGTTCCGCTGTCATCTATTCCTTCCCCAAGTGCTGCTAACTCAAGAGGTCTACCATCATTCAAAATGAGTAGAAGTTTGATAAGCGTGACAGATGTATGGCGAGAATACTCTGTTGGTCTTGCTGGAAAGCCATCTATCAAGTCTATGGAAGAGCAGTACGGTGCAGATTGGCGCAAAGTAGACAACAGAACCGAGTCTAGGTTCTTTACTAGACGTCTTCCACTGTACAAGAAAATAGAGTCGCTGTCAAATGAAAGAGGTATAAGCTGTGAAGAAGCTGCACAATTTCTTGAATTCAGAAGAGTTTCTGACAAGCTTTCTATCAACCAAATGTGCAAGTTAGTCGCAGATAATCAGATTTAATTATTGAAATGTTTTTTGTTTACTATTGAATTAATAATAAAGTAATTTATTACAAATATATCATTCAAATGAAAGCGTTAAAGTATCAGCAGGAAAGCGGGATTTAAAATTTTCCAGAAACAAAGTATTTCACCATCCGTCCCTTCCCCCCAAAAAAATGAGGGGACCGCGTCGGAGACACTGCTATTCTTGAAAAAATACCCTCACAGTATATTTATCATCAAATTAATCTTTTGTAATTCAAAATCCCAACTAAAAAAAAATATTCAATGAATCATAAAATCTAAATATACAATGCTCATGGTACCAAATAGCAAGTTTTAGAAACAGATTCCAAATCTTTGCTCAGCTTCGATTTACAATTGCCACAGAGACCAAAAGGTAACTTTGATAATCTCAAATGACATAATTTTAAACCATTCTTCCGCTCTATCGCTTTTGAGAATTTTAAATTATAAACCAAGTAATAAATAAAGAGCTTTATTTTATACAAAGATCGTCAAGGAAACATTTTAATAAGGATGAATGTGAGGCATTGGAATGGAGGGAGACACTCGATCCTTACCATTTAGAAATTAACAAATATATAGTAGTATCAAATTCAAGGCACTGATTTTGATACCAACGATGCATACCTTGAATAAAAAAAAGGAAATAATTGCTAAAAATCAGAATGAACGAACAGGTAAACAATACAATATCTATTCAGGCGGCAAAAAGATTCTTGTTATTCATTAGCTAAAATTTAAGCTATTCAATCCTACAAAATCAGCCAAGCTGATTGGTATTCCTATCCGTACAACGCATAGTGGGGCCAAGAAATCGAAAGGAGATCCAGACTGGGGCATTTATGAAAAACAAACAAGTTAAACTATAAAAAAAATCAGATACAAGAAGAACATCTTACTGATTCATTTGACAATTGTCCATATGCCACTACGAAAGATGCTGTAGATAACTTGACTGAAGCACTTTAAGGGATTTGGCTTGAGGCCAACTGTTATTTGGAGGACTTATGTCCAAAGAATCCAATAGATAGAAAAGGGCCCTTGCTATCCAGCTGCTATAAATTGCAAAGTTACTCTCAAGAAACGTTTTGAATGGATGAAAAGTAGGCAAATATAGACTTTTTTTTATTTTTATTTTTTACAAACCGTGTATATATTGAAGAGGCTTATCTCGATATCGATATGAGACCTTGTACTATTCGTACAGTCTGTGATCTATGACCGTGGTCACTATTCCAATAGTGAGAGCACTGTCATATACAATTTTGGAGCAATTCCAGCAGCAGGTGTCATCAACATGGAACTAAGGGCCTCTCAAATCCCAAAGGAATCAAAGGTTGACAGGGCTTGTAAAGAAAAGTTATTTCATTGGAAGCATCAGCTTCAAGAGACACAGCTATTGACCGTTGTCTGAATCTCATTTCAACTAATCTGGATTAAATGAATAAATATACAGCAATAAAAGGCTATTATTTTATCATGAATAACATGCTAATCTATACTTTTGATAAAATTGGAAATACAGCTATAAGAATAGGATATAGATGCATTCATCTTTCACTTTACTTGTCTGAGCTCAATTCTATAGAGCAACTTTGGGCTAATGCCAAAAGCAAGAAGTCACCTTTCAATAAAAAAGGATTTTAATATCAGAATGACTGAAGTTTGCAACCATACTCCAGATCAATACAGTTTGTTAACTCAAGTTTGTTAATGCTATTGACTTTTTCATAACTGGGATAATTTATTTATAGGGTCGCACATCAACGTGTTGCCATTTTTAAACAAGATTTCTTGCCAAAGAATATACATTGAATTCAACATGTTATGACTAGATGAAAATAAGAGAAGGCTTACTAGTTTGAAAGTGTAAAGGTTAGGATGTCTACTCTTATAAGTATGATATAATTCAGTCTGTTGTCAATCACTGCTTCACATTGTTTTTCATACTTCTCCTCTAGACGCTCAACAAGTCCAATGTCATCCTTCTCTCACTCTAATTGAGCTATCAGCCACGGATCTTATCAATTGGTAATAGTAGCCCTAGTCTCCTTTAGTTCTGTCTCAAGTGCTCATCAAATATGCTTTATGGATAAAAATCAGGACTTTGAGTGGGTCAGTATTCAAGGCCTCAAACACCATGAACCTCTTTCTATCGCCTTGCGAACGAGTCAGCATGACAGCTGGCATCATCTTTTTGAAGCATAACAGTCTCATTCTCCTTATTGAACAGCTCAGTGAGCTAGGGATGGAATGTTTAAGCTAAAATGTTGCTCTTTCGTCTTGATTGACAGTATCATCTACAAAGGCGAATGGCCCAAAGTATCCCATCTTAAAACTCCAAATCATCCCATTTTTCTTTCTCTCATTTTTCTGTTGACATAACATGGCCTTTGTCATCTCTTTTTTGCAACTTTTCTGGTTATCCTGGCATCCCTATCGTTGTCTTCAACGGTGAAGCGTGATTCATCAGACCGGACAACACGTCTCGTCAGTGTCATTAGAATGTGTTAATGAAAAATTAAAGATGTCTTGAACTCTTTGATAGACATGTGTGCTTTATTGGACATGTTTTATTGCAAGCCAAGTATGCTTTTTTCTTTATATAAAAAAAGGGACTAAAAAGCAGGCAATGAAAGTGTAGAACAAAAGCGGGAAAAATCTGAATTTAAATTTTTCATTTGTCCAAAATAAAAGATAATGATTTCATGTGCACTTTAAAAAGAAAGTCTCGTTGATTTTGATCTCTTTTTTTTTTTTTCTTCTTTTCTTTTTTGCCTCTTTTTCAATAACCCCAACTGATGTCTTCAAAACGAGAATTTATAGGAGCAATTGACCAAGGAACTACTTCATCTAGATTTTTAATATTTGATAATGAAGGAAAACTTATTACTTTTTATCAGCAAGAATTACCACAAAGTCAACCTAAACAAGGATGGATAGAGCACGACCCTTATGATATATTAGAGACTGTTACAAAATGTATTGATCAAACCATCCATCGTTTTGAATTAATGGGATATGACATAAAGGATATTAAAGGTATTTAAAAAAAAAGATTCGTGTTGAGGACATGTCATCTTGACATCAAATAGGTATTGGTGTCACCAATCAAAGAGAGACAGCTGTAGCATGGAATAAGAAAACAGGCGAACCACTTCGAAATACGATTGTTTGGTCTGATATCAGAACAGATGAGATGGTACACTCATTAAAACAAAGAGAGAATGCGGATATTGTCAAGAAGCTGTCGGGACTGGACATCACGTCTTATTTTACTGCTGTTAAATACAAGTGGATGCTGGAAAATGATGAACAAGTGAAAAAAGCGGTAAAAGAGGATGTGGCTTGCTTTGGTACGGTCGACAGCTGGCTTATTTTCAAGTTGACGGGTGGTACAGCCCATGTGACGGATGTGACGAACGCCAGTCGTACGCTGCTCATGAACCTCAAGACACTCGCATGGGAGCCAGCGTTACTCGACTTTTTTGGGATACCCGAAAAGCTCTTGCCGACACTGTGTTCGTCATCAGAGATCTATGGACATATGGCCGATGGACCACTGAAGGGGATACCGATCGCAGGTTGTATTGGAGATCAGCAAGCTGCCCTTTTGGGTCAAAAATGCTTTGATCGTGGAGAGGCAAAATGTACATTTGGCACGGGGGCCTTTATGCTGTTCAACACGGGAACGACCCCGGTGGAGTCAACGCACGGATTGATCACGACCGTCGCATTTCAGCTAGGTAAAGATGCTTATTATGCACTGGAGGGATCGATGGCCGTAGCAGGTTCTTCTTTACGATGGTTACGCGATAATCTGAGATTGATTAATTCGATGGAAGAAGTCAGTGAGTTGGCTGAGCATGTCTCTGACACGGGCGGTGTCTTTTTCGTCACGGCCTTCTCTGGCTTGTTTGCTCCTTACTGGCGAGATGATGCCAGAGGAACCATGATCGGTTTGACGACCTATACGACAAAGTATCACTTGGCCCGTGCCACTCTCGAAAGTATGTCTTTCCAATCTAGAGCCATCTTGGAAAGCATGAATCAAGACGCTGGTGTTCCACTCAAGGTACTCAAAGTAGATGGTGGTGTGTCAAACTCGGATGTGGCCATGCAAATCCAAGCAGACATCTTGGGTATCCAAGTCGAACGGCCTGCGATGAGAGAAACAACCGCGCTTGGTACGGCGATTGCGGCTGGATTAGCAGTAGGCGTCTGGAAGTCAGTGCACGATTTAGATAGTGTCAATGTGGATGACGTGAGTCGGTTTCAACCTCATCTATCAGAAGCACAGCGAGAAGAAAGATATGATGTTTGGAAAAAGGCCGTAGAAAGCTCCCTTCACTGGAAAGACGATGTAGAAGAATTATAAAAATAAACTTTCCTTTATTACTTTGGATTTTTCAATCAAACATCTCCCTTCCTTATATTTTTGTGAAGCTTCAGGGGCTCGTACATATTTCCAACCAATTTTGGTTTGACATATTTGACATGAAATATCTGCAATGATGTGATAACCAGTCATTAATAATCGCTCTTCATGATTTCCGATTGATATGTTGATTGTATTTTCAACTAAATATGCAGGTCCATGCTTTTTGTTCAGTTTAAGGAAATAGTTAATTCTTTGAAGCGTTTGATGATATACATTTTACTTTCTTTTACTTTACCCTGCCTTGAAATGCTTTTGAAATGATGTCTTGGTGACTGATCAGTTGCGAATGACAAGTTAAACATGAATAGAATACGTTTGTTTCATCAAAATAAATTGGGTGAATTTTCACCATGATTGAACTAGAAAAAAAAAAAAAATAGAAAAGAAAAAGATGAAGGAGAGAAGAATGTGGATTGAAGACTTTTATTACAAAAATAAAAAAAGAGAGAGAGAACGTAAATGTTTACAAATTTTTGAAATTTATTGTCTAGTCAATCATGCTCGACAGCATTTTTTCTTTTCTTTTCTTTAATCAACAGCATATGGTTCATATGTGCTTACAGAACACAATACCTTCAGTCATGCCTCACTGTTCAACAAGCTTCATCTTTTGCAAGATAATATTCAAAGAAAGCAAAAATATATTTTTTTAATGTCGTCAAGATTAGACCTAAATGTCATGTTGCTTGTCTGTGGTCTGAATCAAAAGATGATGTTTCTCTACGTGGTTTTTTCTTTAATCAATCCAAAAAAGGTTTCTAAAACGGCGTTTGAAAAGTGTGCTTTCATCTGTACGTAATCCTCAGCCTTCGTTCCATGAAGCACTAGCAGCTTTTGTATTGACTGCTTCACTCACAGGGTCACTTTAGCATATCCTCATCCTGCTGACCATTGTCTTTAGGAGAAACACGTTTGATAAAAAAGAGGGGTGGTTGTTCTGCAGAATCAACATGTTCATCAGCATCGGTTTTACACTATCGGAGGGTCCGGTCAATAGAAATCAAAAAGGGGGGGAGTGTATTTTGACAAGTATGCCCTGATCTACATGCAGCTTCTCTCTCTTTCTATTCTTCCTCCTTTTCTCTACTAAAAGAACCAAAAGAAAAAAAAAGACCTTTTTTTTTAAGCACATCGTTCCATTTTGAGTGTACTTTCACGATGACTTGAAAAAAAAAAGCAGTGTAATTTTTCATATCGAGTTCTGCTTGTATCGGTTTGTAGTCGGCCCTATTTGACCTGTTTTGGATTCACAAACATAAAATAACCAGAGTCGATTTAACAGTGCATGAGATCGAGTGGTAAGCATCTCTTCATCCACAGAGGATGGGCAACTTAAGTTCAATAGCCCCATTTCTATTGTCTTTCAATACAAAGATGTATAAGCGACCTGTTTTATTGTGATGACCTATTTTCTATGCATCAGAACCTTGTTCATCCTCGACTGGCCATACATCCTTTAGCTATCAAGACCATTTGTTAGCACATGACGCCTTTGTTTTACCTAGTTTGCTTGAGATTCTTTCTTTAGGTTCATTTCAAAAAGCAAAAGATAAAAACAAGATATCGTATTTCCTCTAAAGCAAATCATATAGATCTCTTTGATGTGGAGTGTCGAAAAGGTTTTGATAAGAAGAAACAGGCCTTAGGATGATGTAAATAATCAGATAGAATACAAACAGGTCTTGTGTTATTCAACACTGACAAGATTACAATCAGTCAATGCTGCATGCAGCAAGCTATTTTTTATTTGAAAACATTTACAGCGCGTATTATTTTTGGGGGAACCGATGACAAAAATAACAAAAGGGTACATGTTCAAAGCATGTCAAGGTCTAGGCTAGCATACTTTGCCGCTTTAGAGTGGGCACCTTTTGGGGAATGAATCGTATGGAAGAGAGAGAGGGACCGAGGGAGAAGGACATGCGTTTTTTCTGTTTTGCTTCTTTGGCGGTGTGAATCAAGGTCAGTTGGTGTCGTTCGGCCAAGGTCTGTAGGGTAGGACCACGTCTGGAACGACTGTCCGGGTTCTTGACAGATGAACCCGTTCGTTTTTCACCGTGGCTGACTTGTAAGGAGGAGGAGAAGGTGTTGCTGATCGATCGTGTGTCTGTGAACTCGGTCAGATCATGTGTCTGGATAAAAGAGTCCGGACGAACATGCTCAACCGAATGATGTGCTTTGTTCTTGCTATACGTGTTTGACTGGACCGTTTGATGCCCGTTTTCTTCATAAATACCACTGAGCTGAAGTCTGTCGAGGAAGATGGAGGAAGGTGAATAGGGAACGATGGTGGAATGTGGCCTGCTACTTTTCTTTGTGGGCAGGGTCGAGTGCCCATTCGGTTTTGGACATTCCGTGATAGACAACAGTCTTTGCTGGGTCTCTTTCTTTCTAACCTGGTCTTTCTGGCTCAGACATGGTTTTTCTTGGCAAGAGGTCGTATCGGTCGCTTTGCCCTGGACAGTGCTGATCCGGCGATCGGCTGTGGCTGAATGCGGTTGCTTGGACGAAGACAGTCGATTGAATGAACTGCCCAAGGAAAATCCGATACTTTTGGATGCTGAACATGTGACGGATAGTCTAGGGGTTGGCTTTTGCTTATTGGATGAGCTTTCGGATGGACGGATGGCCTTTTTGAGAAAGGTACTAAAGGAAGCTTTTGGTGAGGGTGCTATCGGATCGCATTCACGGTTTAGATGTACAAGTAGGCTTCTCCTTTTGCTCTGAGTGCATGGTATCGAAACGCTTGCTAATCGAGCTCTTGATGGAGGTGGGTAAGCTAGAGAACAAAGCATGGAATCATTACTCTCAACCCATCCAATGATTATAAAAAGAGATTCTTACCTTCTGATAGCTCCAAAGGAGGTCCTTTCTCTTTATTTGTTTTTATCCAACTTCTCATCACATTCTCTGCTACGATGATATTCTCGTATTTTTCTTGGTACAGTCGAGTCCTTTCTTCCACAGACATACACGACAGAGCAGAATCTGATAATCGTGATTTCAGTCCGTTATGCTGAATGAAATCAGTGGAGGCCTGCTCTTCTTGTATTTTTCTTGCGGTGCACTTTATAAGTGACGCTTGCTTTTTTCCAACAGTACTTTCCTGATATAACGATGGTGTTGAAGGTATCGAGGGTCTATGGTTGATTTCTTTTTTATTGAGATATAACATGATGAAAGGACTTGTTTATAGTAGACTGATACAAGGTGATGAGCAGAGAAAAGGAAGAAGAAGAAAAAAAAAGGTTGACTTGCTCTTTGTCACTTTTTTTAGTTTCCTAATCAGTGTGTAAACTCCTTAATTACCAGATGAATGACCTTTTGACTATTGTCATTGTTACACTGTTTTATTACAGACTCCTGGATCCTTTTTTGGCATCTCCTCTAAATGAAAGCACTTGTAATTTTTTTCTAGACTACTCCTTCCCCATTAAAATAAAAATGTTGGCCAGTTTGGGCTGATACAAGAGTCAGTCGGGTTCAAAAAATAAATGATGATTGAAATGAGCTCCTAAGAATGGTATATTGGCTTTAGAAAGGAACACGGTCGTAGAACGGCATGAAGTGACTTTATCCAATCCTTTTCGTCTTTCAAATGCCACATGTGTCAATGACAGTGCGATAAACAACTGCTTGGCACAGGCACCTGCATCGTCTTTCTCTTTTGCATATTCAAAATGAAACGGCGGTTAGAAACGCCATCCCTTGTGAAAGGAACAAGATGCATTTGTTCTTTTGGATGGTTCTCTTGGTGATCGACCTGCCCTTGTCTAGAAAACAATATTTTTTATATTGCAATGAAAGGGGAGAATGAAAGATGAAGGGTATGAAACAAAGTGATAGATAACCTTGTTTGATAAAATTGAAATTGATTTATAAAAAAAAAAAAGGAGAAAAAGGTAGTACACTGCCATTCAAAGAAAATTCAAGGGAGGTCCCTTTATTGACATGGTTGGTTTGCTTTTCTGCAGGCTTCAAAATGGTAAAATCATTAGACTTCATCAAATAACATGAAAATGAAGAAAATGGATCTTTTTATCTGTCTGTCTGCTCTTCTTTCTTTCAGCTCAACAAGACCAGAAAGATGCTTGGTGTTTTGTAAGAAAAAAAAATAAGAGAGAAAAGACTTTTTTTTTTAGCTCCTTTCCGGGAAAAAAAAATCATAAACAAGTTATTTTCATAAAAAAGGGAGATAAAGGAGAACGTGTTCCATACTTGAATTACTAAAAATGAATTGAATTTTCCTTTATTAGCAGCTTGTTTTATTATAATAAAATGGATTATAATATCAGCTCTACAAGGCAGAGAGGGGAAGGAGAGCATAGACAGAAAGGATACACAAGGTCCCTTGTATTTCATTAATTTCTCAAACAAAAGAACAATGCAATTTGTTCAACAGGTTTTTCCTTAAGCCTTCAAGCAGTCAAAAGGCGGATCGGCTTGCCTTTTAGCATTTCAAATGCTTCTTGCTGACTGTCCTGCGTTTGGCAATCATTCCAACCGGATGAAGTTGATGTATTTCCAAACGCCTCAGTCTTCACCCCAATCAACAACCACAGAAGATCATCCATCGTCTGGACCCTTCACTGCTGACGTTGGATACCATGCACTCTGCTTGGATTTCAATACCCCCCCCCCCTTTTAAGGCTGCATTCACTGTGTTCACTATGACGTAAAATGCATTGGAACAACCCACAAACCTTTAGCATCTCTCTTTTCTGTGCTTAACAGCCCCTTGACTCACATGGCACAGGATAGGATGTATTGTTTAATCTTTTAGGTATTTTATCTAAACGCATGAGGATCGTCGTCTTATGACTCCTCCTCCTCTAAAACTTCATACAACACGCGAATCTTTAGTGAACAGTTGTTACAACCCACAATGTCAATATCATTTTCCAAATCGTTTTCGGTAATTCTATAGGTGCCTGAGCATCGACACTCTAGCGAAAAGCTTTGGTCTTTCTCACTGTATTCCATATCATCCAAGTCGACCTCTGCTCCGATCGCTAGATCTTGTTTGTTCCTTTGACCTTTTTTTTTGAGATGGCATTAGTCTACTTTATCAACATTCATTTGATTTCAACAAACTTTCAAGTTCAATGTCATATTTCTTTCGGTTTTCGGGATTCCTCAAGATATCCCAAGCTTTTAATACCTGTTGAGCTGTGGTATCGTTGCCTGACGATTTATCTGGATGGTGCTGCTTCAGGTTAAAGACTGTTTTGAAAAAGAGAGCTAAAAATTCTTACTTCTAATATCAGTTGATGAAACCTTTGTTTTATGAATTCAGTAGAAGCAGTTTCGCTCACTCCTAATACTTCATAATATGTAGGCATTCTGTTTTTTTTTTAAAAAAAAAAGGAACAAGTTGTCTTTGCACTGTGGCTTTGAAATTATTCAAATATTGAAAATCCGTTCAAGAGCAATTGAAATTCAGGTAGTTGGACATTTGAATCCTTTGATCCCAACATAATAGAAAGGTTACTATTTGCTAGCATCTTTTTTTATCATTGGAACGAATTCAGAAATAAAAGTAAAAAATAAATGATGAATGATACTCTTTATCGATTTGAACTCGGTCAAATAAGAAATGAAGGATAGGAAGTGAATCAAATCATAGTCTATAAAGAAGGATCGGTATACCAACCTTCCTATTTTTTTTTTCCCTAGTCCAGGTATTCAATTCTAGAGCGAGAAATCGCTCAAAAGAATTGTTGGAGGCTTCAGGACAAAACAGGAAGGCTAATATTCATTCATCCAGAATAAGTCTTTTTGTCGGCATCACAGAATACGACCATGGCGTCGTCAGCATGATCTAGGACTGAGGTAGTAAAATGGACTGTGGTCATAGGGTTACATTGGTAATGAGCTCGAAACGTTTCGGACAAAGCCCAGTTTTCTAGCGAGACACTGTCTGGTAGATCCACACTTTTGTCCAAGGCAACTGAAGAAGCGAGAGAACAAATGGATACTCGAGGCCCCTTGGTGGACAGTGAGATAAAGTTCCGATGGAGCCATGAAGAAGTAGCGTGAGAGACCAGGGGTGATTGAATCTCTATGACCTTGACAAAGAGAATAGGGCCTCTGTTGCGACCTTGCAGATAAGAAGGATTCCTCAGCACCGTAAAATAGTGGACAGGACAAATTTCAGGTGTCCAGTACAGAATCGGAAAACTCTTTTCTGCCCTTACCTGTAGATGCCGGAGCACAAATCACTAGTACATGTAAAGGAGCATAAAAGTATTGTGGATGACTGGTCTTGGAAAGAACAATGCGTGAGTTTGGCGGAGTGAGATTGTCTGACAGTTGGAAGAGAAAGAAAGCAAGTTGCAATAGCGAGTTCATAGGGATTGAGATGCTTGAAAGTGTACACTGATGAAATTGACATGGTCTGCAGAGGTGTGAGTGTCTTGAAAGGTCATTAGGCTGAAGCTCAGAGAGCATAAGTAACATATAAAATTGGATTGGTTTCGGGTATTGTGCGTCTTCACCAAACTATGATAGTTCAATAAAGAAATGTTGAATCAAAGTTCTTTTGATCTATTATTGCACTACATAACACGCCCTTCAAAGGCCATTTTGTCCCGTTACTTTGGATGGCGATCCTCACTCAGCACCTTCGTCATGACAAAGAGAGAGAGAGAGATTCAGCCACGAGCTAGTTGAGATGTACTTTGTACCAGGACCTATTACTTCTTTGAGTGGGTGGCTCTGCTGCATTTGAACCTGAATAGCTGTCCTTCATTACAAGTTCTCTTGTTGCTGGAAAAAAAAAAAAACTAGGATTGTGCGGCCAATGGGTTTCAGTCTATAAAAAAAAAGCTCCTTTTATCTCCCACCACATTATCTTTGAAGGCAAACAAGCTATTTTTTTTTTTCCTTTTTCTTTGATTATTTCTTCCAATCATAAACAATTAAATTCTCTAACATGCCCTCTACATCTCAGCCACTGCATGACTGCATTGACTGACGAGTGAAATAGTTTGGCTTGTAGGGGATTTTATTTCTAATCGAGCACTGTGACAATAAAGCAAATGTAGAAAGCTCGAAATCAAATGCATTGTTCATCAAATGCAAGTTTATTTTTAGCTCAATGTAAAGTCAACGTAAATTCAGTGGTTTATAAAAACAGCAGACAGCATAATCAGAATGAAACAAAAAAGCAAATTGCTTTTTTAAGAATAAAAATGACTTGATTTGGACCTTTGTGTGATGACAAGTCTTTTTTTAAAGTCAACAATCTATTTTTAACCAAATCTGTTCAGTTTGGTTTTCTGTATTTCAAAGACTGAGCCAATGGAAATCTCTAAAAAGACATCCACCTTCCATCATTTCTTGATTGCTTTAAACTCCTGAAGGGATATTTATAACCTTCGCTGACAAGTGATTCCATCATTGAATGTGAGACCCTTGAGCCGCTGGGAGATGACGAAGAATGACTGTGTGGTTCCAGTAGGATTTTGAAATACAAAGAGCAAGATGCAATGTCAGCTTTTGACAGTGGTATTGCTGATAGACAACATGATCATCTTCACCAAGTCAAGTGTATCATTCAACTTTAAGATGATGTGAGGTCGATGCATAAATGTAATCAGTGACTTGGTTCTCATATGAAAGCAACACAGTATGCTTCTAGGCAGTATCCAAGCATGTATTACGTTATAAACTGGGTAGTTGTGGTCCTATCATTTAGACAATAGGAAAGAAGTCAAGGAAAAGTTTTTGAAACAATCTTGTTCACTTCTCTTTAAAGAATAGACTGGGATGCAACCACTTGTTTCATTTTTGATCTCAGTCCATAATTAAGGCACCAAAAAAAAAAAAAAGGTTCAAGCATGAAAAAAAAAGAAAAAAATGTGAGGATGGAAAGGGATGAAAGGTTGTTATTAAATAAATGTATTATTTTTTTTTATTCTTCTATCTACATTACACACTATTTTTCATCAGGAACATGTCTTGAGATTCGATGATGCTCATAATCCTTTTCATCAGGTACGTTTCGTATCATGGTCTCAGGCGGTTGAGCATAGGACTGCTCGTAACTCACCAAGGTCTCAGACGCTGGATAGTGTTGTGCATCATAGCTCACAGGATAACTTGATTGTGCTTCATAGCCCATCATTGGCTCAGACGGCTGATGATAAGCAGGTTGTGGCTCATAATTATAATGCCCGTACTCTTGCTTACTTGGATCATAAGCAGGTACAAACGGTCTGGAGGCCATGGATGGGCTGTGATCAGGATAAGGAGTGTATCCGGCCGTGGGAGGTTCTGGATCTCGACTCACATCTAAATCTTTCTTGTTCTTTTTTCGCAGCAGGAAAAAGCCAGCGGCACCTGCAACAGATAGGTTAGTATGGCACCATCCCTCATTCCTCATTTACCCAGCAGGCCTACAAAAGCCACACAGCCTACGACAATGCCTGCGATAGCACCTGAACTGACGGTCGAAGGAGAAGCGAATTGATTGGCTTCGATCATGGTAGGTACAGAAGTAGAAAAGATACTATAAGAAGTCGATGTGTAGGTATAAACAGCGTTACCAGAGGATGTGACGGCGACAACAGGTACAGCAGAGGATGAAGTGATCTCACTCAAAGTCCGAATATAACTCTTACTGGTCGTGACAATAGTACTCGAGCTTGACGTCTCTTGATTACTGGGCTTAGGGGTCGTAGTAGAAGGATTGGTGGTAGGACTAGGATCTTTGAGAAGGTCAGTAGCGTGTCTTTTTATAAATATCATGCGCATTACTATTGTTATCATTTGTGGTGGTTGTAGGCGCATTCGTGGTGGTCGCAGGATCAGAAGCGGCGGTGGTTGTCGTCGATGGATCGGATGCGGTCACTGCAGTGGTACTTGGCTGAGTGGGTACGGTGGTGGTGGTGGTGGTGGTGGTTGAGACGACGGTTGTGACGGGAACCTAATGAAAATAAGAGTGAATAAGGAATCAAGAGGATGATTGGCTCATGTACATTGGATGTAGCAGCTTGCGTTGTATTCACTGCTTGACCTTCTATCGCACTTGGACCTGAATAATCCATAATGGGAAATAAAGAAAGAGAAAGAAAGAAGAAAAAAAAAGGGAGACTGCAAAGGGAAAAAAAGAAGAGTTTAAAAATAACTATAAAAAGGTCACTTCTTTAAATAACACAGGTTACACCTTTGAAAATTTTTGATTTTTTTTTTCCCTACTTCCCTTGGCATTTTCTTTCTCTTTGATTCAAACCCTCCATCAAGCATATCAAGCCATTGGTTCTTTACAAAAATAAAAATAAAAATAATTTTTTTTTTTTTTTCGCATTAACAATTGGTATTTTTTTTTTTATGCAGTCGATGGATCCCACATCATGTTTCATTGTACACCAAGTCAATTTATTATTTAATATTGAATTCACCTCCTCTTCATTGTCAGAAAATAATCAAGATTAGAGAATAGAAGGGTATCTGGGGTTATAGTGTTGATACGGCATCATCTGCATCATCATCTGCTGTGGTTGTGATCCATAATAAGGCCCCATATTAGGCATGACTGTATTGGGAGGCATCATATAAGATGGTTGCTGAATCATGTATGGATTGGGTTGATTATAAGCAGTATAAGGCATCATATATTGTGGTTGAGGAGGAGGATAATAATAATAATTATGAGTGGGTAATTGTGGATAATAGTAATAGCCACTGTTATTATTTGGATAATAAACGTACTGTGGATCTTGTTGTTGTTGTTGTTGTTGATGATGATTTCTATACCACTGATAGGCTAAAGCTAAAGCACCTGCAAGGCCTGCATTTCTCCAAACATGAGGACTTTTTCCTTCTTCATCTTCCACTTTATTTAATAACGTATCTGCTCCAGCAAAGGCTGCTGTGTTTAACAACCAATCCATGGGTCCTGAACCTAACAAGTTACCACTGTGTTGATGTTGCTGCTGTTGGTTGTGATGCAAAAGATAATTTTGCAAAAAATGATTCATGTCTGAAAAAGATGTGTGAGAAAAGGTGTTCTTTGTTTATTGTCTACATTGCTTTTTTGTGTCATTTTCTACTCTAGATTCGTGACATCACACAAAATTTGAATCATTTGTTTTCTTTTTGCCTTTTATTGACACTACAGGATTTCCCAAAACATTGGCTGCTTGGCTGGCTGAGATTCTTTTTTTTTTTTTCAAATAAATTCATTGGCCAGCTAGAGTCAATGATTTGCCAATCCTATTTTATCTTTGATTTTATTCTAATCTTGTTTTTTTTGTGGATCGTTTTTAAATTGAAATGGATTCTTTAAATCGTAATCGAACTTCAATTACAACAGTCATCAAAAACTGATTCGACGAAAGCCCTTCAGTGACTTTTGAAGGCATGCGAAGTTATAGTTAAAGTTCACACTCAGACATAGGTTAACATTAACATTCTTGATGTACCTCTTCCAGAAGCATGATTGACTTTTCCAAGGTCAAGCCTTTTTAAAAAAAGATCATGCTGAGGCCCTTGAAAGAATATTTACATGCATCTGACCAATACTAATTGGATGTTATAGCAAGTTGAAATGTCGCATGCTAAACTTTGACGTTTTGAAACTATTACAATACGATGGCTATTGGACAAAATGGTATCCTGTACAATGAAATAGGCTCCTCTTTATTCAATTACTGGCCCCCCTTTTTTCACCTTTTCTTTTTGTTCCTTGAATTTCTGATAGCACATACAAAGCCAGTAACAATTATATATCTTTTTTTTTGTTCATATACACTTGGCTTTAGTTTTTAATTTAAAAAAAAAGGGGGGGGGGGATTTTTGCCCTAGGATGTATATTGAAAGCCAAAACCGCTGAAAAAAAAGGCATGGCTGCGTTTCATATATGGTTCATGTTGGATACAAATGACATGAAAAGATGCTGTGATCATCATTCATGCCATCTTGTTCCTCCTTTCTGAATTATATCAAAGAGTGCTACTTTAAAATGTAAAAAGGACAATGCGTTAATGGCACGCATTGTACAAGTAGATAAATTTGGTACGCCAAAGGATGGGTCAAGAATGCCAATTTTTAGGAGGATAGATGCATTCGAAAAGAGATCGACTGGAGACAGTCTTAATAGGTTGTCTTCTTTATAATCAGCTTCATCTAAAGAAATCGTATTGATAGATTGAACAAGTTTTAATGATTAGAATAGAATCAACCTTTTCTCAAAGATAAAATAGAATTGCCCGAAAAATACCTAGCATTGTCTCAAATTCAAAGATGTTGTATTGTTATTGTTCACTTTTCACAGAAATCATTTCAATAAAGACGAAAGTATGTCTGATGGAGTCAATGAAGCTACCAAAACAAATTTGCTTGATTGAATAGTCCCGTTGGATGAAATGGTCAAATAATTAATCATTCTAGTCAGCCAGTGAATTCATTTGATACGGTAAAAATGAAAAAATCTCAGTCAGCCAATCACAAGTTTCATCAACACATATTTTGGAAAATCCTGTCCAAAAAAAAAAAAAAAAAAAAAAAAACAAAACATTACGATTTTCTACAAAAAAAGTAAATGTTACACTGTTTATGAAGCAGAGATCTTGCGATGAACAATAATTTCTCACACACAGTGAAAGTGTATATAAAAAAAAAAAAAGATAGACAGATTACAGTGTAGATCTCTGAGTTTTGCTCTGTTGAAAAAAAAAGGAACTAAAAAACAAATTCAGATTCAATCAATTTTTATTCTTTTTGCCATTGCTTTTCTTTTCATTAGATAAAGTCATTAAGAAATAGAATAAAAATGTTTATCATAACTTTATTAATAAAGAAAGCAAGTACAACTTGATGTCTTTTATCTCTTTTCCTACTTTTATTATTCTTAAACCCTTTCCCTACAAACTCCGAATTCTTTTAAAATAGACCATCACACACACACACACACACACACACACGCAACCAGTTTTTCTTTTTCTTCTCGGCTTTCATTTTCATTTTTTTTTTCTTTTTCTTTTTTCTTTTTTTTACTTTAATGCCTCATACAAAAAATCCAAGTCTACCTTCAATCCAATTCTTGTTAAATGATGACAAAGATATCACAACAGAACCAGTAACGAACAATACAATAAGAAGACATCATAGACAGAGTCATAGTATCAGCAGCTTACCTTCTGAACTTCAGCAGCTTTCTCTTTCTGGTCCTTCGAGTCATGATATACCCACACAGAACAATCCTTTACCAAGTTGGATGGTTGGTAATACGACAGCGACCTTATTACCTCCTTTATCATCCACTCATGAAACAAAAAAGTCGCCTGGTGCGAGTAGTAATCATACGAGATCTTTTTCAGATTTCACACTGGCCCATCCATTACACAACACAACTCCGCCTGTAATCAATCCCACAAGAGAAAGACATCAAACCCATCGTCGTACGGTGTCTGCGAACAACTCGACCCTCGACTTTTATCAATCGACCAGTGATTTACCATTTATCAATGAAAGAGCACGCACAACAAGTCCACCACCTGCACCTGTTTTATCCAACAGTCATCATCTGTTATCAGATGCACTCAACATCAAAAGTAAATTGGAAGAGAACAAGCCGGTGATAGAAAGAGATGAACAGACAGGAAAATACTTTTGTCCTTATTGTAAAAAGCCATTCAATAGACCTTCTTCACTACGTATCCATACTTATTCTCACACTGGAGAAAAGCCATTTGTTTGTTCAGAAGAAGGTTGTGGAAGACAGTTTAGTGTACAGAGTAACATGCGTCGACATTTACGGGTTCATAAACTTGGCCGATCCTCCAAAAATAGCACGAAATAAAACACTCCCTTTTTTTTTTCTCTCTCTCTCTTTTTAATAAAAACATGCTGATTGAAAACATGGACCTTTTTTTTTTTTATTGATTCATTCTAGGTGCACCTCTTCTACGTGTCACCGTCTTCTTCTTCGTCTTGACTTCCTTCACCTCTTCTTCAGCCTCGGGCTGCACCTCTTGCACCTGTTCCTTTTTGCCGATCAACCGATCGATCCACTGCTTGGGCATGCGGATCATAAACACATCCTGGATCGTAGGCTTCTTCAACCAGGCCGTATTCCAATGCACAGGCTCCCGATCGTCTGGATAAACAATCAGATATTCATCCCCCTTGACCTCACACCGCATCGCTCTTTCTCCTATCTCAATAAAGCTCTTGCCCAGGGACGGCGCACGTCCTTTGGGTGCATTCGCTGCCAGATGACCACGGGCGTCCTCGACAAAGCGTACGATTCGGTTCCGTTGCTGGTAATAGTTGACTTGTCCGGCAATATACTGCATCCCACTGGCAATGACCATGACAACGACAATGACCGATCCCAATCCTGGACGGAACCGGCTGTAGAGATAGCCTGTGCCTCGCCAACGAGGGACTCCGTTCTTGTAGAAAAAGTTGTAGCGTTCTCGTTTGGACGGGTCACGAAGGATGCTGACAATCACACCTAATCGTGCAAAACGTTCTTTGGCTTTGGGATCTCCTTTATTCTTATCAGGACTAAAAAAAAAAAAAAAAAAAAAAGAGATGAGGGACAAGGTCTACAGAAAAGAGAAAAAACTTACTGCCATTTCAGTGAAAGTTTACGGTAAGCTTTTGATATTTCTGTTTGACTGGCAGAAGGCTATTGTACAGGAGATGTTAAAGTGACATCTTGTTTATTAGCAAAAAAAAAAAAAAAAAAAAAAAAAAAAAAAAAAAAAAAAAAAAAAAAAAAAAAGATTATAATTTACATTCTGTCCAGGCTTTTGCGTTGGGAACAAGCAGAGCAAGTACAAGAAAAAAGAAAACAAGTAAAAGCCCTTGCTTTTTTATACGCGCCATGATGAAGCAAAGAAAAAAAAAAAAAGAAAGAGACACAACGCACAACACACAGTTTAATTATGTACGGAGCTTTAATAAGATTTTGTGTGAATGACAGATGGACCAAACTCATTATAATCCACTTTACTGATATAATTCTTTGCATCAATAAACACGAGCTAAACAGACAGGATGAGTCCAAGACAGAAATTTTTTTTTTTTTATACCTTGGCCACGATTTCTGCACCTAACCAAGTCGAATACAAGTGATACTTTTTTTCCTTGAGCACCGTAAAATAGTCGGGAATGCGCAACAGATGAATCGTGCGCGGTTGTGTATCGCCCGCGTTATTCGACTGGGGCAAAAAGAGGGAGAATTCAGCCTTGATGCGTTTCGTCAGACCCGAGGTCAGGCTGCATCCACCGGTCAGAGCGATGGATTCCCACAGCTTGGGTCGAATCTCGGGTGGTTCGCAGTTCATGACGGCCAGACGGACGGCGTCTGGCAAGGACAAGGTGTCTGATCCGACCAGGTCAGGAGCAAAGAGGGGATCAAAGACCTGATGACGGTAAGGGCCCAAGGTGAAGCTGTGTCCCTGATAGTCAATCTGGATGTGCTCGGGTGGTGTATAGTCCTCATCGTCCTCCTCCTCTTTACTCTTTGGGTTGTCTTCATCCAGCAATTCTTCCGTGGCGGTCGTCGGGATCTCCTCCATCGCTTTCGAGAGCTCTTGTTTGACGTCCTTGTTCAATTCGTGTCCAAACGCCACATGGCACACCCGAGGCAGTTCGCGTACATGTTTGGCAAACGCTGTGTCCAGTGTCATCTGATGTCTTTGGAATGCTTCCACCAGTTGTGTGTCCTTTTCGAGTAGTTGAAGCAAGTAGCTGTCGAGTTGATCGCCTCCCATGGGAATCATAAAACTGGATTGTGTTTGAATGTTGCTGTCCACGACAATGTTCACATCTAAACAGGAGGTTCAGTTTTTTTTTTTAAAAAAACATGGCGTCCACTGTGAATTTACCTGTCGTTTGACTTCCAATATCAATCACAACACCGGATACAGCACCACATCCAAACAAGGTCAGCAATGGTTGTGGTGCAATATAGACACCGGGCACATTAAAGTTTTCAAAAAAGATTTGTGTGATGCGTTCATGTTCTAACTTGGTCCACTGAACAGGAACGGCAATCAAAACAGGACTTTCATTGCGTGATTTCTTGATGCGAAGTTCTTTGAATAAAATGTGATGCCAGCATTCTTCAAGGTCTTTCCAGTTGTCGATGCGATTGTTTTTGATTGGATAATTGAAGTCGGCCATGTTTACAAACTATTTATTTTTAGTTTTTATTGTAATTATTTAGTATTATTTTACCACAGTGGGTGCCTTGTTTGTATCATGCATTCCTATACCAGCTGTGGTTATCGTTGACCCAACATTGATGACAACAAAGTTTTCTTCCCTTAATGCAATAGACATGGAATACGCGTTTTGAAATATAAAAAAAAAAAGGGAAAGAAATACAAAAAAAAAAAGTAAGCCACTTGTCTATTAAAGTCAGATATAAAAACATCAAGCAAAGAAAGCTTTTCTCCCCCCTTTTGCAAGGCCAAAGTAGAAAGTTACTGCTGTTATTTCTTATTAAACTCACTTGCTTGTATTAAAAGTGTCCATTTTGTTTAACCTCTCATATCCGGTATCTGAATTAAATTAAATTATTAAATAAAAAGTTGAATAATTTACATTTTTTTTTTTCTCTTTTTTTTTTTTTCTCCCCCTTCTCTCTCTTTATGCCAAAAAGAACAAGTGTAGTTGATGGATTAGTGAATCCACCTGATAAAGCTGAATTCATATCCTTTTTTTCTTCTTTTTCAAACTAGAAAATAGTTTAAATACCATATATTATCTTTAACCTTATTTATTACTGCTCTAAAGTTAGAATAATAGATAGTTTATTAAAAAATGATAAAGAAGGGTATTTGGCTATTGTTATTCACGGCAGTCAAAAAGAAGAACAAGAGGCCTGGTATACAAAGCTTTTTAAGAATGATTTATATTAAAATTAATATGAAATGAATCTAGTTTATTGCTATTAGAAGAATCTTCCGACTTATCTATGCCACCTATTGTGTTGAAGACAATACCAATTTATTCAGATTTATCTATTCATATTGGTATGCTTAGTATTGTATTTTGTAAATTGTATTCATTCTTGATGATTAGCTCAATCTGATAACCTGCAGAATAAGTCACTGCAGCAATCTGGTAAAGAGAACAACGATAGAAAAAAGAAAATGGTATTTATGCATTTGAAAAAAAGTAGATTTGATGGTTACATTTTCACTGAATGATGACTCCGCTCATGTCACCTTCCCAGAAAAAGAGATCATGTCTGATATGCTGTTGGAAGTCAAGCGTCTGATGAACATAGCAGGTAAGAGAAAGCATCCTTCGTGAGATACTTAGATTTTATTAGCAAACCATGATTTGAGTTCTCATCAAGACAATTCACATGAGTGGTCAAAGACATATAGTAAATTTGGTGGTAAATGACAAAAGTGAAATAAAACGATCACTCACCGCCCTCTCTAGTCAACCAAAAAAAACCAATACCTCGATCCAACTCTCTGCCGATCAACGAAGAAGCCAACAGTGCTCTGAAATACGTCTTGCCACTGAAAAGAGAAGACACCATTGAGAAAATTCAGCTGAAACGGACGAGAACGGTGGCGACGACACGAGAGAGAAAGATTACATTAAAGGATGCTAAAGAGCATTGGATTAACTCTCAATTGATGAAGAAGGAAAGATGAATTTGTTCACTGGGAAAAGACAACGTAGGGAGTATAGATTAAAAAGAAAGAAAAAAAAACTCATTCTTTGTTGAATGTAGTGCGTTTGTAGGTACTTGGAATGTACATGGTAGCCTGCCCAATGCCTCTTTAAAAGAATGGCTACAAGGCGCAGGTCACCCTGATTTCTATGTGATTGGATTACAAGAAATGGAAACAAACACTGAGGCCTATATTCGATATGACCCTACGAAAGAAAACGCTTGGGTGCAAGGTGTTCTTGATACCTTGGGGGATGATTATTACAAGGTGGTATCCAAGCAGCTGGTCACTATGCTCTTGATTGTCATTGCCAAAAAGAGTCATAAATCGTTTATTTCAGAAACCCAAGTGACTTGGGCTGGTGTTGGTTTAATGAATATGATGGTAATGTATGTGTACAGCAAAGAAAAGAAAAAAGTAGGTTGGATGGTTACTAACGCATGATCACTGACAGGGCAACAAAGGTGGGATAGCCGTTCGATTTCGTTTCCATGACAGTTACCTGTGCTTTGTCACCAGTCATCTGGCCGCATTTACAGACAAGACCGAGAAAAGAAATCAGGATTTCACTGAGCTGTCCAAACGATTGCTATTCACGCATGTCCCTGATCATCTAACGAATTACGTTTCTTACTTTTGGAATAATGGAGGTGATGAAGGTGTTACGTTTCTGGAGAATAACAATGTCATTCGAGATTGGAGGGTCGAAGCCTCGATCTATCACAGTGACTTTTTGATTTGGTGTGGTGATCTCAATTACCGTGTCAATCTACACGAGTCGGTGATCAAGAACTGGTTACGTCAAGATCGATTGGATGTCCTTTTGGATTATGATCAACTGTCGATTGAAAGAAAAGCGGGCAGGACGTTTCCCATGTTTGAAGAGGGTCCCATTCATTTCCCACCTACTTACAAATACGATGCAGGCACGAATCAATATGACACCAGGTAAGAAAAAGAAAGTCGTGTGAAGAACGGTTGAATTCAACAGGAATTGATTAGTGAAAAGCGTCGAGCCCCTTCCTGGACCGATCGCATTTTGTGGAAGAAGGAACGGTTTGATTCACCCAGACGAGAACAATTAGAGTTGGTTGATTACGATCACTGCATGAACATGATGATGAGTGATCATAAGCCGGTAAGAGCCCTTGTGGCCTTACAGATTCGAAAGATCAACAGTCGTCTGCTTCAATCCACCCACGATGCACTGGTGCAACAACTCAAGGAAAGCCAAGACGTCCAACCTCGAGGCGAGATCTCTTCTTCGTTTATTGATTTTGAAAAGGTTCAATTTTTGGAGCACAAGGAAAAGACGATTCTCTTGCAAAACACCGGTCAAGTGTTGACGCTTTTCAAGTTTTTGCCCAAGGGAGACCAGACGACCATCCTGCCTCCCTGGCTTCAGGTCAGTCCCACCTCGGGTGTCTTGGCTCCGGGTGAGCGTGTCGTGATCCGATTCGAGGTCATGGTGGATCCGTCCATCTCGACACCACTCAATCGAGGTGAACAAAAGATGGAGGACATCTTGATCCTTCGGTTGGAAAACAGTAAGGATTTCTTTATCTCTGTCTCGGGTGATTATGTACCTACCTGTTTTGGTGTCCCTCTCGAATTACTCTCAGAGATGTCGGTGCCCATAAGTGAAACAGCCGCACAAAACTTGCTACAACAACAACAGCAGCAGCAGCAAGTGAGACCCAGCGCTGGGTTGAATCAAATCGATTTACCAAAGGAACTGTGGAAAGTCATGAACTTTTTATGGAATTCAAACATGTTTCGCATTGTAAAGTCAAAAAAAAAGAAAAGAAAAGAAAGGTGCTTAAATGTCTTTTAGGAATCTTTATTTTTAAAACATGGTGATTTGGTTGTATCGACTTATATTCGTCAATGTCTAGATAATGGAGAACAGCTGGATACAACCATGTTACTGGGTGGTGATCAAGAATCTCTTGCGTTAAGCGAATTGAGCTTAGATGAAGAAAAGACAAAGAAGGAGGATAGAGAGGCAGTGAGTGCTAATTCAATGATTGATGTCTTGGTAGCCTTTTTGGAATGTTTACCAGATCCTGTTATACCTACGACCATGTATGAACGTGCTTTAGAAGCTTCTGAATCCATGGATGCAATGAACAACGTAAGCTGAAAGGGTTATAGTGTGCTGCTGATATTAATTTCATTTTAAGCTCAAGGAATCACTTCCACCATTTCACAGTAATGTGTTGTTGTACATCGGTATGTTCTTGAGACAGGCCATTGATCATGCACCTGCCTCAGTTAAGAAACAAAGAGAAAACAAAATTGGTAAAATAATATCTACTATGCCATTCTTATTCACCTTTTCTGTATCTAGTGGAATTGTTTACTGTTTTGTTAAGACCGCCCATTGATTTCAAGGAACGTAATCCTGTGGTTGCCAAAGAAAAGAGGGAGAAGTTTATATCTCAATTATTAAAATCTTTAAAAGAATAATAAAAGATGCGTGTACTATTGCTTATGGATAATACAGTAGTTGACTGTATCCAAGCCTTTGTGTTGAATTAGAGCCATGTGCATATCTCATCTATCGCACTTTTTACCATAAACACAAGTGGATAAGGGGATTTATTTCATATCGTCAGTTGTGCAAGCAATAAAAAGTTGAATGACTTTTTATGCGTCTAGGAAGAAGGTATCTTGACGAAACCATTCTTTATACCATGTTTATAGCAGATGATCATCTTTTATTTGAGAGGATTTGGCCATCCACTTCCTCCTGCTTGGGAGTGATAAATAAGTCTAGACTCATCTTACTAAAATAGCCTAGTAACCAAGTGGAATTGTTTACTACTTGAATCATTTTTGCTGATAAAAAAAAAAAGGGTAACGTGTCTGAATGACAACAGGTTGTGTTGGTATGAACCCATTCTCTCACAATAACAAGTAAATCACTTTATGCTAAAGGATGAAAAATGAAGGAGTTTAGTCATGTCTATCACTTCTCCCTCTTTCTTTACACTCTATTTCTCTTCATTGGCTCTAGTAAAAATCAGGAGTTTGTGTCAAATCAAGCATTTCAAGGCTTCATCTGCCCTTCTCACGCCTTTGTTTTCATCAATCAATCTCCCTCTTTTTCACATTCTTTTGCAATTTTTTTTTTTTCCTTTTGGCTACAAAGTATGATGGATAAAGTTATGTGGTAAAGAGTACACAAGCGTGAAGTTTAGGAGAAAGAACAAAATGTACTTTTTTTAGGGCAAAGAACAGCCGCACACTAGGATGCCACAAAAGATAATCTCGTGTAATGATTGTGACAATAAAGCTCTATCTTTGGGAGATGAAAGAATGTAAAGAAATAGTTATGACTTGTTTTATCTATTTTTTATTTTTTTATTTGTTTATTATTTTGAATACAAAGACTGTGAAGGTTGGAATATGTAGTTTAAAGGGAAAAAAGAAAGATGATTTGTGGTTGTTTTTCAAGGATCCTTTTTATCCCTCAGTGGTCTTTATCAGACAATAAAACACATGTTTGCCAAGAGAGTGAGAAAAAGAAAGAAAGAGAAGGAGACATCTATTTTAGGAAATGAGTTTATATTTTAACAAAGGGGGCTTGCAGCAGTAAATTGAAAGGGAACAAGTAAAGCCAGAGTTGGATTGAAACATTAAAAATACAATTTAATGAAATTTCATTCTTTATTGTGTCATCTTTTAATAGACAAGTTTTAAAGAATATCTTAAAAAAAACAGATGATAGATCATTGTTTATTACCATGTGTTGAACAAGGAATGTAAGGGGTTAAGTTTATTCCTAAAAAAAACAATTTTGATGTCAAAATGACCCCATTGTGCTCTTGTACTGAGTTTTGATAGTAAAGGGATTTACCTTGATGATTTATTTGGGCTTCTTTTTTTTAATAATAATAACTTGATCCATGTTGTAATCTAAACTACCTTACTTGTTCTCTCCCTCTCTTTATATTAAATAAACTAGTAGAAAGGAGGATGTTTGACAGATTAAAAATATATAAAAAAAAAAGGATTAAAATAAGACAAGATTAGTTTATTTCAAAATTAATTGGAATTTGAGGGGGAGGCGTAAGCATATATTTATACAGAAAAAAAAACAGTATTTCGCATAAAAAGGATTCCTTTTTCCTTTCTTTTTCTTTTTTCTTTTTTTTTCTTTTTAAATAAAAAAGAGTCATGATCCCTTCAGTTCAAATCCCTATTCTTAACCATCCTTCTGTTCACAAGAAAGATGTTGGAAATAGGATACAAAAGTCTAAGAGAGAAAACAGTCTTCAACGCAATAACAATCATCATGCTCGTACAACCTCAGCACCTTCCGTCTTACCCAGTTATAACAATAAACTTTCACTGGACGTCTTGTTGGATGCGATTGACTTGGATCAACAGATGAGACAGTTATTTAGAGATGAGGTCATGAAATCAAAAAATCGTGTACCCAGCATGCTCAGACGTCGTTCTAAATCTGCGCCGAGTGCACCACCTTCTTATCATCAGCAACGTGCATTCAATTCAAGATGGATCACAAATGATCAAACGGTAGTCACTACAGCTTCAAAGGCACAAGAAGTAGCTCAATTGATTGTAAATCAGCATTTTGAAAAAATATTGAAGAAAAGAGATTAACTTATTGTTATTATCGTGTACTCCATTCATTTATATAATTTACTTTTTTTTTTGTATCAAGTTTGTACCAAGTTGCTCTTATACAAGTATTCACTCATTTAAAATAAAAAATATATATTTTTTTTTCTTTTGTTATTAATTATAAACTTGCACTGCTTCAAGCATAATACGATCCAATTCCTATCAAAAGAATAAATACAGGCACCACCATCCCGTCTTCTTTACCTTTTCTAATTGGTCTAGTCTCGTTTGATTGTCTTTAAATAAATGACTGATCTCTGTTCGAATCGTGGTATTCTGTTCACTTGTGGTAGCCATACCACGTATGATGACCATTAAATCATTCATACCAAAATCATTTGTACAAAATAACATGGATTCATTCGATGCGGGTCTAATCTTGCGTGTAGAAAGGGTATCTTGAATGGCATCATCTATTTGATTTATTAATGTATCGGGTGATTGATTGAGGATTTCACGATCCACTGCGATCGGGGGTGCAAATCCATCGGTGGGCGTAATCTCCTTGCGTGGCATAGGTGTATCTTGACGTACAAGCAAATGACGAGGGGTTTGATCTATTGAGAATGTTAACGCCATGTTTTGTTACACTCGCTTTTCATACGTGATTTCTTCTTTTCTTCTTGCTTTGGTCTTTCGATACATTTCAATATAAAATAAGTTTCATTCTTTTCAGGTGGTGGAATGTGGGTAGTAATCGAACTGCGACGATCAGGATTATTACTACTACGTCGATAATGAATGGGCGGAATGTTGTCTCCAAAGACACTGAGAAGTTTCTCATTTAGTGGCAAAAAGTGTTCTATTCTCAAATGATTAGTCGTTGTCAAAGCCTGTGGTAAAAGTACCTTGTCCCTGAATATGAATAGCTAATCGATACTTTGCAATATTATCATCTGATAATCGAAGTGACCTCTTGGCTTCTTCATCCACATCATCCCCATCAGCAACAACACCATTGAGAATATGAAACTTTTCGAGTAGCAAAGTAACAGCGTCCTTTATCAAAATACTGCATGGAATCTTCACCAGCCTGTCTATCCTTTCATTTTTCACAAGCTGATCTTCTGGCAACAGGGATACCTTGATTTGGAATTCACCATCTTCCATTCGCTTTGTCTTGGAAAACAAAAAGAATTCGACTTGGTCATGTACATCTTCCTTGGAGGCAGGACCACCCACATGATTATCACTGCCCATCAACTGAGAAATCCTTCTCGCCTTTTTAAGGGAAGGCATAGGCGTATTTAAATGTGCTGTCAGTGAATAAAATATTTCGAGTGGTTTATCAGAAGGTATCAGTGTACATTCATCTCCACTTAATGTCCTTAGAATCAAGTAATAATCTTGATAGTTTTGTTGTTCGGGTTGAGAAAGAAATACTTGATGAATAAGTTCTGCTGCAGTGGTGCTTGGATAGACATCAACAAAAGTTTCTTTTATGCCTGAACTGCCTGGCTGAATCTTGAGACGTGTTGTGGATTGGGTAGAGTCAACACTGCCCATACGGTCACGACTTATCATGCTGGATTGAGTGGAAGTGATGGATGCCGAATCGTTGGAGAATCGTCTTTCGGTTTGTTCGGTACTTGTATTCTTGTCCTTTTTGCTCCTAGAAAAGAATTTACGAATACCACTGCTTGCTTTCTTTTCCTTCTTTTCTGTTGCATTGAGTAACTTTTCTAATTTAGCTGCCTTTTTTAATTTATGCTGTGAATCACTGTAATTATTCTGCTGCTGTTCTTCAATGTCTCTGGCAATAGATGGTGTAAGTGATATCTTGATTGTTTCATCTTCAGATCCTAATTCTTCTTGAGGTTCTACTTGTCGAGCTTGTGCTTTTTGAAGTTCTGCTCGTTGAGGTTCTACTCGCTGAGGTTCTACTCGCTGAGGCTCTACTCGCTGCGGTTCTACTCGTTGAGGTTCTACTCGCTGAAGCTCTGCTTGTTTAGGTTTTACTTGCTGAAGTTCTACTTGCTGAGATTCTGTATGCTGAGGTTCTACTTGCTGAGGTTCCGCTTCCAGAGATTCATCTTGTTCTTCTTCATAATACATGAAATCTCTTGGATCATTAATAATATCTGAGTCTGCACTTAAATGAGATTCAATTGTGGGTACAATTTGATCTTGTTGCTGTCGCTGTTGTTGTTGATGAGGATCAATGATTTGTGGCTCATCGTAATAATGATACGGATCATCATCTGAATCATCGTCTGAATCTTCTTCTTCTGATGATGATGATTGAGAGTCTGAATCAGAAGAAGAGCACATATTTTCATTCCAATGCTGAAACTCGGATTCAAAATCATCTTCAGAGTCATCATCACTGGTTGAGCCGTAAATGAATTGTGATTGATATTGAACCCCTTTGGCTAATGTCACTCTTTTCCTATTTTTTGGCTTCGTAGTGGGTGGAATGGGAAAAGCATCAAAGTTATCTTTTCTCGTAATCTATGCTATCTATATTAGTGAAACAGATAAAGAATATACAAATCTATTACCTCAATATTACGATGCGAGTTCAGTCGTGCCAGTCTTTCTTGAGGTGTCTACGTACTATAAGTATCTTTCTTGTTAAACACACTTTATGGTTTACCTCAATATTTTCTGCTGGTATGTACCCAACTTCTGCCGTCTTCAGTACCTTCACAAGCCACCAATACGAATTACTATCATCTAACAAAGTCAAGGCATCTCCTCTCACAACCGATGCTTGTCCTTCTACAGTAGCAGTAAATGTATGTAAAGCATAAACAAGATCAAAATTAATGTCTTCGTCTGGAATACTTAATTCTGATCCAGTATCTTCTTCTTCTAGTTGTTGGTGATTTTCATCAGAGTCTTGTTCATCATATTCTTCATAGACATCATCATCATGTTGGTAATCATCGTAAACCGATTCAGGTTCTAATAACGTATCAGTTCGATATCCAGTTAGGCGTCTTTTATCTTTTAATGACATTGTTTATAAGGGAATGGAAGGGGAAATAAAATAAAAAAAAGCTTAAAGAGATAAATGGATTTAATAGATTTTTTGGGTTTTACAGATAAATTGTTTAAATACTGTAAGTACAAGCTCCGCTCAAATTAACAAGGCACTCTTTTTTATAAATGAAAATTTTAAATCTCATTAGTGTATAAGGATGAAAAGTGATGCAAGCATGAAATTGATGTTGCCGTCGTCAATAAATGATTTGAAACACAAAGAGTGTAAAGACAAGACATTTATTTCTTTTTTTTGATGTCGAGTCAATTATTTTTAATTGTGAGAATTATAACTGCTTGTCTATGGAACTTAACCGAAAAATGTTGTGATCAGACGTGATCCGTCTGAGAGGCGAGATAATAAGTTCCTTTAAGCCTGAGCAAAACCTTTGCCTATTGAAAGGTGTATGGGTGAAAAAGAAGCCCAAACTATCGCCAGCAGCTGAAGTTGTCTCTTGACATGGAGACAACAGGTACTTGGTTGGGAAACATTTGAGCCCTGCTATGTCTTCGTTTTTGGCTGCTTTGCCCAAGAAAAACCAATATTAAGAGTGCTTTCATTCATCTAAACTACACGATAGTCGATCATTTCGAAGACAAAAGCATCTCTTGTATGAAAACAACTCTTTAGCACTTGGCAGACATGCTTATCACAGAGCACCTACCACCCACAGGCCAGCAAGAGCAGAACCTTGCTCGCAGAGTGTGGAATTTTATAGACGAAGCGTATGAGGTCAGTGATTTGAAATTTAGAAGACAAATGATTTAATTAGAATCAAATAATGCAGTGAAATAAGTAGCTAATATTCTAGCGTAAAGAAAAGAATAGAAAGCGAAAGATATCAGCTGTCAGTACAATAGTCTGGCAAGTGTCCAGTGAAATCCCCGGCATGCTGATATTTTATGATCGGCATGAGTTTGATGTGGATGAAGTCAGAAAGAGAGTATGATATTTTGTAAAATAAAATAAAATTCAACAAGTCTGAAAAAAGCTACATTTTTGTTTAACATCCTTGTGTATAGCACCTGGATCCTTTTCATAAATATTCAATTAAATCCTTTCTAAGATACTTTAATTAATTATTGCTGTAGATTGAATATGAAGATCTATCTCTAGTTATGCAAGTGGACTGTTTATAATTATTCCTTAAGTTGATCTATTTTTCACCTACATATCATTGCATTAGAAGTTATATTAAAACAACATGTATTGAATAAAAGGGGTTGAATTAGTTATGATAGAATAATAAAGAAAAGGCTGTAATAAAACTCTGTAAAGCATTCACTACTCTGATTTCTTATAGATTGAATATGTATCATGTTTATAGTATGTCAGAATACGACAGAAGGAGTCTGGCAACCTCAATAAGCTGAACGATGAAAGTATCAAATTGATAAAATCATGAGGTCCGTGTTGTTAAACTTTGCAAAAATTGTCCTGTTCTTCAAGATGAGATTAAAAATAGTGATGTGCTTTTTTCAAGCAAGTGCATGTACAAATACGATAGGCAATATAGCTAGAGTTATAATACATTAATCAATTGATTGCTTCTATAAATGTTGTATAGGAATGATAATGGCATTTGGTGTATCTTATCAACAACAATAAATTAGCAATTAAAAAGGAAGTCTAATAAAAGTACCAGACACTTGACAATTTCTTGGTTACTTTATTCAAGTTAAAAAAAGAAAAAAGACTTATAGATAGTTGAATAATATTAAAAGTTTTACTAAAAGTGATGTTGAGTTGTATATTTGACAGGTACACTATCCAATCGAGATTTATTCTTACAGTTAAATGTCAAGTCCACGGATATACATATTTACCTAACTGAGGTATTAGTCGTGGCTAAATCAAACGTATAAATAAGGTTTTTACTTGTAGTTTTATCCTGTTAAGATGTGGCGAGGGTATGGGCTAAAGGTGATTAATGAATGCTGTTGACATGTGAGTCGATATGTCGTTAGTTAAAGTCAGGACTTACTTGCAACATGTGAAGTCAAACTGACATGGGTTTCTCTAACAGTTGCATTTTTATTGATAAAGCTGAACTTCACATCAACACGAAGCCAAGTAGAGCATGAGCTCCAAAAAGAAAAACGACAATGGTTACGACTCCTATAACGAAAGCACCTTCACATTCAATGATTGGCGTTACATCGTTTGTTGAAGTGGTGAAGCGAAATATTCGTATAATGAAAGAGCCACCAAAAGAAAAGAAGGGCGCTTGATGTAGCTTCAAGACAGGAAGGACTAAAGAGCACAACCACTGATCATTCTCTGGGATTTCTTAGTGACGCTTTGGGTGCTATGGATAAGCATGGCAATATGAGGATGGTTTATGTTATTGTGGATAATGCTCTACTCCATGCATAAAAACAAGTAGAAGAAATACTTCATAGAGATTATAAATCTGTTTATCTTCTCCCTTATTTATCAGAGTTTAGCCCTATCGAACGGTTCTAGAGTCTAGTAAAAGGCAAAGCTAAGCGTCATAAACTGCAAGATTCAGAGGCATTCAAAGCAAGAATGACCAATACCACTTATAAAATCCCTATTCAACATCTTGAAAATATAATTCAGCATTCAAAGAATCATTTTATCGATTGTCTAAATCACATTTCTATATAAAAGCTCAGGTCTATAGGTAAATTTGCATGCAAAGTCTTTTTGTTAAATATTCTACACTATGTGAAATAGTTTTCTCAAAATCCGCGAAGTTCACTTTCAATGAGTCATCAGCTCATGTTTCCGAATTCCGCGCTTTGAGATTGAAATGACTGTAATTAGCCGATTCTTATTTTTTTTGTTTACCCTTGATCGTCAAAAGGGTTTTTAGCATCCATTCATTTTTATTGACTTGACCAGGGCGAGGACGATGTCATATTAGACATGATGCGACCAAATCAGTCATTCATTTTTGTATAAATAAAATTTAAACGTAATTAGCTAATTTATATAATTAATAACGCGTTTCCTTTTTGCAGTGAACGTGTCAAGGCCATTCATTGGAAATTACCTTTGAGTCTATTTTTCTTTTGAATGGCCGTATAAAAAATCCCCAAAATTGGGAATATGATTAATAACAAGGATAGTATTCATTCAATAACAAGTATTGAGAAATCAAATGAGAATTGTAAAGACAATAAAGTAGATGAAGAAAATCATTGATTGATAAACGTAGAACGATCAATGAAAGATTACAAATCATTTCCCAAAAAAAGTAGTCAACATGAGATGTCAAAGCGGGATGTGTTCTATCAGGGTTTCCCTCCGCTCTCTCTCTATTCTTTTTGTGATAAGACACACATCATCCCTTCTAATGTATCTTAATACGTGCACTTTTTATCAGTGATCAAAGTATGAATAGAAGCAATTGCTTACAGCTATCCATCATCATCTTCTTAAATAGCCATGGTTTGGCTTGATGTTCCTTTTTTGTACATTTCTACAAAACATGATAACATTGCTTTTATTTCTGTAGGCTTTCTGTTGTGCTGATAGTGTAACATGAACATAAAAAATTTATTGAATCTGAGATTTGTGATAAAACATGATATACAAGTCAATACTCTCTTGCTCTCACTCTTGCTCTATCAGTCAAGGAGGTAAGTAAGACATTTTAGTTGTTCTTGTCCCTTAACCCTGATTTATCTCATACTTTTTCATTGTTATAACAATTGATTATATGATTGTTCATTGTAACAATTAAAGATCCGGTTAGGTTAAACAAAGCTAAAGTTTTTTTTTTTTTTATCAAAAGCCATAAAAAGAACTTTTTTTTATATAAACACTAGTTGTAGAAAGGAATTTAAAAGGGGGAAAATTCATTTATACACGCAAGCATTTCCCCTTCTCTTGCTCTCTTGTTCTTTTTTTCTAAACAAAAAATGTACAAGTCACACCTTACTGAAAAGACAAATCAAGCAATTCAATCAACCAGCGCGTTTTTTGTAGATCAATTACCAGCATATATACACAGTTTACAAAGTATAAAAAAGCATTTCATTCGATGGACATCCAATGTTATCTATATCACTGTCGCCCTCTTGTTCAATTGGGCTGTCAGTGCTGTACTTCGGCAGATGCCTAATATGCACCAATTCCCTTCCAGCGTGGCCAGCTTGATTGTCATTTATTTTTTACTCATGTGTTCCTATGCCCTGTTTCCTAAAGATACAGATCGATTCGTGCGTTGGATAGATACTTACTCATCTTTTATTTTGAAAAGCATGAACATCATGTTCGTACCTGCCGTCGTACAGATAATAAACGATAAGCCTACAACAGGTTCTGAAGTAGGCAGGATGGCCTGTGTATTTTGTAAGTAGCATCCCTACAAAAAAAAATCCCTCCCACACATTCTTTTTTTAAAGAAGACTCACATCAAAAAAAAAAGTGGTAGGCTATTTCTGCAGTTTCATCCTTACCACCCTTCTCGTCCGTGGTTTTCGTTTGATCCTATTGACTGATTACCGCCACCTGTTTAGAAAAACAAAAGAAAAGGTGGTGGATACCGAATCAGCCAAGGAAGCCGTGACCGAGACGGAATCGATCGACATGCCATCACCCACGAGCACCCTCACCTCGGCTGATGTGAGCCACTCCCTCTGTTACTGTCCTACCGAACCAAAGCACGGACCTCTTGACGCGTTTGCTCTGTGGTGTAGGAAGGAATCCAACTTTGACGACCTGGCCATCTTTCTCCTTTTCTGTCTGTGTGGTCTGGTGTTTCTGCCTCTGTCCGAGTCCAGCCCGGCCATGCCCTTCTTTCGGCTGTTTCTTTATCTCTTCATGACCCTCTGGATGTACTCGTTTTTTTCTAAACTTCCGGCCGGTCTACGCCGGTTTTTTCATCCGATCCTTGTTTCAGCTGCGGGCATGATGGCTGGCATAGCTTATTTTGAACGGTGCAAGGGGTTTGATATCAAGTATGGGGTGGATCGCTACAAGACCGGGATCACCTTTATCTCGTTGGTAGAAAAGACCCAGATCGGCTGGCCAGGGGCGGGTGATCTTTTGGCGGCCACGATGGATGTGGCCATTCTGTCTTTGTCTTTTAATATTTATAAAAGCAGACCCAATCAATTTCGACAGGTAATCAAGGGCATCCCGCCTGCAAACACATAAACCTAATCGATCCGTCTTAGTGGCTGGTCATCCTTTGCTCTCTTGTGCCCATGGCCTTTTTAGTCATGTTTGTTACACCAATGTTTGCCCATGCCCTTGGTTGTACACCTGCAGATAGCCTTGCTTGGAGCTCTCGATCTGTAACGACCGCGATTGGTATTGTGATCGGACGTGTCTTAGGATCGAGTGAAAGCGTGCTTACCTGTCTTATTATCTTCACGGGCATCATGGGTCCTATCGTAGGCCCTTTGTTATTAAAGTTAGCACGCGTCAAAGATGGTAAACATACACACGATGCTGTCTATTTCAAATGATAACGTATTCAGTAGATGATTATATGACAATTGGAATTACTATGGGAAGTAATTCTCATGGTGCAGGTACTGCTTATTTAGTCACAAAAAATCCAAAAGCAAGTGGTATAGCATCCATTGCTTTTGCTGTCTTTGGTGTGATTGGTGTGATTGTTGCTTCTATTCCTGCTCTTTCAAACATCATCAAGAATTCAGCAGGATATTAAATTAATAATAAAAGTATACCCCCTTTCTCTCCTTTTAAACAAGTAATGTTCAAATGGATCATCCTTTCACTACTTCTTTCTTTCAAGCATTTTGAATCTCCGCTATAATACGTCACTTGAAACACAAACACAAAAAAAAAAGTAAAAATCCCCTTTTTCCTATTTATTTTTCCTTTACTTTTTTTTTTTTTTTTTCAACATGTCTAGTTCAGATATCCGCGATATATTACAAATTAATAATTCATCAAAAGAGTTTATACAAAAGAAACCTAAACAAACAGTAGAAAAAAGACCAGGTTTTTTTTTTTTTTTTTTTAAAATGTGGTTTCATAATGACAAAACTGACTCTGTTTCTAGATGGCATCAGCCGAGAATTATATCAACTTATTGGAGGCGCACCACCCGTTGCTTTTGTAAAGCCGACATTTAAAACAAAATTACAAAACAAACAAAGAGCGACACCTTGGTAACAGTGGGCAATATGGTTCTAAACAGAATACCGATTTAACCCCATTATAGGGTAGAACGGCCATTTTCTAATTCAGCAAGAAGTGACGGATTAATATTAAAACATTGGGTAAAACAAAGTGAAGATGAAGACCAAGGTAAGAATACAACGAATGACGCGTGACAATCAAACGAATCCTTTTATTAGAATATGAATTTGCAAAGTTTAATAAAATGATTGATATCATTCAATATACGGACGAAGACTATGAAAAGCATTTGACAGGTTTTTGTGCACCACGGCTTATTTGGATGTATAGGAGCTAAACTGTATTGGATTAGATAATGATTGGAGTAAAGAAGAAACAGATTATTTATTTGAATTGTGCCGTCGATACGATTTACGATTTCCAGTGATTGAGGATCGATACAGTTTTGAAAATAAACATAGGACGATGGAGGACTTGAAGGACAGATACTATTCAATTTGTAGAAAGATGATTTTACAAGGCAAGGGACCTGGTACAGGAGAATATGATCGACAGACAATAGCACAACAATATGCATTCGATAAATCCAGAGAGATCGAAAGGAAGAATGCGCTCATTATGCTCTTTAATCGTACAAAGGAACAAGTGGAAGAAGAGGAGGCACTCCTTGTGGAAGCAAAGAGAATTGAATTGAATGAAATAAGATTAGCCAAGGATAGAGAGAGTTTATTGAATTCGCTACAGTTGGAACAAATACAACAGATTCCATCTACACCCAATACACCACTCAGTGCTAATCACACAAATAACTTTTCTTCACCCGGAAGTATCGGAATTACGGGTGGTACGGCTTCGATGTCTGCAGATACAAAGGTAAATCAGAGTATGATCTTGACGCGTTGGATGTTTACAAAGTGGTTGTGTATATAGAAAAAGAGAAGACTACAAGAGGAGATGAAGAAGGGAAGAAAGTTATCGAGTGCAGCAGAAATAGTAGAACCCATTCCCGAAATAAAAAGAGAGAAACTTACACCGGGGGTTTATGTTCGAAGTCAGAAATTACCTATTGTTAAACCAACAATGCAACAAAAGGTGATTAAAGTCTTGGAGGAATTAGGGATTGGTAATGATCGATGGGATAAAGACAAGAGGGACTTATGTGATTTATAGGACCAAGACCGATTATGCCGACAGCACAAGTGTGCCATAAATTTGAACATTTGCAAAATTCGATTTTGAACATGTTTGAGCTAAAAAAATTAGTGGACAAAACGGAAACAGAGCACAAGGTCAAGTTACAAAAGGGTGGAATAGGAATCACAGCAGGAAGGGTAAATTATATTCCCGCTTACACTGTTGCCTTGGTTACTAACCTGTATTATAGAAACGTTCTTCAAGTAATGCAGGAGCAGTGGGTGGAGGCAATAGAGAAAAAAGAAAAAAATAAATTTTTTATATATAATTTGACGTAGGACATGAAAAAATTACCTTTTAATTACGCTTTTTTTTTTTATTTTTTTACCTTTTCTTTTTCTTTATTCTATGTTTTCAAAAGAAAGGCCACTACCTAAGGCTTTAAATATTATACGACCATCATCCTCACCTACTTTTCAACAAGACTATTCTTCTTCTTCAACAGGATCTTCACCTTCTGAAATCTCTACCATTTCCAACATTTCAACTTTTTCAATCAACAAACACACTCTATTTAACCCTGCATCCTTGTTTCAAACCAATAAGAACATCCAATCGGCCTCGATCGTGGGTGTCAATCCTCATCGATTCTTACAACGACCCAGAAGTAATTCAAGTCTATCGAGATCTACATTTTTTACACCCTTTCCAGATTATAACGCGAATCCGGTGGAGGATGATATTGATGAATATGATGAATTGGATAGCATAGATGGTTTAACAGATGAAGAAGAAGAAGAGGAGGAGGAGGAGGAGGATAATACGAAAATTGTGGCCAAAATTAAGAATGGAACTATTTTTAATGGAAAAGGAGAGTTTGTGAATAAAGGAAGTCAACATAATGATCTATGGTCAGATGAAGCAAGAGCCAATCGAAAGGTACACAAAGCAAATAATGTGTGTGTGTGTGTGTTCTTGTTGATTGACTTGAAATAGATTGCTGATCTTGAAATAGAAAACAAAACATTACTGTTATTAAATGCAACACTTGAAACTAAATTAAGACAACAAACACTACAGATAACAGAATTAGAACAAAAATTACGGATGTGAGTTTCATATAGTTTACTGCGCTATGAATAACAACGAATTATTAGTGGTGGTGAGGCACCCCTGACGCCTATTTCGGATAAACACGTGGAAGATGAAGAGGAACAAGATGAGGTAAGGCAAAAGAGAAGGATGTCAGTGAATTGAAGGATGGTTTAGATAGTGTCAATCTATGAACAAGAAGAAGCAGAAACAGAGAAATCATTTCAACGAATAAAATCAACTTTGGATCAATTGATTGAACAAGCACATGTTGCATTAATTGAACAATCGAAACAGTCCAGAAGAGTCCTACAGAATTATGAAGTGAAAGAAGAACGAGAAGGTTTGCCCATCTTTTGATTTAACCTTGGATTAACCCATATTTTTTTCTATTCACAGAATACACATTATCTCCAACAGAAATAAAAACAAGACCCACAAGACGTACATCCGATAGTTCATCTACAAGGTCATCAAAGCCTACGAGTATAAAGATGTCTAGGAATTCATCTCGACAGTCTTCTCCACCCATCTTACAGCGTCCCTCTTCACCCTCTCCACAACGCGCTGCTTCACCTTCTATCAAAAACACACGTCGATCGAATGTACCCGCAAGATCTTCTTCTAGATTAAGCAATACTCGTAAACAAGATATTGAAAAGCCCAAATGGCATTTTTAACCTTAAGCTATTTATGATATTTCTATGACTTGATATGCCCCCTCCTCTTCTATTCTATACCCGTCATCACTTTCCCTTTCTATGTCTCCATGCACACACACACACATTCCCTTTTTTCTTTCCACGTCAAATGGTTGTAATACAAACAAAATGTAAATAAACAAGGCACAGTTTTCTTTCTTTAGGTCTGGAAACATTATGTCATCTTCAACAGGTGATACAATGCTCCCAGTACCTATTTACGGGATTTCAAATTCTCCTGTATGATCTCAACTCTGACTTCTTTCATTTTCTGATGGACAGCTTTTCAGTCATCCGATACGTTGAGAAAGATGGTTAGTAGACGACAGCTATGTCTATTGTGACCACCATCTTCCTTTGACTCCCTATCCAAAGAATAAAAAAAAGGGGGGGGGGAGCCAATGGACAATGACCCTTTTTCAAAAAAGAAAAGCTTCAAAAGACATGTCTGATAGAATAAAAGCATTCAAAACGCATTCGCTTGATGTCGAGTCCGATGGAACATTGTCAAGATGAGCCCTGTACAGAAGGGGGATCAAGTGGGGTGCAGTGGATCCAAAGGATCTATTTCCAGACATGGCCAACTTCTCTGTTGACTGTAGCCAAGGATTCGCTTGGATGCCCCAGCTTCCCGAATCCAACTTTCCGCGGGTCGGTCAGAGACCCCCACGTAAAGAGAGAGACCCATCCAAGCATGGGGTACTCCACTTTTAGGACCGATGGCCAACACTCGATGTCTTTTTGTTTCCAAAAAAAAAAAAAAAAAAAAAAAAAAAAAAAAAAAAAAAAAAAAAAAAAAAAAAAAAAAAAAAACATGAGCACGAAAGGCGTACAAGGCTTTTAACATGTGCAGGAAAAGCATGTCCAATGGTGTTGTTCATCCCCTGGAAAAACAAACAAATGAACTTTATTTTTCAAAAAATCATTGTTATTGTGTATGATTGAAGGAAGGGGAAACTTTCCACTTCCTAAAACAAATGAGGTTGAAGTTATAAAACATGAAAGGTGGATCTGAAGCTACCCCGAATGGAACAAGTAAAGGTTACACTTGTTGATACATTTGGAAACCACTCAAATTAGAAACAGAAAGAAGAATCAACTGGAGAACGTCATGGACCTTGTTTGTAAAAAGATCACACACATGAGGATGCAAAGAAAGTTTATTTGACATAGCGTGGATCTTCTTTTGTGGGCTTTGTCACTCTTTTGAAAGGACCTGTCTGGAAGGGTAAAGAGTTATTTTTAGTCATCCAGAAATATGAAAAGGATTATGAGTCAAAAGGTACATGCTGAATCACCCGGTCATCATAAAAGGCATATCTCCGGCAAAACCAAAAGACAAAAAAAAAAGGGGGGGGGGGAGGCAAGCACCATGTGTATTTCAATTTCAGATATAAAAAAAAAGTCGTGCGATTTCGCTTGGGTCAAAGTGACTTTTTAGGCATGATTGAATGTGATCCATGCTTACAATAGAAGGTTCTTTTTTTTTTTTTGACAATCAAATTTAATGAATTGTGTTATACAGCAGCCACTTGCATTAAATACTAAAACCCCACACTTCCATTTCTATGCACCGAAATTGTGATTTGGATGAAAGACATTCGTTATCAAACGTAGGACAGGCTGTACTGTAGCCTGTTTCCATATCCGATGTTAACCATAAGCCAAATTGACCGTCCCTACATTAAGGATAAATAACCTTGATCCACTCCACCGTTCACCACTTACCCTCCACCCATCGCAATAAAAGTGGTGTTGCATAAAATCATGTAATCATTTTTACCTGTCCAAGGAAACACTTTGATCTTTGGTAACGTAGGCTGATGCTCGGATGACAACTTCCACAAGAAACTAGAGACGAGTAAGAAAAAAAGAAGTGAAACGAATCTCATTTACCACTCTCCTGTGCCATAATATGTATTCGGCTGACATTCGAATGTATGACTTGAATAAGCGCCATAAATCTAGTTTGAAGTTGAAGAAAAAAAGAAGAAGAGTGATGCCTCTCATCCGTCCCTACCTGTCCCTCTTCATCCTTCATCATCCACACACATGGCCCGACATACTCCCTTGTCATGGCATAGAGCGTATGTAAACTGGCACCATGCTCATCCAGACTGTACAACAACTTCCAAACGGAAGCCACACGAAACCTCTTGGGCACATACGGTCGAATCTAGACGCGATTGGATGAATAAAAAGAGAATCGAATCAAGACCACTTACAATCTCAGCCATGCTTTCCGTCAGCAGGCCACCTGTCTCTTGGGGACGACCGCGTAAAACGATCAGAGGCAGATCCAATTCGACTACAAAAGAAGCATGGCGGCCAGTGAGATGCATCAAGGCCTCCAGGGCTGCTGAGCTCTGGGTGTCCATCATGGCCGTGGTTGGATCATGGACTGTCGGTTGTCGAGAGAGATCGGGTTCTGCAAAGGTGATTGTCGTCTTGCGTGGTAAGGTGATGGCTTGAGTCGATGAAGTCAAGATGACGGCGCCTTTGGTGAGGGAGGTGGTGGAGTGTGATTTGGTATGCTTCAGAGGATGTCTTGTGACATGTTCCTTTTTCTTGAATCCTTTATGGCCGTTCACCGAATGAGGTTCCTGATGTCTGTTCTTACCTAATAATTTTGATACAAAGCAAGTGAAGGGTGAAGGATGTTGATCGTTGTATGAATGATGATTGTCGTCAGTGAGTGAACGGTGTAAAGGAAACAGTTTGAGTGTCTTGTTCATACAAAAGGAGAGGTAGAAAGAGTAAAGAAAAAGCGAGAATATAAAGTGTTCACCTCCTTCTTTTATTATTATTTCGAATTCATAAAACGGTTTTTAATTCTTCACTGCTCTGTAGGATTCAATTGACAATCTGCATCTAAAATGATCGTGTGAATACATCACTTCAATCCATGCCTTTTCACGATTTTCTAGATTCATCTTGTGACCCAAACCCATTGTATTCCATCACACAGACATGACTGAATCATTTCATCTGGTTATTTTCTCTTGCATGTGAATATAATAAAGAAAGGGGGGAAAAGAAAGGAGAAAGATAAAGGAGGGGATGAGGTTATTTATTTTCTATATTTATCTTGGATGAATGTTACACATCCAACAGACAATGTTAGAATAGGCTTGATGTATTCTCTGTCATCCTTTTCTTCACACCGAAACAAGACGTCGTTTGGTTCATTTCATCTGTTTTATTAGAGTTGGTTCAAGTCAAATCGGTCCATCACAGATGAAATACCTTTCTTATTCAAGTTGTGCTCGCAAGTTTTTACTTAATCTTTTTCTTGCTTTAAATAGTCTTTGAAGTTTAAATAAAATATAAATGAATGAAATCATTGACAAATAATATAAAACATCATACACTTTCATTTTTTAAAAAAAGAAAAAGAAAAAAAAGTATGAAAAAGATACTTTTTTAATGAAAAACAAAAGTCACAATCCTATTTTATTCAGCTATTGTCAACACACCATGATTGTTTGCACTTGCTGTTTTCATTAAAAAAGTAACTTGGACAAGCGAAAGAAAACCCACAAAATGATCCTCTAGACTTTCTTTTATAAAACATGAACCAAGCTTCGATAAGCTATTCTCCTCTTGTTTCATTTACAACACAATCTCTATCGATGCCACACCTGGGTTTCCTTTCTGCTTTCAAACCCTACAACGATCCCAGGGAGCCTAAGAAAGCATTGGCCGGTCATCAAAAAGGAACACATCTTGGCTTGAAACCAACCGAGCCGAGCATGTGCCATTCGGTCTTGTCGTGAATGATGTCCAGATCAAGATGAAGAGAGCAAGGGATGACTGTGGATCTCATTGGGACACTGGCTATTTTCTCGGATACACCTTTTTTTTCAAACCAGTGAATGAGACATCAGCACGATAGGAATGCATTTGAATGTGTGGTTGACATCGATCCATTCAACAGAGAGGTTACACTGTTGTTGTCAGATGGCCTGTACCAGAGGATCCAAAGGAACGTAAGAAGTGGTGTTGGATAAAAGAGGGGAGCCTTGGAGGGGGGGGGGTGATGAAAGGGTTGAGCGTCTCATCAACGAGGATCACCAAGGATCGAGACGATCGATGGATAGACAATTTGTGCTGATCTTGAGCCTAAAGTAGACGCGTCATGTTCTTACAGAGAGTGACAAGACTGAGCTGAAGGACACGCGTCAAGTAGGCGTGTTTTATAAAAAAAGTCGACTTGAACACAGAAAGAATCAAGGTCCGATTGACAGAGGAAAAGAGATTTCCCGATGAATCCTCTTCTTGAAGGAGGTGTGGTGGCCCTACCGAAAGGTTTTCTATCCCCACACATCTTGATGATCAACTGGGTAAAAGTTACACCGTTTTTTTTCTTTAGTCAGTGGTGAGAAAAATAAACAAACTATGCAAAAATAAAAGATGAAGTGTTTTTCTTTTTTTTCTCTCTCTTTCTTTTTTATACTTTTTTTCTTAATTTTTGATGCAATCCCTTTCTCGAATTATTTCTCATCGACCCTTCTTGACACGTACACTGGCCACCAAGCCTACATTTGTGAAATACAATTGGGAAGATCCTTTAAACCTTGAAAAGTTATTAACAGAAGATGAAGTCTCTATTCGTGATGCAGCCAAAAGTTATTGTCAAGAACGTCTTTTGCCAAGAGTCATTCAGGCCTATCGTCACGAAAGTAAGTTGGAGTGAAACAAGGGCTGCTTTCAAAGATTAAATCATCGTTCGGATAGAATTTGATAGGGAAATCATGAATGAGATGGGCGAACTTGGATTTTTAGGATCGACGATTGAGGGATATGGATGTGCGGGTGTATCTTCAGTTGCTTATGGTTTGACAGCGAGAGAGGTGGAAAGGTAAGAAGGGGAAAAGGAGCGTGAGAAAAAAAATTGATTTTTTTTTTAAAGAGTGGATTCAGGCTATCGATCTGCCATGTCAGTCCAATCCTCTTTGGTGATGCATCCTATTAATGCCTATGGTTCTGATGAACAAAAGGAAAGACTCCTTCCTCTTTTAGGTAATGAATAAAGATGTCAAAAGAAAGAGAGAGATATGAACCCTTTGAATATAGCCAAGGGTGAAAAAGTAGGTTGCTTTGGTCTGACGGAACCCAATCATGGATCGGATCCTAGCAGTATGGAAACAACAGCCAAAAAGGTCAATGGACACTATGTCTTGAATGGTTCCAAAACCTGGATTACCAACTCACCCATTGCCGACGTGTTCGTCGTCTGGGCCAAGAACCTGGACGAGGGCGGAACGATCCGAGGCTTCTTGCTCGAGCGAGGCATGGCCGGTCTAGAGACACCGGTCATTCAGGGCAAGTTCTCTTTGAGAGCCTCCGTGACGGGGATGATCATGATGGATCAGGTCGAGGTCCCGGTTGAGAACATGTTACCGCATGCCAAGGGGCTGGGTGGACCCTTTGGTTGTTTGAATAATGCTCGTTATGGTATTGCCTGGGGTGCGCTTGGTGCTGCTGAGGCTTGTCTGGAACAGGCTCGGACGTATACGTTGGATCGTAAACAGTTTGGTAGACCTTTGGCTGCCAATCAGCTCATTCAAAAGAAATTGGCCGATGCCAACACAGAGATCGCTCTCGGCTTACAGGCCTGTGTTCAAGTGGGTCGTTTGAAGGATGAGAATGAGCTGGCGATCGAGATGATTTCGATGATCAAGAGAAATTCATGTGGAAAAGCCCTTCAGATTGCTAGAGAGTGTCGTGATATGTTGGGTGGTAATGGTATCTCGGATGAATATCATGTCATTCGCCATGCTGCTAACCTTGAGGCGGTGAATACATATGAAGGCACACATGATGTGCATGCCTTGATCCTTGGTAAAGCCATCACGGGTATACCTGCTTTTGCTAATTAAAATGAATAAATCACCCCCTCCTTGTTCACTGTCGTGTTCTTTAGGACGTGTTGAATTGTTGTCAACTTGACTACACATTCAACCATCCCCCCCTTTTCACCGCTTCATCTTTTGCTTTTTCTTTTTTTTTTTTTATCGTTTGGATGAAGAGAACCAACACAATCGATTTGAGTGACACTTGGTCCTTGTGTCCCTATTACTTTACACACCACACCGGAAGCGCTGATGACATCCTCTTGAGCCCCACCACGCATCCAGTCCACCCTTCGTATGTCTCCCATCAGCCCACATCCCCCGTCAGCTCAGGAACACAGGATCCAAAACGATTCTCAGCCATCGAGCCTCTCCCTCAGGTCCATCCACCCCAACCAGAGGCCCTGTCCGGCCTGATGGACGAAAAGGTCGAGCTTGCGTCCCACACCTGTCTGGAAGCAGGCTCGATCGAACAGATGGTGTCCGACGAGACCAAGCACCTCGATCGACAGCTTGACCTCGCCCTGTTTCTCTTTGGTTTTTTTCTTTTTCCTTTTTGGTGGTATGGCGCCTGGCGCTATTTTTCATCGCCAACGGATACAACCCTCGCCTTGACCTTTCAACTCTTGAATTGTCTCTTGAGCCTGTTTAGTTTGCTCTTGATCGGCTTGCTCGTCGGTTTAGCGGTGGGTCTGCAGTGAGAATAAATCAATCACATGACCGTGAGACTTTGGACGAGATAAAACGCATTGTGTGTGTGAATCTTTTTTTTTTTTCTTTTTCTTTTCATAAAAACAGGATGTTGTCAAGAGCCAGTGGTTTATACCGAAACGTGGTAAAAAAGTACAACCGGATCGATCCAACGGCTGTGAATCATCTACAACTGTCCACGGTTGCCAAACGGAGTTATAGCCAGCCAGGGTTTGTGAAGATTGTCGAGGTCGGACCCCGAGATGGCCTGCAGAACGAAAAGAAACTGGTGCCGGCGTCGGTCAAGATTGAGCTGATCGAACGACTGGCCCGGAATGGATTGCCTGTGGTTGAAGTCACGAGCTTTGTGAGTCCCAAGTGGGTACCTCAGGTAAGGCGTCAAGGAGATCATCTGTCGAGACTGACGCGTAAGATGCGTTAGATGGGGGATAACAAAGAGGTCTTTACGTCCATTCAGAAACAGCCCGGCGTTCATTATCCGGTACTGACGCCCAACTTGAAAGGGCTCGAAAGCGCCCTGGAGGCAGGAGCCAAGGAAGTGGCTCTCTTTGCTGCGGTCACAGAGACCTTCAATCGAAAGAACACAAACTGTTCAACCGAAGAATCCCTTGTTCGAGCTAAACAGATCACAAAGAAGGCCTTGGAACAAAACTTAAAAGTGAGAGGGTAAGCTGACAGCTGGGGGTTCGATGCGTTCTGCTGACATTTCTTAGTTACCTGTCCTGTGTCCTGGGCTGTCCTTATGAAGGACAGGTGAATCCGAAAAAGGTGGCAGCGATGGCCAAAGAACTCTATGAGGCGGGTTGTTATGAGATCAGTCTGGGCGATACGATTGGTGTAGGTACGGCTGGATCCATGGGTACCTTGCTAGAACATGTACTTGAAGTGGTTCCTGCGGATGCGCTTGCTGTTCACTGCCATGATACCTACGGTCAAGCACTGGCCAATATCTTGATGGCCTTAGAATACGGTATTCGCGTGGTCGATAGCTCGGTCGCAGGTCTGGGAGGATGTCCGTTTGCTCCTGGCGCCAAGGGAAATGTGGCAACCGAAGACGTGGTTTACATGTTACACGGTCTGGGATACAAGACCAATGTCGATTTGGATCGCTTGATCGAAACAGGGCAGTGGATATCGGACCAATTGGGTCGATTGACGGATTCTAGAGCTGGGGCTGCCTTGATGCTTGCTAAAAAACGTCAAGAAGAATTAGGAAAATCAAAATTATAAACCTTTTTTTTTAAAAAGAGAATTCAAAGGATGAAATCGATCCTCGTTAGGGCTGAATTTTGTTAGGAGAAGAAATGACCTCCTGTGACTGAAAACGTGTTGATGTCCTCCTATTCGTATAGAAATGAGGACCTTGAAGTAAAACATAGATGTGATCCCCTTTTTTTGGCTAAATACGATCCCATATCTCGATTTCACTCATGGGGTTTGGGGGAAGATCTTGAATTTGATCTCAATTATTCTGTTTTTAGTAATCTGTGTTGAATCTATTTATAAAAAAAGTACAACCTTTGTGAGAGATACAGAATGAGTATTTTTTGTAATCCTTTGGATTTCTTATTCAGTGACACGCGTTTACTTTTTTTTTTTTAAAAAAAAAAGACTCCCACTGAGATAATCTATTTCCCCTAAAAGGAAGGTATTTCAATTGTTCATCCAAAGGATTGTTCTAGATAAATCCTTAGACTTTTAAAGTAAACACAACTGCAGACGATCTTTTTATGCCATATTCTGAGTTCTGGATCATGTTGCTAGGATAACATCGCATGTTGTCAACCAACAGCGACCTGGTTCATCCAACCGCTATCATGTTCTTTTGTCAACGCATAATATCCTGTGGATAGCATCAATTTCTGATTCCCTAGTTTTCACTTTAAAAGTTCCAAGTGATCTACAGTGTCAGGTTTAATTCTCTTTTGACCAACGCCCCAGATTCTTCTTTTATAATTTCACTCTGTGTTTGTATTATTCGATGTAATCCTTTATTTGATTGAACCTGTTTCATTCACGTTTCTAAAGTGGGGTACATCCTATTCATTTGTTCCTCAAAAAAAAATTCATTCATTTTAGTGTCCTGATTTGATAAATTACCCTGGCTTTCTTTTTTTTAGATGAGACGCTTGATAATTTAAATTAGGCGTTCAAGATGAGCGTTCTTTGTGAAATTCATTAGTTTTCTCGAAATGATTTTCAGTCTAAAGTAAATTTTACCAAATTGAGGTAGGAGCCACCTTATAGAATGTTATAGAACATTGCGGAAGAAAAAAAAAAAAGGACTGCAGATGAGGATGGAATGACAATAGAGGGACATCGATAATTTGCTAATGAAAAATCGATCCGTTCGTCCGATCCAGAGTGGTACAAACACCAGTTCCCCTGGAACAGTGAATAAGAAAGGCATAAAAACATCTTTTTTCTATTTTTTTTCTTCTAATGTTCTCTTTTTGATAAAATCTGGATTTTCAATACTTTCTGCATTTTTACATCAAAGGAAAAAACAGACTTTTTTTTTCTTTTAAAAAAAAATGGTAATAATGTTCTTGCATCGCTACTCGCTCAACATTCTCTTTTATTGAACAATGTTTATGAATAGATGCTTCCCTTTCAATCATCGACTCACCATATGACAAGGAAACGACAAGCAGCAGCGCCTTTTGACCCTACAACTTTAGGGCCTTCTGACGTCGTAAAGAAACAAAGAATAGAAGAATCAATACCAAAGCTCTCTTCAGCCATATTGAATACTACACCACATAAATTACCTTCTCAGCGTAGTGTACCTGCCTTCTTGCATAAATTATTCAAGTATGTAACCATCAATAGAAAGAGTGACGTGTGTGTGTGTGTGTGTGTGAGGATTTAAATGAAAAAAAAGAAAAAGAAAAAAAAAATTGAAAAGAAGGAAATAGAACAATGGGGGAAAACATTTTAAAATGGATTTATTTGTTTTCCTTTTTTGTAAAAACAAGTTTAATCTCAGTTACTTATTTTATAATTAGCATGGTGAACGATCCAACGACAGATAATCTCATTCGATGGTCAAAAGAAGGAAACTCATTCTTGGGTAAAGAATAGAGAGATGATATAAACAGAGAACTAATATGACATAGTGGAAGATCATGAAGAGTTTGCAAAGATCATTTTACCTCGATTTTACAAGCACAACACGTTTGCTTCCTTTGTTCGTCAGCTCAACATGTATGATTTTCACAAGATGCCACACATCAGACAAGATGTCAATCCAGGTGAGATATGGGAATTCAGCAATCCACATTTTCAACAAAATCGATCTGATCTCTTGGTGCTCGTCACACGTAAAAGGAATCGTGACCGGGATGAGACGGATGGAGAAAAGATGAACTTGGGTACCTTGTTAAAAGAAATCACCTCGATCAAGAAGCATCAAAATAACATTACAGCAGACCTAAATAACTTGCGCAGAGACAATGAACTCATCTGGCAAGAGACATTGGCAGCAAGAGAAAAGCATCAAAGACATGAGCAAGTCATTTCAAAGATCCTGCAGTTCCTTACCATCGTCTTTTCAAAGGATCATTCGACAGACGCGATTCAGTCATCTCAAACAAGAGTTCATGAACAAAACTACAAGATATCGACGGATACAGTCAGTGATAAATGCAACAAGACATCACATTCAACCTGTCCTCCCATATGCTCCATCGCTATGCCCTTGCCATTCCATAACGAACAGCATACAAAATCAGTTTTAGCCATCCGTCAAGATATTGATGAATTAGAACACAACGTGGAATCATTGGCTGCTCAACTGGGTATCAATGCATCTCATCTTCCCGATCACCTCGTTGACTTTACGCCTCAAACAATCCACCAAGACTATACACCACTGATCCAGTCGGCTTCAAGAGACAATAAAACACAGATCTACAAGCCCTCGGACACCACACATGATCTCGATCTCGCTCATCAACCGACGGCTTGGTATCTTGAGGACATGCTCCGAAAGCAGCAGCCTTATTTGAAAGACATGGCCCTCAACCACCCTCAGACACATCCTTCTTTTTCCGTAGCCAGCGCTCGGGTCGATCATCCTCTAGCGGTAAATCACAACCCGATCTATGATTCCAATCAAGGACAAGCGTCCATGGTGTTGCCCAGAGACCACCATCCTCCACCAGGAGAAAATAATTATGAAAATCATTCGACTGTGGTCACCATTGGCTCTACCAGCAAACATACTTTTCAAAATATTGCCCATTCATTCAATCAGCAGCCCATCTTTAAATATCAATCCAATCCTATGCACCTCAATCGATCACAGTTGTCTTTTAATAATTATGAGCAAAATATCGAAAAAGAGGATGAACTATCTACCGCTTATTAGATTATGAAATATAAGAAAGAGGAAGAGAGAGAGAGGAACTATGTATATAAGTGCCATTTAATGATTTTATTGTTAATAAAATAAGACTTTAAGAATATGTTAGCATCGTTAAAAGTCCGCATCAAAACCTCTCCTTTTTCAGGAACGTTTCAACACAAAAAGCCTCTTCGGTGGTTTACGAGTTACATCATCGCTTTTCATTTATTCACACAAAAAAAAATATATAAACGATCTTCTCCTTAAGCGTTGCTTTGTCTATTATAACCACTGTTATTACGATTATTACCACGATAATATCCTCCTCCACGTCCACGATAATTGCCTCCACGGCCACGATGGTAATTATGACGATATCTTGATTGATCAGCAGTTGCTTGTCCAAATGTTTCCATATTCAACTTGCGTTCTTCTTGGAAACGATTGCGACGAGGTTCACTAATGTGATATTAAATAACTTTATAGCAAAAAAGAAAAAGAAAAAACTTACGTTTCACGTTGTTCAATACGTTCTTTTGATTCACACGAGATATTATCAAAAAAGCTAGAGTTCTATCATAGCACATGAGCTCTCTTCATCCATTCTATCTTTCTTTGTTTACCTTATTGTAAAAACCATCAGGGGAAGTAGCTTCTAACACTTCTTCTAAATCATCAGTCTCTTTGATCTCACTTTTATCAAATTTTGCATTAGAAGCTTCAAAGTCAAATTCTGAAGCAGGAACATTGAAATCATGCTTTTTGGGTTGACGCTTATTGCCGCGATGATGATCATGGCGACGATGACTACGTTGTTGTTCATCCTTTGGCTCGATCGGGTTCAGCTCACTCACTTTCTTTGCTAATTCTTCAATAGTAGCTTCATTGATGGTGGGTTGTGCAGCATCGGCTTCTTCTAATTCAGCTTTTAACTCATCCCACATAGTGTCTTTTTCAATTTCATTGGATTCCGTGTACGTGGGTTTCCATTGGGTTTGGTCAGGTTGCTGCTGCTGCTGCTGAGGTTGTTGCTGAGGTGGCTGTTGCAAGTGCTTTTTTTGAGGTTGCTTTGGCGTTGGTTGAGGCTGAGATTGCTGCTGCTGTTGTTGTTGTTGTTGTTTTTGTTGTTGCTTTTGTTGTTGTAGGTGCTGCATCTGCTGTTGTTGTTGTTGACGCAAGTGTTCTTGGTGAACAGCAGAAGGAGGAGGCTGAAATGGTGGTTGCTGAGGAGGAAGTTGCTGCTGCTGAGGAGGAAGTTGCTGCTGCTGAGGAGGAGGCTGCATGTACATACCACCACCCATATAGGGAGGAGGAGGATATCCACTCATGCTCTGTACACGAGTATAAGACACTTATTCACTCTCTATTTTTTAGACTTACCATAATAGCAGGGTCTTGAGGAAGGCTCTGTGGGGGAGGTGGAGTGGGCTTTGGAGGGGCTTCAAACACCTGAAGGTCTTTTATATCTGAACCTCGGAAAACAACGTAATCAAATACATTCTCGGAAGGTGGGATTTCTTCTTCCATCTTTCCTTTACGACCTTCAGTACCAAAAGAACGAACTTTTATGCTGTTTAGTATACATTTTTTTTACAGAAAACATTTTTAGTTTACCTTGTTTTAATCCAACAGTCGAGTCCTGTGCATTAATACTATGAAGAATACCAACATAACGAATGTCACTTAAACTTATAAGCTGTTGTAAGAAACCATCAGTATTTGTTTATTCTAAACCGAGAAAACGTACCGAAATCTTTGAACCAATATAACTTTCTCCTGACATAGATTTTATAAATGTTTAAAGGGAAAGAAAAGAAAGAGAGAAAGAGAACATTTTTCTCCAATGACGTGTTCTGATCATTCAAAGGCCGAATGAACCACATATACACCGTCCCCATGAATGAAACATATTCTCCTTCCTTTATATACACGATGGATCATTTTATTTGCCTGCTTTCTTTATCGGAATTATATCAGGACAATAGGAAAAAAACATAAGATTCTCTCTCTCCAAAGACACTTGCTCAGCTTTCGCTGTATAATATGAAAGCAAATAGATTGGACATATCTTGGTTATTCAATCGCTTGTATTCGATACCTCTTATCCAAACAATCTTTTGCTTGAGCAGATAATCATATAGTTAAAGAAAGAATAGCAATATAATCTATTTTTCCGCTTCTTTGTCCAAATTTAGTCCTTACCGCCATCCAGTGATACATTTGCCCTAGCGGTCCTCTACCCGGCATGGGCTACGGTATAGGCATCTTCAATTTATGCAACGAATAAAGAAGGATTCAATAAGCTAGACATGGGCTCAAACTAGTAAGCTGCTTGGATGCGGTCATCTCTGCTGATATCTGTAAAGCCGCTGCTCATAGTGATGATGACTGGATTTAGGTATGGGCTCCTACGGTAAGAGCTATGTATTTAGAAATAAATAACCAAGAACAAATTTTCTCGGTCATACTGTACATCAAGGGCAGTAAACGTAATAAATATCAAACTGTGTCCATATGAGTCATCAAATTAAAAGATGGAATTCTCATCTAAAAGCAATTTAAAGTAAAGTGAGCATTATATATCATTTCTATTTCCTTTTTCGTATATAACTGATATGAAACCAAAAGAAAAAACAGCAGTAATTTACATGATAAAGATAGATTTGGGATTGATCAAGAAGTAATAGAATCCATTTAGAAACCAGAATTTGAAAAGAAGAAGTGTGAACGCTACAGTTTGAAACAAAGTAAGCTGACGCAGAAACAGCTACCTGATTAAGAAGTGTTGTGTTATGCTGCGATTTCTCCCCAAGTCCTTTGCCAGACTCAAATCACATACTATCTGAACCTTGTGATGATTTAATAAAAGCGGTCATAGGCAACTTCGATGGTGCTGTCAACTGAAAGTAAAGACTAAAATAATGTTATTTTAAGATTCTGTATCCTCTTACAAATATTATATCACTCAAAAGAGGACTGGGAACAGATACCTTTTTATTATTTTGAGCAACAAAAGATCTACTTGAATTGATTGTACCGATGTGTCATTTGTCTCTGTGTGCTCGGAACCTTTACTTTATTAGAATATGTATGTTTAATGTTGTTACAAATGGAGCACGATATTTAGATCTACTTGTTTCAATTTAGAACATTGATGTACAGTTTATACTTGTACATAAGCAACTCTTATGTACAAAATCTCTATATTATTACAAATGAGGCAAATAATAGCAGCTTATTGTCTATGAACTCCTTCCACTACTCATATAACTGACTTACAAACAAAATATGCTAACAAGCCCCCTATAAATATATAAATTCATAATATCCACTATTGGCTGATGCAGACAATCTAATAGTCATATAATCTCTTGTTTCATGAGTATACTGGGTATAAATTTTGAAAGAACATCCCTACTTTTCTATATTGGTATAACTTTCAAGAGTGACGAAGGAATTGTCATGCGTTTTACAATATTGACAAAATGATTCCTTAAAATAAGAATAGGCTGGTTCTATACGATTTTTAAATAAATCATTACATAGGATGGATAATGATGCAAGTCTAACTTTACTAAGGCCCCGAGATCTTTACATGCTTCATACTCCTTTCCTATCTACGAAGAGTACTCTAACATTCAAGCATTCATAAAACCATTTTAATCTTGCTCCAGACTTAGTAATTGTATGGTTTTCTTCTTTTTATTATTGATATTTGAATTTACAATCATGCTGTTTAATCTGAGATTTTGCAAGAATATTATAATTTAATGTTTGTGAAGTTAAAGATGCTTTTTTAAAGGAAAAGGTAAAATAAAATTATATCAGCAATAAACAGCATAAAGTAACATAGTAAAAGTTGGAATGAATATATAAACCCTTTGTTTCTTTTTTGTTCTTTTCTTGCTTTTCTCCTTATACTGCTTCCTCTTGAAACAGTTTTTTATTTCTTACACTTTTCAAACTACATATTTAAAATATGGGTGAAAGAGTTGAGGACTATCTATTAAGTGAAATTGCAATTAAAAAAGTACAAGGAAGGCAAAAAAAAAAAAAAAAAAAAAAAGACGTAGAAAATCATAAAGGATTTTTATTTAGTACTGTAGCTTATTAAGAAAAAGAATGCGTTTAGAGCAATATAACAAAAAGGAATTATTATTATGATAATAAAAAGGGTTTTGTTTAGAAAGAATATATTTTGTAGTTCAGCGACCCTTTTATGAAATACTTAGTCGTAGTTCATTTAAAAGAAACACATTGTCCAGGAATAACTACATGGAAGTATTATCAATACTTTCTTTTATTTACTGATTCGTGTAAAAAAAAGCATCCTGAGGGAAAGAGAAACACCTGCAGCCAACGAAGGACCACTCTAGTGAGGACATTAATAAAAAAAAAGTAATAAAATACTAACTTACATCCTATGCGCTTATCTACCAACGGAAGAAGAATTTTATGTTCGGTGGCTCTGCCATTTTTGCGTACTCAGTTCAGCTAGTTAGAGGTTAATATATGTATAAGTATATATTTTATTTTCCATATATTAAGATAATGTGGACAAAAATAAAATAAAAAAAGGAATGGTTTGTATACTTTAGATTTCTTAATCTCAAATTATATTAGTTACTTTGATTTATTTACTTATAATCCTCTTTTTCATACTTTTACAATTAAATATGTGAAATTAAATGATAAATAAATTTTAAACTGATTTTTCCCTTTTCATATAAAATGTTGTCCTGGTTAAAAACAAAGCATAAAAGATATTATATAAAAGATTTATTATGTTCCTGATCTGGGAGACAATTGCATATTACCTTCAAAGCTTGCCATGTTATAAACGTTACGTATTTTTTTGCTTTTCTCACACAAAGGAATAACAAACACACCTCATTTTGTTTTGTATTAACCTTCAACAAAACAAAGATATTTTAACAAAGAATGGCAAGTAATAGATCAATGTTTTTTTTTTAAAAAAAAAACAAAATGCCTCGGTTAACTCCGAACATGTCAACTCAGTAAAACATAAGATCCAGTCGCTATTTGCAAGACTAATTTTGAACCTAGAGATTGTTGACAATAGAGACAACAGCATCTATAGTTACATTGTTCATTTTACTATAATTTATCAAGGTCAGAAGAAGGAAATGTAAGTAAGATTATTTTTACAAAGGATGCGGACTGAAAAAGTGAAAGACTGTTTGCATAAAAATTGTGTTACGTTAGACATTATAATATTCTATTTTAGTCTTTTTCAAAAGGAAAAGATTAAAGTAATTCAAAATAGATTAACGCATAGTGTATTGTTTACTTTTAAAAAAATATCTTTGAGATCCTATCTTCATCAAGATATCTAAAAAATATAAAAAGATTATTTATAAGGCGTAATTTTGCCGTATTCTTTAGAATAGTATCCACATGACATACCATAATCCTTATTATGCAACAAGAATTAATCTTTTCTATTTAATACTCTCTAACCTAGTAGCTTTGTATTGTTCGATTGACTTGCTACGCATTACAACAGATCAAAGTGTAATAAAAATGCAAAAAAAACGTATTTATGTGGGATGATGGAATAGAAAAATAGGAGTCAATAGCAATAAGGAATCATTAACTAATTTTAAATGACTATGATTTGCAAATTTACTTTTTTTTTTGAGACTGATTGAAGATTATCTTAATATTTTAATCATTCATTTAAGCTATAGAGTGATTAAGAAACACTCTATGAAGGTTCTAAATACAAAAACAAATAATGTAATATAACATATTAATAGTAATATAGAAACATTTCTTATCTACTGTATAAGTATTCTTCAACATTTTATTTAATAAATGTTAGCCATGGTAAAGATGTATGGGCTAGATTGGGTTCACTACATTTACTATCAGATAAAGCCCTCACTGAAATATGGTGTTAGGTGGTTACAGTTAATGAGATTGGAGATAGACAACTAGCGGTAGAATAAAACAAGAGTGACAGGAAGGGCTAGATAAGCCAAGATAAGAAACTTACTTACAATTTATGATTGCTTTGAAATATAACTACCCTACAAATATTACATGTAGACAGAGAAATTACTACAGTACACCATGACAATCAGACAATAATTGTAAGTATCAGCTACCATTAAGGCTTCCTAGTAGACATAATTAAATTTACAATTCTATTGATTCCTTTAGTTAAATTGGATCAAAAAATCAATAGTTATAATTAGAGTATATATGCGATTTAGATTGTTTTGCAATTTATTGCTACGATAGCAACTTAAGATATAAAAATAGTGAAACAATAATTTGGAATAATTAGTGTTGTCATATTTGTAATTATTAGATATTCTGTCGATTAAGCCATTCACAAGACCTCGATTTGATAATAGGGATGTACGAGAAGCACACTACAGCTGACTTCATTAATAGGTATCATTGATGAGTACAGCATGCAGTTTAGACTTATAAATAACATAGACAACAACCAACTATACACCAGAGTAAAATAATAAGTAAGATACTAAACTCATGTTTAACCCAATTCTAGCATACTAATCATTCTGTATTCGGAATAATATTTTTCATATCTTGATAGATTTGCAGCTGTTATCAAAATAGGAGATAGTAGGGTTCTTATGCAATTCTTTAAAATATTATAAAAAATATAGTTTTCAAAAATTATCATGGCAAACATTTAGTAATGAAAAGCCAGGTATCAGGCCATCAATCTTGAAGGATATACATAAAATAGAATCATGCTTCTTATATAGGCATACTCTTTGGAGAGGGTTAGGGACAGTGTCTTGATTTGTCGTATAGTAAATACTTTGAAATCTGACTATTTTTACTAGATTGTTTCCAATATAAGCAGCACCGCGTTTGAAAGAGGCAGGGAACCTTGCTTTGTCCTGACTTTATTCTTTCATCTTAATCTTATTAAGCCATAAGAATAGAGATTTGTGATTTGATCCATAGGTAAAACAAATGGTCATGGGCAGGATGCTACCGTATATGGACAGGACAAGCTAGGCAGCTATATAGCTCTGTGCTAGTTTAACCCTCTTATAATCAAGTGTCTGAATAAAGTAGCTATAGCAGAATGAAAATTTTTAGAAAGATTATAGACCATGTTACTGGCAAATACCAATCATAGCAGTGTGATTCGTTATCATGGCTTGGTGGTTTCTTGCTATGAATTGGAGCAATACTAAAGTAGATTCAGATCCCCTTGATGGCTTTCTTTTCTTTACAAATCCTGTCAAATTATAGTATTCACTCTTGGTGTCATCATCACGCTTTCTCCTCAACAACTTCTCCTCAGCAACTTGAGCTCTAAACTGCTTGAGTATGACCAAGCTTCATTCTCTTCACACACCTTGGGCTTAAATCGCCTTCATCATCGTCACAATTTCGTTTATTTGCTATTTCCTCTTTTGAAAAAAATATATTGGTAAGCTTGACCCTCTTGGCGCGTTTTTCACTAGCAGCAGCGTCTTCATCCTCTTCTTCCCTCTTTCGTTTCCTCGTATCTGGCTTCAATTCGAAATTTCGAATGTCCTTTTGAGCCAGATAGACATCAACCACCCTATTCAATGGGAATAGTCTATTGACTTCAAGACTGGCCTTTACTTTAATCCTATAGGTCATTTAACGAATTAATTGCATTTGTAGTATAGAATATATGAGAATTGGCATTTACTGATAGAGCATCAACTCTTTATGTAAGCGAAGTCTAAGACGATCATGATTTAGCTTCTCATCCGCTAAAATCAGAGAACGGCATAGCTGTTTTAGGTAATCATAATAAGAATAGAGCATGATGTAAGGCAATGAAGTAAAGTTTTAAAAGAAGATATAAAAAAGATAGAACAAGAAAAGAATAATATCAAAAAGAAAAAGAAAGGGAGAACGGCGTAAAAGAGGGATTTTAAGCTTTTTTTGTATTTGTGTAAAGCATGCAGCAACAAGTTGATTAAAACTTTGCTTATTATCGGTTAATTCTGATCCTTTTTCAGTATATTCCTTGAAAGAACACAGCCTTTATGTTCCGCTCCAAATCGTATTAAATAAGTAACATGGTCCGTTCGCAGTACGAATACAGTTCCATTTTGTGGTATTAGAGCTTTTGGATCAAACGAGCTTTTTTGTTTTATATTCTTTATAAAGCGTCACACAACTTTATATCAAATCATTATAACTTTCACAAAGTTATTGTTTATTTGTTTCGCAATCCGGTTTTCTGAATTTTTTTTGGCACAACAAAAACTATTTTTGAAACGTTTTGTTACTATTGTAACCCTTCAATCCTTAATAAAAAAAAGAGAAGCCCTTTAATTTCTGGTTGGGCTTAAAAAATTACCTCATACTATTTTGTTCAAACCTTTTGTTTTCTTTCTCTTTGGGAGAAAAGACAAGGGGAAAAGATTACCAAAGCACGTTTTTAGTTTTGTATATTTTAATAAACATTTTGGTTGTGCTTTCACTTTTAGTCTATTTTTATAAAAGGGTTTGTGAGTTTGGGTTGGCAATCACGTGTAAATATGTCAAACTTAATGGTAGAGCCTATAGTTAACCAAAATGATACAAACAAACAAATCATTATGCCATATAATAATATGTTTGAGAGCATGAATGCGAAAGAGTTGATAGCGAAAGGAAAGGAGATTTACCATGACTGATTACATGATGAATTTTAGTATATTTCAGCTAATAAACTACTGTATTGAAGCTAGTTGTAGTATTATCATGATCGAAGCAAAGTTATACAATTGTTATAAACAATGCAAACATTTCATTCAGATTTTTTTATCATGAAAGATACAACTAGTTGCTGTCTTGGGCTAAAAGTCACTGAAATTGAATTTATTCACTGGTTGGTCTCTCCACAAATGATTTTTGTATCATTTTCTCCAATTGAACCCATTCATAAAACCAAAAAACACAAACATGTTCAAGCAATGAAGCTTACTTGTCTCAGCTGATCCACTTTATAACAAAAACTATTCTATTAAAAAATGATCTCTAATGTAAAAAAAAAAGTTCAAATGTAAAACCAATTGCTTGTAATGTGTTTCTTGTATTAACAATTTCTGTTAGATGTTAGTATGATTTTCCGAGATTGAGATTCACTTCATTTATTATTATTATTAAGGTATACCACTATTAGAGGATTCTATAACTATGCGTCGCTGTACTAATCTTGTTTGTATTAATGAAGAAAATACGAGGAAGAGATGGATTTATATCTATAAAAGATTAAATGTATAATTCGAAAACTGAGTTTGCTTTGTGCATTCATTAAATAAGATATGGAAAAGAGCATTAGAAAGAAGAAAGCAAAATTGACTAAAAATAAATCACGATAACTAAAAAACAAGCTAGGGAACATGAATCGACCGTTTAACTTACTCCCAAGATAGATTTTCTTGTATGTTGGTTTTGATGATTCAACTATAGTTAGGTTGAGCGTTTTCAACAAGAGAAAAAAAAAAGCCAATATATATATCATAACTAAGAAAGTGGACTATAATCTGCTTTACAATACAATTGTCAATAAAGGTCATATTGTCTAAAATTTCAACTTGAATACATCGCACGTATTAGATATAAAAAAAAGTAGGCGCTAATGTCTCTAGTCATCAGCTTTTAGGTAGGACATTTTCACTTCTCCAACATAACGGGATTTTATCTTGAGCCAGTATTGATAACAATCAAATGGATATTCGGGGCATACACATCTTATTATACGCCTAGATGTTACTTTGTTCGTCTGCTTTTGCCAAACTGACCTACTAAAAAGAAGCAAATAATCAAAAACTGGTCACAGATAATTATTATGGAACAGCTATCACTTTGAAGCATCAATCAAGTCATTCAGCTACATCAAAATCGACGTGATAAGTCTAACAGAAACGACATACAGAGTGTACAAGGAGAGTAACAAGAAGAAATGTGTCATATTTTGCCTCTAGCTATCAGCAACAGTAATAGACCATTTAAGCAAAATTTGCCAATAAAAATGTACATGTAACAAGAGACATACAAAAATTAGAATGATCGCCCACTCTAAAGTGAAACCATAAAGTGTTGGACAAATGATCCGATTCTTAGGTGACTGTAACACAATAACATCATGACAGATTTGCATCATCCTCGTGTGATTAGAGAATATGGCAATGTTCTTTTTTTCATTTTCTTTTCAAAGATGACATAATAAGTTTTTAATTTTATTTACATAATTTATACAAGCTTTTTTTTTAAGAAATTAAATAATTAAAGATCTTTTCTTGATTGTAATAGAATGGGCTTAACTTTTGTTATCGAAACAGATTTGGCTTTAATTAATACATGATCCCTAGGAAGGGCTGAATTTTTATAAATGGCTGATGGAGAGCCTTTACAATCCGGAGACTAAAAGCAAGATTAAAACAAAGCCCAACATTACTTTTTTTTACTTACTCGATAAAAGGTAACTTTAACTAAAGGATCATTAAGCTCATAAGAACCTACTCTTTTAGACGAGAGATTCCAGCATGGGCTTTGAGAAGGTGCTAATGATTTTGTGTGTAAGCTTCCTATTGTGTTTATTTCTTCTTTTTATGTATACCTTCTATGTACGTTCTGATATGTTGAACAGTGCCTTTTCTAAAAGGTCTCGAGTAGACTTGCATTCTAAATTGTGATGGTCTTTTATTCCATGTTTCTGTTGGTGCAGCAAAAGTATTGGAGAATAAGTTTGAAATGATCAAAAGGAATACAGGAAGAAGAAGAAGCATTTTATGGCTAAATCATTAAATTATTCCATCGACCCTTTATATACTTGCTAGCAAAAAAAAAAAAAAAAAAAAAAAAAAAAGTTTAATTTTATTTTTAAACAATGTTTAAAATTAGAAAAATCATCTTTTTTATTCAGCCAAGACAATACACCATTTTTGATAGAATTCTACTCTCACATGACGACGGTAGAGGCATACTTTATAATTGATGACATGAAAAACTCACTTTTATATTGTAAAAATAGCATCGAAGCATACGTTAATATCTGATGTAAAGAAGTGGCAGAAAAAGGCTATTCATTTGGGCAGTAGGTTCGTTCCTTTCTTTCCTTTCTCCATATGGCGGTCATGTAGCACAATACATCATTTTTAAGTAATTCCACATTGAAATGATGAGAAGAGAGTCAACTAAGTTAGGTTGTATAACCTATTCTATCCTTGTAGGCTATGTCCAAACATTATTCTAAAAACGCGCATATGGCTATTTACAGCAGAAAGATGATGCTAGATATGTAAATAGAGCAGTCACTTTGTTTATGTCATTAAATAATGCCGCTGTTACAAGATGTCGATTTACTTTACTGAGAAAAATGTCCGAGAGCACCCAATGTGGAATCCTTTGTATTATGAAGCATATATGATTCTGGTTATGCTCGATCATTAAGTATCACTTTAATGTGATTCAGTTTAACCTGAATTTTAAGATAAAAGCACATGCAAAATGTACAAACTGTTTATTAATCAACTTTGGTTATCTCAAACAACAACTAATCAAATAACAAACAGATCGTTTTTCCTATCTTTTTGTTTCTTTCCGTTTTTAGTTTCACAATAATAAAAGCCAAGAAGATGATGCATATAAAAATGAATTTTATTTTTATACATTAGGAAGTCATAAAGAACAGTTAGACCGGTTGACAATCCAATTCGCTTTTCTTACTGAAAAGGCTAGAACCGTTTATGCTTGCCAAGAGACAGCAAGCAGCTATCTCGTATTAATAGAATAATGATGAAAAGAAACAGTTAAAGAGTTATTACTTGTTTGTTTTGTTTCACGCTGTGTATTGCTGCCATGTACTAGCAAGATAAAGAGCTTGAAGTACAAAAACATTTTTTACTTCATTAGTTTTATTTTTAAAAACAATAATATATTTTATCGCTATTGACTACAAAAATAAATAAATTTTGTATTTAAAGATGCTTCATGTAGCCAAACTTGATTTCTCCATATTGTATCATGCTTTATATGTTACTCTATAGATGACCCAATGAAATAATCTTCTTTCTCCACATTGCCTTTTTCTATGTTTATCGCCACATTTCTGAAGCACGCTTAGCGCAGTATATTTATTGAGATTCTTGCAAGTTAAATACAGCTCTATTCACATAATATTGTTGTGATTGAATAATCTTAAATCAAAAACATTCAACCAAATGAACCTTTTTTTTTTTACAAGCGCGAGATACTTTGTTAAACCTAAATGTTTATACAAAAGACCTTTTTATAATAAAGCACATTTTATTTTATATACAAAAAGAAAAAGCCATCTATACATTTAAGTTACGACAGGATCAACCAAATTCTGCCTCATGGTGCGTTTCCAGATACCGCCTGCTACTGGCAAATAAGTGTTTCCAACAAGGTCAGCATCAACTTCACGGGCACATTGTCTGCCTTCATTGATACCCCAAACAATCAAAGACTGTCCGCGACGACAGTCACCAGCGGCATAGACACCAGGGATAGTCGTAGAGTACTTTCCCTTCCCAGTTTCAATATTACTGCGACCATCCTGCTTGAGCTGCAGTTGCTTAACGATAGCTTCCTCAGGGCCTAAGAAGCCCATAGATAAGAGAACAAGATCAGCTTCAAAGAATTCTTCAGATCCTTCAATCTCTTTCATAGCCCAACGTCCAGCTTCATCTTTGGTCCACTCAACGCGAACAGTCTTGATACCCTTGATGTTACCTTGACCATCACCAACGAATTCTTTAGAGAGGACACAGTACTCACGAGGATCCTTACCAAAATGAGCTTGAACCTCACTGTGTCCATAGTCGACTTTGAAGACGCGAGCAAATTGGGGCCATGGATTGTCATGAGCGCGAGCCTTGGGTGGTTGGGGAAGCAATTCAAAATTAACAACCGACTTGCATCCGTGACGAACAGAGGTGCCAATACAGTCATTACCTGTATCACCACCACCAATCACAACCACATGCTTGTCCTTTGCACTCAGATAATGACCATCCTGAAGACCACTATCCAAAAGAGATTTTGTGTTGGCCTGCAGGAATTCCATGGCAAAATGAATACCGTTCAGTTCACGTCCGGGAATTTTGAGATCACGGGGCCAGGTAGCGCCGGTGGCGACGATCAACGCATCACTTTCATCGCGAATCTTGTTGGCATCCACATCCACACCAATATGAGCATTGGGTACAAAAGTGACGCCTTCAGCGGCCATGAGGTCAATACGACGTTGAACAACTTTCTTGTCAAGCTTCATGTTTGGAATACCATATACCAAGAGACCGCCCATACGATCGTTACGATCATAGACAGTAACGAGATGACCAGCCTTATTTAACTGATCCGCAGCCGCTAACCCAGCAGGACCAGAGCCGATAATGGCAACCTTCTTACCTGTACAGTGTGCTGGAGGTTCAGGAACAATCCAACCCTCATCAAAACCACGATCAACAATGGCACATTCAATACTCTTGATAGCCACAGGCGGTTCGTTGATGCCCAGTACACATGCGCTTTCACAAGGAGCAGGGCAGACACGACCAGTGAATTCAGGGAAATTATTAGTCATTACCAAACGATCCAAGGCGTCCTTCCAGTTATCCCTATAGACAAGCTCATTCCATTTGGGAATGATGTTGCCGATCGGACAACCTGTGTCGGATTGACAAAAGGGCACACCGCAATCCATACAACGAGCACCTTGTTCATGAAGTTGACTACGACTGAGACGATCGTTAAGTTCCTTCCAATCGCTTGTACGCTTCTTGGGATCACGATAACGATCTGTCTTGCGCTTGTACTTCATAAATCCACGAAGCTTGTCCAATTTTGAACGACGAAGTAAGATGGCTTCTTCCGTCAAGACACTGTCTTCAAGATCTTCGACCAAGGGTTCGTTCGTCTTTTTATGAGCTTCGTTTTCACAGGATGGCTTGATCGTCGTACTCTCAATCTTTCGAGCTCTTTCCTTTTCCAAAATGGCGCGATACTCTGTAGGCATGACCATGACGAATTTCGGCAAATATTCATTAAATTTCTTCAATATACAATCAGCCACTTCAGAGTTAGTATAGTGGCGATGATCTTCAATTAACTCGCGTAACTCAGCAATACGCTCGTCGTCGTTTACCGTCTCCAGCTTAACCATCTCCGTATTCACCTGTTTGTCCTTGAAGTCACCCGTAAGATCCAAAACATAGGCGATACCGCCAGACATACCCGCAGCAAAGTTACGGCCCGTACTGCCAAGCACCACAACTCGACCACCCGTCATGTATTCACAACCGTGATCACCAACGCCTTCACAGACAGCTCTTGCTCCCGAGTTACGAACCGAGAAACGTTCAGCGGCCACACCACGGAAGAAGGCATCACCACTAGTAGCACCATAAAGACAAACGTTGCCCACAACAATGTTTTCTTCTGGTTTGAATGTAGAATTCTTGGGAGGATAGATAGCAATCTTACCACCCGAAAGACCCTTACCAACATAATCATTCGAGTCGCCCTCGAGCTCAAAAAAGATACCAGGAGCCAAGAAGGCGCCAAACGATTGACCTGCTGAGCCTTTGAGCTTCACATGGATCGTGTCATCGGGAAGACCATGTTCGCCATGTCGTTTGGAGACATGATACGAGAGCGTTGAACCTAGTGCACGATCGGTATTCACCACATCGGCCTCGATGTAGACCCTTTGCTTGTTGGATAAAGCATCCTCCGCTTCTTCAATTAGATAGTTATCGAGGCGAATGTGTAAATTGTGTTTTTGTTTGATGATGCAGTGGTTGGCCACATTTGGACGAAGAGAGGAAGCAGGTGTCAGAATAGGAGAGAGATCCAAGTTGGCTGTCTTGAAGGTTCGAAGGGATTCGTTGACCTTGAGCAAATCAGCCCGACCAACCATTTCGTCAATGGTACGGAATCCAAGTTTGGCCATGTAGCTACGCATTTCTTCTGCAACGTAGTAAAAGAAATTGATGACATGTTCTGGCGTGCCTTGAAATTTCTCTCGTAATACAGGATCTTGAGTAGCGATACCAACGGGACAAGTATTCTATACACGAATTAGCCTCTTTTTTCAAGTCTTTCTTTTTATCTTTACCAAATGACACTTTCTCATCATGATACAGCCAAGGGCAATAAGAGGTGTGGTGGCAAATCCCCATTCTTCAGCACCGAGCAAGCATGCCAGGGCAGTATCACGACCGGTTTTGATCTGACCATCCGTTTGAACAATGACCCGGCCACGTAAATCATTGAGAACCAAGGTTTGATGTGTCTCTGCAAGGCCCAATTCCCAAGGAAGACCAGCATACTTAATACCTGTCCAGCGAGAGGCTCCGGTACCACCATCGTGGCCGGAGATCAAGATATGATCTGCCTTGGCCTTCGCCACACCAGCAGCCACAATGCCTACGCCCACCTCAGAGACAAGCTTGACAGAGACACGCGCACGAGGGTTAGAGCATTTCAAATCATAGATCAACTGCTTAAGGTCCTCAATTGAATAGATATCATGGTGAGGGGGAGGCGAAATAAGTCCGATACCGGGCGTCGTCTTTCTTGTACTGGCAATTTCCTCAGATACTTTACTACCAGCCAATTCACCACCTTCACCCGGTTTAGCACCTTGAGCCATCTTGATCTGTAATTCATCAGAGTCTGAAAGATAGAAACTCGTAACACCAAAACGGCCCGAGGCAACTTGCTTGATGGAGGAACGCAGGGAATCACCGTTGTCCAGTACCCTGGAACGTTCTGGCTTTTCACCACCTTCGCCCGTATTGGATTTACCACCGATTCGGTTCATTGCCACCGCCAAGGCCGAATGAGATTCTATTGAGATAGAACCATAAGACATGGCACCAGTCACAAAACGTTTCACGATCTTGTCCCAAGACTCGACTTGTTCGATAGGAATAGGCTTGGCACTGTCATAATCAAAATCAAGCATGCCACGAAGGGTGCATTTCTTGATGGCTTCATAGGCGCTGCGAGCATAAGCATCATAGGAAGACTGATTCTTTTCACGTACGGCGTCTTGCAAGTTGGCAATGCCACTTGGTTCAGAAACATGAGGAGCACCGCCATCACGCCAGTGATATTCACCAGATTCAGGAAGAGCGACAGGCTGTACCTGATTACGAGTAGGATAACCAGTTTCGTGCAACGTCAAGGCGTCTAAAGCAAAGATATCAAAGGTGACACCCTTGATACGAGAGGAAGTGCCTGAAAAGCAGCGAGAGATCACGCTGTCATCAATACCGAGGGCTTCGAAAATTTGAGCACCCTTGTAGGAAGCCAAGGTGGAGATGCCCATCTTGGACATGACTTTGAAGATACCGTTATCAGCACCCTTCTTGAAGTTGTAAATTAACCTTTCGGGAGTCATGCCTTCACGAACAGCGCCCTCGCGACAGAGTTTGAGCATGGCTTCCATGGCCAGATAGGGACAGAGCGCATCCACACCGTAGCCCAAGAGGACGCAGAAATGATGTACTTCTCTTGCCTCACCCGTTTCGACAATCAATGCAATGTGGCTACGCTGCTTGCTACGTACCAAGTAATGATGTACACCACCTGCGGCGATCAAGGAAGAAATCGCCACACGTTCCGCATTCACACCACGATCTGAGAGAACAATGATCTTGATGCCATCCTGGATCGCCTCAGAAACTTGCTGGCAGATGTTTTCCAGTGTGTTGACATAACCCTGGACACCTTCTGATTTAGCAAAGGTGATGTCGATCGTCTGCACCTTCCAAGAAGGATAGGCACTCGGCATGGACTTGATCGCAGCCAACTCTTGCATGGACAAGATGGGTGAAGGCAAAGAAAGCTGGTGACACTGGCTTTCGTCTATCTCCAGTATGTTTCCCTTGGGACCAATAAAGGTATGAAGGGACATGACGATTTCTTCACGAATAGGGTCAATCGGTGGATTGGTCACTTGAGCAAACAATTCACGGAAATATTCATAAATGATGCGAGGCTGTTCAGCAAGACAGGCCAAAGCAGTATCGTTGCCCATGGATCCCAAAGGCTCTTTACCAGTGGCGGCCAAGGGGAGCATGATCAAGTTGAGTTGTTCAAGGGTATAGCCAAAGGCCTTCAGACGAGGGTCAGCTTGGACACTGGTTTCGTCCAATCTGTCTTCTTGTGTTTTGACACTGTCTACGACCTCTTTGAGTTCAATGTTTTGATTCTTGATCCACTCTGAGAAATTACGTTTAGCGGCCGTATGCAACTTGAGCTGCCTGTCGTCTACCACCATGCCCTCGACGGTATCCACCAGCAGCATTCGACCGGGTTTCAAACGACCCTTTCGGATGACGGTCTCTGGGTCGATAAAGATCGTGCCAACTTCAGAGGCACAGATCATGATGTCATCCGAGGTCAGGTAATAGCGACAGGGACGAAGTCCGTTACGATCCAGTGAGGCGCCACAGTAACGACCATCTGAAAATGTAAATAAGGCCGGTCCATCCCAGGGTTCCATCAACGAGGCTGCCCACTGATAGAATGCTTTGACTTCAGAACCCATCTGTTCATGATTCTGCCAGGCTTCAGGGATCATCATCATCACAGCTTCAGGTAAAGTCAAGACACCGTTGATCACCAACAGCTCGAGCACGTTGTCAAACGCGGCAGAGTCTGAACCCCCTTCTTCAATGATCGGATAAAGTAAATCGAGTTCGTCTCCAAACTTGTCAGATGCCATCACGCCTTCACGAGAACGCATCCAGTTTTTATTTCCCCGTACCGTGTTAATCTCACCTAATAAACACTTTAATCATCATCATCCTCTTTCCCCCCTCTCTTTTCAAAACAAACTTACCATTATGAGCACACCAACGCATAGGTTGAGCACGATCCCAAGAAGGAAAGGTATTGGTCGAGAAACGAGAATGAACCAAGGCAAAATGAGTTGTATATAACACATTATTCAAATCATGAAAATAAAGATAAACTTGTTTGGGAGTCAATTGACCTTTGTAGACAATGTTCTTGTTCGAAAGCGAACAGACATAAAACCACTTTTTCATTGTGAGAGTGTGAGTGGCATGTTTGCGCAAGACATACAGCTGACGTTCAAAATAAGGTTCATCAAATCTTTGAGAGGCCAAGACGACAAAGGGTTGTTCAATCGCAGGCTCTTTGGATCTAGCAGCAGGACCGATGATGGTCGAATCACGTGGCACTGAACGCCAACCGAGCACTTTTAAGTCAAGCGCGCTTGCCAACTGTTCAAAGACTCTTTTACTTTCCGAGATCGATTCATTGTCACCCTTCATGAACAAGTTACCCACAGCATATTGACCCTCGGGAGGTAAAGAGATGCCCAAGAGACGGCTGGCTTCGATAGCAAAGAATTCGTGTGGTATGCCTGTCATCACACCCGCACCATCGCCATCACGAATATCAGCACCACTGGCACCACGATGGGTCATGTTGCATAAAATATTACTGGCTTCAGATAGAATCTTGTGTGAGCGTACACCTTTGACGTGTACCATGAAACCAACACCACAAGCATCCTTTTCATAGTCCGGATTGTATAAAGCTTGTGCAGGAGGAATGGCTTCAGCCCATGAATTGTTTTCAGTAGACATTTTATTTATAATTGTTTTCTTTTGTAAAAAGTGAGAGGATATTTATCTGGTGTTGAATGTATAACAAGAAAGAGTATAAAATGTATATAAAATCTCTGCTTTCTTTTTTCTCTCAAGTGTTGTTAAAAAAAAAGAATAAGAGCTTAATAAAAGAAAAAAAAAAAAAAAAAGGATTACGAGACAATTAGTTTTTATTAAAGCAAAATTCAAGCAGGAAAAAAAAAAGTGGTTTCAAAATGCTTATCTCTGTCTATTTGAGGCCAATCATTTTTACTTTGACATTCAAGGTCACATGTGGATCTAATATAGTTCTCTTTTTAAAGTGAACGTCAAAGAATGTATTTTAATGGATAAACCAAAGGTGAATGTGTCTGCATTTTTGGACTTTAGTAGAAGGAATGGATCTGATAAAAGTTTCATTACTTTTGTGCGAATTCTATGATTTTGGTTTAATGACATAGTCTTGAATAAATACTATCTTTTTTTTATTGGTAATTGTATCATCAACCAAAAAAAAAATTATATCCAATGTTCAAATAATGAAAACAATGATTATATTACCCAATCAAAAAGTAAATCCATTTTTTGTATTACTTGTCTGCATTAACCTTTATCGGATAAGGCCGGAAAATAATTCTACTTTTATGCAAAACTTATCTTTACACACTATTTCTTTTGTAATTCATAAAAGTTTATTCAACATTTTTATAATAAAGAATAAAATGCTCGCACAAAGAAAGTGAAGGTTCTTTATTCTTTGAGTGATAGATTTATAGATGAGAATATGTTTAAAACATTTATATTCTATACACATTTGATATAGTATTAACTATTATTACACATAAACATAAGAAGGAAGGTAAAGAAGTATATATGAAGGAGTGAATGTTAGGGACAGAGAGAAAGTGAAAGAATAAGGGAGGAAAAAAAAGGGGGAAAGGGGAGGGGGAGTAAAATATACAAATAAAATCTATAAAATATCTATACAGAAAAGAAAAAGAAAATAGGGAGAAAGGTTATTGAATGATACATTGACAATAAACAGGACCTGAAGAAGATGAAGGATGCCAATCATCTTCTATTGTTGTTTCATTTTGATGTGTTGTCTCTTTTGGATATACATGGGATAAACTTGTCATAGCTACAGGTGGCATTACTGGTAATTTATATTCTGTTTCTGTTTCACCATTGTTATTTAACGCAAGTCTATAATCTTTATCATCTTCTACTGTTTATTATATCAGCTACAAGTATTGAATACTTTACAATTTACCTATTGTAGTAGCAGATTGAACTATAGTTGTCTCTTCAATGATCTCGTGTTCTTTATCAATCAATTCCTTCTTTCTTTCTTCCCAAACAGATAAATTTTTTTTAATATGTTCCACAGGAAATGATAAATCTAAAAATTAAAGTTTAAGTGATCATCCATATTGCCATGACAATCAACCTTACCTTGCATGTAACCATGGATACTTTCAAACAATCCAAGGGCAATAAATTTAATAAAACCTATTTGACTATCTTCCAATACAATTTTTGATCTATCATTCATTGGTAATACGGGCAATCCCAATTCGCGTTCTAGATCACCTTGACACGCAAATTCTTCTACTAAAATTTGCGCCCATTCAAAAGCACGAGGAAAAGGTCGCGCCTTTATATAGAATTGTGTTACCAACTATATTAGTTACAATGATCATTTATATTTACCACATTGCTAATATCTGCACATTTCATCAAACCACTACAAAACAGGAGTCTTTCTTCAATGATTCTTGCTTCATCCCAATCTGTTGAATGACTATCCATTAAGCGTTTAGTCTGTTCCTTGATCTTGGCCACATAGTCACAGTGTAACGACATGTCGGTCGCTAATATACTTGTGATCACTAATTTTCTAAATTCTTCATTGGGGATATTATTACACATACATCTTATTTTTATTTTTAGTGGTTACCTTTGTATTGGCTAGACTCTACTCCACCTAAATAAGTATCAAATCCATGCTTTTTTAATAGTTGAAATAAAGTCATGGCATGAAAGCTTTCTAACACTGAGCGATCATTATATAATAAAGCTAAAGGAGATGAAGTACTGATCTACTTTAGGTTAGTATTAATAATTGACAAATGATGTATGCTTACCAGGAATGCATTATTGACACCAGGATGACCTGTGTCATGACCGATTGCAGCAATTAATAAAGCAAATATATCGATTGATCTAAGAATATAATGTCTTTTATCATCTTTTGGTGTTTTAATAGTTGAATGATCGGCAAAGGGTAATAGATTGATTTGACAGAGAAAGTAATAAATACATTGAAGTACGTCTACTGCATGAAAAAAGTTGTGGTAAGGATTGTCATCGTGATACAAATTAGACAAATCAATCACAAAGTCATATAATTGCTCTATCCCATCGTATTAGTACATAAAGATGGGATGAATACCAGAGAAAAAGTACCTTGGTTCATTGGGTGCATGCCTGGTAATAGAAACACTTGATTTAATATAATAACTACACAATGAATCAAGTCTTGATGTGAAAGACTCAAAGGACAAAAATCCCAAGAAGATACTTTTCCTTTCAAGTTTTCTTTATGTTCCCTTTAAGATTAAATTAGCTCATTACTTTGTTTACTATCTTTAGTACAAACCTTGTGAGTTCAATAGAAAATGATTGTGTTGTGCTGTTATTCATAAATGGTGTTGTGTACGTGTCTAGGATGGCTTTTGTAAAACTAGATGGTTGTTTTAATTTCTTTGTTCTTTATATAAATAAGCTTACTTTATATCTTTTGTAATCAAATGTTTCATTCTTTCATGAATATTATCAGGTAAATAAACTGAGTTATGATTTGACGTTGTTGGTAAGGTAGTAGGTGTAGTAGGTGACATAACTGAAGAAGTACTGAGTGTTGTACTTGAATATATAAGACGATGATCTTGATATAAATCCATCTTTTGATGTCGATAGAGTACCTATTGAGCATATTAATAAATGTATTTATAAGTTATAATATAAATTACCAAAAAGAGTGTTTTAATCACATCAGGTCGTAATGGATGTAATACATAATCTGCTGCACCCGCTTGAATACATTCAATCATAAAGTTAGAATCATCAATAGTAGAGCAAGCTATGTCTATTATGAATACATCGTACTATCATTTTATTTCTTTATATTACCAACAATAGGTATAGTTGTTTCAGAGAGTCTATTTACAGCTTGAGTAATCATCTCAACTTGACATTTGGGTGTTATTGAATTATCGAAATCGAGTAAAAGAATGGTGGATGATGAAGAAAGTGATTTTATATGCTTCATACAAGATTCGAGACTTGTTTCTTTGTAAACTGTATTTTTTTACAAGTCATTAAATACAAGTAATAAAAAAATATAGTTTGTATCTACCGTGACCAAACATGGTTGATAATAAGTTGACTGTTAGATCTTTTTCTTCTTCATTGTCTAATATATAAAATGGATCTTCTGCTTGTTTTAATATAATAGCAGTACATGATTGTGGATCCATCGGACAATAACACTTGAAAGAAAAAAATTACAGCTAAATAATGTTGATATAATAGAATAATAAAAAAAAAAAAAAAAAAAAAAAAAAAAGGAAAAAGGAAAAAAATAAAAATTAAAAATTAAAAAAAGATGCAAATAAAAGAGTTGAATGACAGTAGGAATTTGAAATTTAGTGAAACAGTAAAATCCCAGCCGGTGTATGTGTATGAATTTGTGTATGAATATGTATCATTGATATGAAATGTAAACTTCGTTTGATTGAATTGTTAAATTTTGTAATTTTTCAATTTTAAAAGTTGTATCTTTCTTCAAGCTGGGCCTCTTTATGACGGGTAATCCAAATGTGGCTTCTTTGGTTGAATCTGTTTGTGTTCCTATCGATCTTCTTTCCTTCTTTTCTCGTTTTAACTCTTTTAAAGCTTCTTTTAAACTCACTCTTAACCTATTATTCTATTATCTTATTAATGATACACTGTTTTATATCTCGTCATCTACCTCTTCTATTAACTGAACAGTAGTATAATCCCTATTCAATGTATTCTCTGAATGATATAATCGTAATTTTAAATCAAAATTTTCCTTTTTTAGATCTGTCATCATCTATAAACCTATTAGTCTCTCTTCATGCTTCTTATTGTCCAATTTACTTTCTCAAGCTCTTTCATTGGAGCTATCTTTTGTACAGGATTATTGGGTGGCATGATATCAACCTTATTTTGCTGTGCTTTATTTGGCTTTCTTTCCGATCCAGGAGGATTACCGAGGTTATATGACGAATGACAATGACGATAGCTATTATTGTTACTGTTATTCTTCTTTTCTGATCCACTATTTTTATTCATTCTTTTTGTATATAAAAAAAGAGAGAGAGAAAAAAGAAATACAATACAGGATTTAAAATAATTATTATTTCCCGAAAGTTATGTGCATGAAATTTTATGACATATTGTCTGCTTCTCTTTTTTTTTTTTTTTTTCTCTTCATTGCATAACCCACAGTTAACTATGAATTTATATCAATTTTTGTTCAATTATTCAATGATCACGCTTTAATTCGAATGCTTGTTTTTTTTTGTATTAAATAGATGACAACACCAATTGTGTTACAATTTGAAAGATTCCTTTGATTCAGATTCCTAAAATAATTCATTATAGTCTAAACAAGATTGTGCATATCTCAATCAGTTTATATATGAAAGAAAGAAAAGAGAAAATAAAATGAATAGTATAATGATCGCTAGGAGGACAATTCTTCAACATTAATTCTATGCAAAGCTCAAGATTTATCTATAAAAGATGAAGTATTAAGAACAATCATGGCAGACAATGGTTGTCTAAAGAGAGAAAGAGAGAGAAAAGTCCACAAAAGTTGGTTGCTGTGAGCCAAAACCAGGTTATATATTGATCCATTAAAGATTACTGCGAAAAAAAAGTTTACAAAAGGGCTAAAAAGTCGAAATGATATGGGATAGTTAAGGCATATTTGCTTTAAAGTATTGTATATGACTGATGATAGGAGTGGCAACTTGTATGTGATTTTAGCTTATGCTCATCCTGTATTGATTTACAATGTGGGTTTGTATAGACGAAAAGCAAGGCTATTTTTTGTCATACAAAATGGATTGGGAGTTTTTATGAATTGGATTCATAATTTTCATCATGTTCTTTCCAATAATTGAGGATGTTTCAGAGATATGCTTGCGACGACCTTGTAGAATTTAGTTTATAAAAGAGCCACTGTTCAAGATTATCATCATGCTTTCATCTTCATGAACACAAGTTACTCCTCCTCCAATAAGATTGATTGATCTGTGATTTAGAGTTCTTTAGAAAATATTCCTAAATAGTCTAGAATACACTATTTTCAGGAATAAACGTCGCGTTTACTTCTCGCTTTTTGGATATATTATATTACATAGTTTGTAAAAATGCAATTTTACTTTCTGGAAATGATGTAGTTATCATTACAAAAAGGTCAATTTACGAATGATGTTATGGTTATAAAAGAAATTGACGGTTACTTAAATAAATAAATAAAAAGATCCGCGGGGATAGACCTTTCATTTATTAAAGTCAAAAGACGGAGCTGGCGTTTTTTTTTTTCTGTACTTTTTCATGTGGAGAGGTTAACAATTTATCACAAGTTGAGTTGCAAAGCTTGCTGGTAGATGTCATATTTCTCTGCTGATAAAATTTCACCTTGTTCCCTCTCTCTCTCTCTCTCTCTCTCTTTTGAATTGCTTTCAAAAGATTTCAACGTCAATGGTAATCAGTGTAGATTATTCCGTTTTTTTCAGCTTATGTGGGAATGTTTTTTACTCGTCAAGTTACTTTCACTTACTCACAGTGGGATCTTCACAAGTTTTGAATTTTCTGGCTTTGATCCAAAATGAAACATGGTTCTACAAAAATGGTGAAACTATTTCCTCCGAAAACGGCAGCCACCGAAGTGTAAGGTTTTGCTTTTTTATGTCTATCATGTACTCAAGCTATTTATACAAATAGCATTGGTTATCCATGCCTGAGCAATCACTTGAAATAAATAAGCACGTTGTCAAAGACTGCTTACTATCATACGCAAAGGAAACAATTGGTGATGGGCAGTATTCGAGTTGTACGAACGTTTTGTATAACAAAGCCAGAGTAAGTTCAGATTGTTTTTATCCGAAATGAGTAAAAAAAAAAACAAACATGGTGGAACTTGACGTGTGAGAAAAAAAGTAGAGAGGTCTGAATGTGTTCTCTTTATGTAACCAGAGCAACTTATCAGACTTGCCATAAAGAATTTGTCTAGAGATGAAAAGGAAAAAAAAGAAGATAAAAATAAACCTTTTGAACTAAGCCTCAGTCTTAACCTAATGATGTACTATCATGGTTTTGTTTAAAAAAAGTAGTTTCCAAGTAAAGAAAAAAAAAATTTTAAAAAAGGGCTTTTCTTTTAAATTACTAGTGCCTTTGCCCATTTGCCAAGCTTTCATTTTCTATCACTTAGGGCTTACAAAGAACAGAAAACCAAGGAATTTTAGCTTGAGCTCTAGTTACACAAGATCGTTTTCAATCTAATATTGTTCCTTAGACATGATTAATAAAAACATTTGCAGGTTACAGAAAGGATAACCAAAAAAAAAGGGGGGGGGGATATTCAGTACCGAGAAAGAGCTTTTTTATTTTTTATTTGCCGTCTAAACCCTAAAAAAGCTTATTCAAAGAAATAAATTTAGCACAAGCCCTCGATGAAGAAGTTATTTATCACAAAGGATATGCCAAGTACATATAAGAAAACCAATTTGATAAGATTAGAGTTAGATGGATACACTCTATCATATTCCACGTGACACATTCAACATGGCTCTTATGTTGAATGTTTATATGTTCATGCATGCTACACACAGACAATCGTGTTGTATGAGAATCACTGCTGTCAGAGGCCCTCTTTTTCTCTTTTTGTTATTATTAAAAGCACATCCTACTCGATAAAGCTTTTCCATTCTAGGGAACATCAAAAGGATAGAATGGTTAAGAGAAAGCCACAAGCAAAAGGAAAAAGTGTAATGAAATTTAATAGTTTTGCAGTAAGGGTTTTATGCCCCATAACAGAACAAAAGGACTCATTGTAAGGGAGATATTTGATATAAAAGCTCCTTAGATCTGTTGCAGTCGAGGGGAAAAATGATACTGACGTGCTATCCTCCCTTCCTTTTATCTCCTTTTTATACTGCCTACTCCTATGCAATGATTCGACCTTCTTTATGCTGATCAGTGAGTTGCCTATTGATTTATTAAAAGCTCTCTCTCTCTCTTTTTTAATTTTTACTTTTCCTTAATAATGCTTTCACGTAATAAACAACAAAATCAAATTACAGTCATAGAATCATCATTCACTATTCAACAAGATGTATCATCTGTAAGAAAATCGTAACTATAATAGATGCACTGCTCTTACATTCTAATGCAGGTCTTTCGTATCATTATACAAAGTCCTGAATCCAAGGTTTCACTTGTTCGATTTCCTTTTGATTTCATTGAATTTCATCAAAAAGTAACTTAAAAAAAGGAAGCAAAATAAAAAAAAGTAACACTATTTCAACATAGATTTCCTTTTATTATCCAAAGTGTAAACTGTCTTTTCCTTCCCTTCGTCATTGTCGAGAAAAGCGACTTTTAAAACTATTCCATCGTAAAACCAATGCCGAAAAGATAAAAAAATACCTCGAACGATGCTTTCAGCATTCAGCCATCTCTCACTCTTCCCTTCTTCGAGACTTTACTCGTGTGCAAAGAGACGAGGATGTCCTTTTGAGCACTCAACCTACATACATGACACTGATCCCAGCAATGCATCCAAAACCAGTTGGTGATAAACCCGTGCCAGACACCACACGTTCTTCTCAGGCGACAATAGACGACTTCAGCTTGATTCGAGTCTTGGGCAAAGGGTGTATAGGAAAGGTAAGAAAGGAAAGGACGGGTTCTTGAAACAGACTGACCATGCTCACCGGCAGGTCTTGCTGGTACGCTCGAAAAGAGACCATCGTCTTTATGCACTCAAGGCGATTCAAAAGCAGTGGGTCTTGCGGCAAAAGGAGTTGGTTCATACACGGGCAGAACGTGATATTTTGGTTTGTTTAAGAAACCAACCCTTCTTGGTTCAACTCCACCAGGTCTTTCAAACTTCATCTTCTTTATTTCTTTTATTGGATTATCATTCAGGAGGAGACCTTGCCACCCAGCTCAGCCTGACCACCACATTCACACCCACACGAACGCGGTTTTATGCAGCAGAGATCGTACAGGGCCTCAGCGCTTTACATGGTCATGGCATCATCTACAGGTACAAGAAGACATGGTTTGATAAGCCTCATGCGACTGATACACTCACTCTAGAGATCTGAAGCCGGAAAACGTTTTAATTGGACGAGATGGACATATCGTCTTGACCGATTTCGGACTTTCTAAACTATTCAAGGAGGATGAAACACCGTTGACACATACGTTTTGTGGAACAGCAGAATATTTGGCACCAGAGATTCTGCTGGGAGAAGCCTATGGTTTTGTGGTCGACTTTTGGAGCTTGGGAACCTTGATCTATGAGATGTTGTATGGCATAGTAAGTAACCAAGTTTGGCTGTAGATCGATTCTCATGTGTATCCTAGACACCCTTTTGGGCAGAAACGCATATAAACATGTATCGACGTGTGATCAAAGATCGATTGCAGTTTCCATCTTCTTTTGATAAGCCTACACGCGATTTTCTAAGCGGCGTAAGTTGCACAAGCCTGTATAAAAATGTCCTTGCGCTGACATAGATCGATAGCTCTTGGAAAAAGAAGCGAAGGAAAGACTAGGTTGGAATGGAATACAAGAGATTCAATCCCATCCTTACTTTCAGTCGATCGATTGGACCCTTGCTGCAAACCGTCAACTGACACCGCCCTATGTACCAGTAATAAAAGATGAAGCCGATGTCAGCCATTTTGATGAGCTGTTTACTAACATGCCTGTACGCATCAGTCAATCCTCTGATGTACAGCAAGACCCCTTTGATTCATTTGACTTTGATCTGTCATCATCATCCCTGGTTGATCCTCAGAAGAATCAAAATACCGGCGGGTCTTGTTGTAATCGAAATAGACAAGGGTCCTCAATGCAGGTGTGTGAGATTGATGAGCCAACAAGAGCACTAACGGCATCCACTCATAATTCAGTTTATTCAGCGCTCACTGTCGAAAATCACTTTTCATCTGTGGTGGAACCATACTATTTTTTCTCCTAATTTAATTTTTTTTTTTTTGTAATTACACACGCTATGCTTTAAAACACACGTTATGTTTCATCCTTCTATGCTAAATAATAAAACTTGATATATAACAGCAACAATGAACCTCCCCTTTTTATTAAACAATTATATTGTTTAATACCCCGAATTTAAAACCAAACTCATTAATGTTAATATGAAATGTTACACTTCTTTTTTCGTTCCTTTCTCTTTCGTTTTCTTGTTCTTGACATACATCATTTTCTTTTCTTTTTTTTTCCTTCCTTTTTCTTTCTCTTTGAGCTTAAGAAAACATTCTCTATTTATTTATTCTTTATTTTTTTCTATATACACATTCATAATCGGGACATCAACATTACTGATTCACCTTTTTTTTAAAAGACAGAAAACGAAATGTCCTTTAGGGTACAGCAAAATAGTAAAAAAAACTTGCAAGTGAAAACAATAACTTTTTTTTTAGTTTGAAATTGAACAATGGGAAGCAGCATGTAATGCGTATGATAATCAAGAATATGAAACTTCACTCAAGACTTTCATTGTAAGCGAAATAAAAAAAAGTAGTTTAACAAGTGAAACTAATATTTGTATATAAAAAAAAAGAATATAGCAGATAATTCAAAAATACATTTCAATATTGGACTTATATTTGCATCAGCAAATGAACATGATCGTGCCGTAAATAGAGTAGAAATCAATATAGCAGTAAGCGGTTGTATAACTTTAAATGTATGTGTGTATAGATAGCATCTTATACCAAAGCAATTGAACTTGATCCATATATGGCAGTTGCTCGATTTCAAAGGGGTGTTTCTTATTTCATAAAAGAAGATATGGAATCTGCAAGAGCCAATTTTGATTCAACTTATGAGGTATGTCACAGAGTTTAAAAAAAAAAGGGGGGGGAACAAGCAAGAGCTAATATGCTTTTTACAGCAATTGAGAGGCAACAACATCATCAATTATCAACAATTAGGGTTATCATTTCGACTTTATGCTTGTGAAGTCTTGTTCAATCGAGGCATCTGCCAACTTTTTATGGGAAAAATGGATGCTGGATTAACCGATTTATACTATGCGCAAAAGGCAAGCATGACAGCAGAGCATGCCATCATCGATCAAGCGGTCCGAGATCGAGGCAAAGGCTACTCGGTCTTTTCCATTCCACCCGGTGTCCTCTTTCGACCACCGGAAAACAAATTGAGACAGCTGCAGGGCGGGATGTTTGCTGCCGCTGTCGATCAGCTGCCTCCTGTGAAAAAGACACCGGCGGTGATGACGAGGAACAATTCGATCTTATTAAAACAACAACCTGACAAGAAATATGCCATCAAATCACCTTCACCTACCCATCGATTCTTTTCACGATCGAGTCCGACGACAGAGGACTCGGTGTCCGTCAGTAGCAGTAGCAGGTATACTCAGAGTGCAGATAGTGGATTTGAATCGTCTTACTCGACCTCACCACCAAAAAGCAAGTTGGCTTATGAAGTCAAAGAAGAGGATGAAGGGTATGGTGATTTTGATAAAGAACTCGAAGAGGTCTATGGTTCTTTGAATACTCTCTCCGTCGACTCCAACTGGGCTTCACAAGAAGACATCATTCAGCCTTCGCCACCTACCAACGGAAAATTAAAAATCAAGGTCCATTACAAGGACACGAGAATCTTGCTGGTGTCTAGCCAAATAAGATTTGAAGAGCTGGTGTTGAGAATACAAGAAAAGTTTAATATTTCCAACTCGATCCTTTTACAGTACAAAGATGAAGAGAATGAACTGGTCTTGCTGATCGATAATGATGATTTACAGATTGCAAGACAAGTGGTTGCCAAAAAGATGAACACAACAAGGAATGATTTGGAAAAATTGGAACTTTGGTGTGTCGACAATCATTAGCTATTTTTGTAAAATATTTTTCTTTTTTTGTAGAATAAAAAGTAAAGAGAGGGGCTTGTTCAGGGTTGTGTATCACACAAAAAGGCTTTCTAAAAAAAAAAAAAAAAAAAAAAAAAGGGCTGAAATGAGTAATAAGACCACTTTTTGGATAAAGGATGTATTTTAATGCACAGCAAAGCAAGATCAAAAAACATATATAAAGGACGCTTCTTTCTTCTTCTTTTTTTTCAGTATTCAAATCAATTCTTCTACAATGCACTCTTCTATCGTCTTTTACCTCTTTACTCTTTTTGCTCTTATTGCCACCCTTCGCGCTTTACCTCTCAAGAAACGTGCTTATTCAATCCAATTGGAATCCGACTCTGAATTCTGTTCATTCATGCCCCCTCATGCTGGTGATGATGTAGGTGGTACTGAAAACGATGGCATTCCCATGTGTACCAATGCAAGCTTAGGTGGTGAAGCATTCCCTACGGGTTTCATTCAATCGGCTCACTACTTGAGTACATCCAGCTACGTTCAAGTGACGGGTACGATCGATGCTAGCAAGTACAGCTTGAGCAGCTCTGATGGTGGAGGACAGTATGATAACAAGGACATTGATGGTGTCACTTGTAATGGATACAAGTACTTTGTCAACTTGATTGAACCTGACAGTAACACGTTCTGTATTCGTTGTTGTGAAAGTCAATCGGACTGTCGATTGGGTATCTCTACTAAAGGTTGCCAAGAGATCGTTCCTGGTAACTACAACTAAATCTGATGTTTCTCTTTTATCTTTTTGTCTATTATTTTTAAATATCTTTTTCAATAAAATATAATTTGTAATATAAATTAAAAGCCCAATCTACATTGTCCTATTTCCCCTTTGTGCTTATTCAGAAGTAATCATTTACATGTTAAGAAAGATGATCAGGGATCAATTAGTCACCTCCTTCAATTATGCTCGTGAATTCATCTGTTGCCTAAGATTGCATTTAAAGTTTCTGGGATTAAAGTAACCTCAGATTCTTTTTTACCTAAAAAGTATCTTTTTTTTTAATCTGGGCTAAAGTAACGTTTAGATATTTTTAAATAAAATCTCCAACAAAATACGCGCATCGAGTATTATAACCAAAGCTGTCTGAAAAGAAGCAAAAGATATTATTATATTCATTATACAGCCAATCAAATAAAGTAGCAATACTGTTTATTTCCTGAGTCTCAGCAGTTTCATTTCCCACGTACTGCGTAAACAATACATGACATCCATTACGCGCTTTTGCTGATAAAGAACAACTATTGACGAATGAGCAAAGCCTTGGCTCTTGTTTTACATGTGAGCCGTAAGAAATGACACCCTATTTTTTTTAGCGGTTCCACTATATGTTCAGATGGTTGTTTGGCTTAGTTGTTGTGTTGACTGCTATAAATATACTCAAAAAGAACCCTTTTATGTACAAAAAGTCTATAAACGTCTTTCGTTTTTTATATCCTTTTATCTATTTCTGTGCAAAGAGAGAAAAATCATATCGAATCTGTCTTTTTTGATTACACTTTTAAAATTTTCCATACAAATAAAAGGGATTAATCGTGATTCGTCCCCTCTCCTCTTTCTGTAGTATAAGATAGATGGGAGGAGTTTTATTTTAAAGAGCAGTGCTGTTTGAATCACTTGTTCATGTAATTTTATTATTCACTTGTTGTATTTGTTGACCTTGCGATTAATTTTGAAATAACCAAGTAAACAAATACAACCAATAAAAATAGCCATCGTTTTCCTTGATTCATAACCACATTATTATCATGATTGACTTGCAGTACAGTTGTATTTCTTTTTATTTCTGTGGTTGAAATATTTAAATGTATTTTACATAATTCTGGAAATACCTCTATAATGGCAAATAAACATAAAGTCATATCGAATACAAATCAAAACCCTATATTACCTTTAAATGTTGGGTGTTTCACATTCCATAAATGGGATTTAGCTGCATAGACTCGTTTTTCATTTCTCGTTGTCTTTATGCTACCCGTTGTTCCTTCATCACTGACCATAAAACTCAACAATCCATTCAAAATAGAAGCTACTGACCAACTCGGATTCCATAAATTGGGATGAAAGTCACTCATCGTCAAACAAAGTCTTGTGTTCACCTGAAATCTTCCAGAAGGCGTCATCATGCGAATCGAAGGTGGTTTGTATGGATACTCGGAAGGGAAATTCAATCGACCATAATATTCTCCACCTTCATAAGGTGAATCAGGCGGGCCTTGGATAACATAATGCCTTTGACATCGTTAGGTTTGTTATCCATCGTTATTTAGTCTATTTACCATTCTAAAATATTAGTGTCTGAAGGTTTTGCAGTAATAAAAGGTGGTGCACTTGTCATGTTTAATAAGAATAACAATAAATAATAATCAAATTTACTTTTTCTGTAAAGACAAGTATTCTTTTGTGAGTCTTTTATATGCACTTTTAGTTGCCATTATTTTATTAAACAAAATATAAGAAAAATAAAAAATATAAAAAATAAAAAAAAAAATAAGCTTTATTGTTTAATAGCAGGACATCTATTTTTAATCCAATCAAGATAATAGTTTAATATTTGCTGTCTTTCAGAGAATGTTTCATTGTGCACTAATAAACAGGTTCAGTAAATGATTCTGATTGAAGACAACCTACATTCATGATAAAGGCCAGCCCATGATTTCATTTCTTTATCTTTACTACGTGTTAATTCACATGCCTTAACACAGCTTGTATGTGAATTGATTGGATCAGCGTCTCCGTGAGAGTAAAGGATGGGACATTCGATCAATTGAGCTCTTGATTTTAAAATGTCAGAACCAGCATCAATCATGCTTTTCACTGTGAAATAAATGAATAGGTGTTACATACAGCATGATTCTTACATGTATTCAAAGTAGCATAATCATGAACGAGTGGATCTTGTCTGAACTTGTTGACTTCTTCTGGATCATGCGATATACCCTTTGGATCAACACCTGCTTGAATGGTAAAGTTGGGTAAAAGATTAGAAATCATACGAAGACCATAATATTTAGGAGCAGGAATAGGCATAGATAAAGTAACGAGAGGAGAACTTGCGATAGAACCATCAATTAATTTAACTCCCTTGTATTTATCACTTCTTGAAAGATAGTTAAGGATAATACCACCACCCTGATGATGAGTAAGTATCATTTCTTGATATCATTGGCTATCATTACCATACTGTGACCCATCAAGAACAATGGAATATTTTCTCGTTTCATCTTGATGACTGCATTATTCACATCTTCTAAAGCTGTATCATAACTAATTCAGTAAGTATTTGTACTGTTTAGTTCTATTTACCCCTGGTTATTGCCAAACTGTCCAGATCTTTTACCAGTTTCACCCCATCCGCGTTGATCATAAGCATAACATTCAATGCCTTGACTTGCAAAATAACTACACATTCTATCATATCTTGCAACGTGTTCACCAAAACCATGAATTAAACTATCAATCATTCATCATCAGTTCACACACACACAAAAGATAACAATGATAAAAATACACTAAAGTAGCAATAGGAGCAGAAATAGCTTTCCATGTCTTTGTGAAAATATCATTTCCATCTTCTGTCTTTATCCATTCATCCACCACTGTCACCTTGCTCATTTTACAAGCTTTTCTTTTTTTTTATATGAAAAAGAAAAAAGAGAAACAAAAATTGGGTTTATTTATTTTTTTTTTCCTTGTCACATGTTACTTCTCCATTGCTGTGAAACAAAGTAAGTTTATTTTGACCTTAAAAAGTGGAAGGGTACAAATGGTGTAAGAGAAAACAATTCGGAGTGACCCAATCAACCGAAGCTCTGTCTCTCTTTCTTTTTTTACTGACAAATCATAATTATCATCTCTTACTCACATACGATTCCATCCCATCTTTCTGTGTTATTATTTACTACATACATAAATTGAAGTCAATTGATAGGCTCACTGTCAAAACATGATTTCTTTTCCTTTACAAATGTACATCAAAAGACATGCTTTTACTTTTTTTTTTTTTTTTTTTTTTTTTTTTTTTTTTAGCTTTAAATTCATTCTATCTTTTGGTTGCACAACATGAGATGTTCCTTTATGACGTTAAAGTAGCTTGATTTCATACTCAGATGAATGTCCTTTTCTTCACAAGGTTTTCACTGGCACCCTCTTTTGTTTCTCCCCTTTTGTTCGCTCCATTTTTCATCCGTGTCTGCTCTTTCTTTTTCTCAACAGCAACACGCATATCTTTCGTCTTTTTAATAAAGAGTTGAGCAGTGTGAATGCATGTCTATCTTTGATCGTCTTTATAACAATAAATCGGAAAGCACTTTTAAAGCCAAGTTCTATAGAGACATGGCATTATTTGAAGACTGTTCACTTTCACTGAATGAATCACTGGCTTATCAAACAGTGAGTTTATTGGCTGTATCTTACATACCAAAGAATTTTTTTTTTTTTTGGAAAGCCACAGCAATCTTGCAGCAAGTGGGATGTGATCAGTGTGTATGTGGTGCACCGCGCATCCTCTGCAGTGACGAGTAGCATATCATAAAATCATTCAGATGATAGATGTCTGCTTATTTGTACAGGCCAGAGTGGATCATGCTAAAGAAAGACTTTATGCTTTTTAAGCAAGGTGTGATATTCACTGACAGTGACAAATGAATGAGAACACTATTGAAAAGCACAAGTCCGTCAGAGACAAGATGGAAAAAACGCGATAAAAGCAAGAGAAAGAGAGTTCACTGGGTAAAATAGAAGGTCAAGGTTAGCGAGCCGGTTCAAGGGATCAGCGAGGTGTGGAGTGAAGAGAGTTGCAGGTGCGAATTCAAGAAACAGCCTACAGAGTTTTGTTGGGCTCAATGGATTGGTTGAAAAGAAGATGGCTGGTTCAAGCAAAAAGATGGCATGAAAAAGAAATGCGCTCAAAGTGAACAATCATTCTGTAGCTTACTTTAATTGCATATGCAGTGTGTGCTATCTCGTAAGAATAAAAAAGACTTGAAAAGCTGTCTTTTTTTTTATTTCATATTATTGTATCTGGTATTTATACTCTTTTCATGGAGGTTTAATTCAATCCTTTAAAGATACTTTAATTAATTATAGCTGTAGATTGAGTATGAAGATCTGTTCCTGGTTATGCAAGTGGACTGTTTATTATTATTTAAGTAGATCTATTTTTCATTTATGTTTCATTGCATCAGGAATTATATCAAATAGCTTGTATTGAGCTATAGGAATGAATTAGTTATGACCAAATAATAGAAAGGACTGTAATAAATCTTTGTAAAGCATTCACTACTCTGATCTCTTATAAACTGCATATGAATCATGTTTAAAGTAAGTTGGGATACGACAAACTGAAAAGAGTGAGTCGCTTGTCAACCAAAAGTTGCTGTGAAGCAGGTTGAATTCATCAAGCTTGACTACTGCACAATCAGTTCTTATCATCAATCATCTTTATTCTACTTTATTTCACGCTAGTAAAACATTGTAGATAATCATCATCATGTTGTTCGTGAATACCAGCGAACTCGACTGGGCCGAAAATGTCCGAATAAAGTGAAAATGTAATTTGATAGTAAAAGATGTTGCCTTGTTTTCTTTTTTGGATAGACCTATAACTTGAGGAATATTTTGGCAACCAAAAAAAAGTCCAATGAATACAAGTCATTTCATCTGTTCACATCTACTTTCATGCTTCAGAGAAAACAATTGGGCCAAAGTTACTCCCAGCTTTTATTTTATATATTTAGGAACCTCCAAGGTATGCCAACTCTTCATTGTCAATGTACTTGCCGAAACATGAATTGATATTTGTGACAGGTTGAGTTTTGTTTTTAATTAAAATCTGAAAACAATAGAATTTGAAGAGTTCTTGTAAAAAGTAGAATAAAAGAACATTTTAAAATGCATTGGATGAAGCTATAGTTCGCTTTACTCCAAGATAGAAAACCAACAGTAGAATGCTTTTTAATGTGATTGAACATTTAAAAAATGAGATGAAACCATCCTCGATTGTTAAAGTACCCATGAATTCAAATTGCCATGTTTATTTTGTTTTTGTCTCGATCCCCTTTTCTATATATTCATCCAATGATATCGAGTCCTTTTATGGGTTCATTTTATCCGGATTGTATCGTTCCCTGAAATGTTTTCACCTGGCGAGATTTTTGTGTTGTATAATCTTGTATGATCAATAGACTGAAGTAGTATAATCAAGAAGGGAAATCGTTGGTAATTCTTGGTATATTCAAATCAATTATTGTGTACGACAGTAAAGCGTTCAGTCATGTATTCAAATCATCGAAATTACAACATTCAATCACCAATCATCGCTCAACTATTGCGCTTTCGTTCATCTTCCAAGCAAATCCCAGGAAAAAGGTGTACCTGAGAGCTTTTCTGCACGACAATGAGCTTCTAAATTTTTAGTGATTTTATTGTCTTTTAAAGGGATTATTTGGATCATAACACTCTTGGATGAATATACGAAAAGTCCTCGTCTCTCTTTGACTACTACTTACTGAGATAGACTCTCGATAGACAACTTTTTCTTTTTCTTATCATTCAATTCGTCATCTTCCCGCAACAGTTGAATGTATTACAAAAGTTGAATGAAATTAATTATTTTATTTGACTACAGGTTGGGTCTCACAATTTTCCGAGCCAATTGATAATCATGCAATTCTGTTAAATTGACTAAATTGAAATATGACATTCAAGAGTTCTTTGTGTAGGAATAAGTATAGTAAGATCCTTCAAGTTGTTGGTGGTTTTGCATCTACACCAATTACATATGGACTATAATCTCAATAGCTATCTCTTTGATAGGACATTTCTTTCAACTTGATCATTGTAATCCCCCTTTACCCCTTTATTTTTACCAGGAAAAAAATAAATAAATTATAATTCGTACGATGCACAAATGCTAATTGCCTGGTCCATTTCTGTCTCCGTCGATCGCGTTGAACAAAATCGGTCGACAGATCGTAAAAAGCTGAGGAGGTGGGTTTCTTGAAAGTATAAATACAACACGGGTCAATTCCTTTTGTTTATTCAATAAAAATTCAAAGATGCTTCTCAATTCAATCTCTCTCTCTCTTCTCTTTGCCGTTGGCCTTGCTACTGCTGCCAGAAGTGGAAGCTATACTGTCCCTGGATTGGGTAAGAGAAAGCAGGCGATCTTAAACAATGGTGGAGGTGTTTGGGATATTGCGATTGCCATGCTTGAAACCGAAGACTTGACAACCAACTACCCTTATGGCGATAACAAGTCGGGTGATTCTACCAACTTTGGTATCTTTAAGCAAAACTGGTTCATGCTTCGTCACTCGACCTCTCAATTCAAAGGACAGTCGGCTTCAGACGTCAGCCATGGTGCTGTCCTTAACCGGGACCTTAGAGCGGATATCAAGGCAAGACAGGAATCTCAAAAGTTTTACGGCGCTGATCGATGGTTTGGTGGACACAGAAATGGTGAAAGTGGCTTAAATAACTACCAAACATCGGATATAAACGATTACAAGAATGGTGTCAACTGGATTCACGATCAACTCGCCAGTGACAAAAAGTACTTGTCGGATGATACCAGATTCTGGGTTGATGTCACTCCTATTTAATTCTTTTTTTTAAATCTATTTTGGAATAAATATTTTTGTGGAAAAGCGATCAGTACGCTTTGACGTTTCTGTAGCGAACATGTTATCCTTTGTTTACAAGTAATCGTATTAGCTATAGTAAGCTCATGCCAAGTGAGAGGACCAAAAGAGTCTTTTCTCATTAGTAAAAGAAAGCGCTACCCCCTTTTTTTTAACTGCTGTTTCTGTGGATCACTTGAGGGTATTGATTCAAGATCCAATATGATTGTGACGGTCTTGAGATAGGTCTCCGCACAAAATGAAGAACAAGAAGCAAGATAAAGTAGCTTTGGTGTTCCAAAGTACATAGAACATAATGATCACTGGATGTCATAGGATAGTATTTCGATATTGAAATCATTCTAATGAAGCCTAGTGGGATGAAGCATGTTACATCTAGAGATTAGATTCAGTAACCATCTACCAAGTGTTGCAATAAAGGGATGATTAAAAAGTTGTATATAAATGCTTGTATATGATTCAGACAGCAACTTGTATGCTCAAGGCTTAACCAAAAGTCCATACCTATTTTACGTCACCATACTAAAATAGGAGGATTTGAAAGATGAGGACGTATTGCGATCATCAAGCCTTATTAAAGATCCTGACCAGAATGTGATGCAACACTGATGGATGAGTTCGAGTAGCCGGTGCGGTGAAAGAAAAGTTGCACAAAAGTATGTGTTTGTGTACAAAAAGAGGCTTTGCAACCACTAGACCTGTTCAAGCCGTTGATGATGTACTTTAAACATGCATTTTAGTGTGTCCAACGAGACTCATATGATGAAACGGAAACTCGATTCCCATAAGTGAAATTCTACAAGTGATTTTGATTCGTGATTGCTTCCAATGTCTGTGTGTCATACAACTCCGATTAAAACTACTTTTGGCCCTTTTTTTATTTTTTTTTCTTTTTTTTTTCTTTTAAACAAGTTATGCTTCAAACATCTTTACCCAGAAATCACATGTTGCCTCGATCTATTTCTTCAAGTTCAAGATCAACACGAGTGATTGAAGAACTTCAAGACAACTTGGAAAACATTCAAAAAGAGTTGGAAAATACAAAAATACAGGTAAATAGAAAGCTGATTCCAACTTTTTTTCTTCTGACTCCCTAAGCAGTTAAAAAATGCTCGAGAAAATAAAGAACAGTTTGAGAAAGAAAACGAAAGCTATGTGGAATCCAATCGACAGCTTCGTGCTGATATTCAAGAAGTGATGCAAGTGTTGGAAAGTAAGCAACAGTTATTAGACGATACCAAAAAGATTTATGCTCTGAATGAATCCAAGGTCAAACAGCTCAAGGACGAAGCGATGGCAGCCAGAAAGGAATTAGAGGATCTCAAGAGACGAGAGCATCTGATCGAAAAAGAACGCCGTGCTTTACAGACCATGAAAGAAAAGATGGTACAACAAAACGATACACTTCAACAGTCCATCCGAAAACAACAAGCCGAGTTTGATCGAGAGTTGCAAGCGCAAGAGGAATTGCTGCAGTCGATCGGACAAGAAATCGAAAGACTGAGGTCGCTGAACGTGACTGAGATTGTCAAGGAAAAGATGGAACATCAGGCAAAGGAAAGAAAGAGGTTGGTGAAAGAGATGAAGCAAGTGGAGGAAGCATTGGATTTAAATACCCGAGCGTTTATTCAACAAGTCAAGAAGGAGTTGACTGAATTCATGAATCAAGTCACTGATGACAGTGATTTGACAGAACAAGTCGATCAGTGTCTTGATGCTGTCAACGGATTATCTGTCAAAATAAAATAATACCACACATTCCAATCTATCTTCAATAAACATATCCCCCCTCGTTACCCACTCTAAGCTTTCTTGACAACACAGTGACTGTTTAATTGATCTTTTAAATTTTTTTATTTTATTTTATTTTTCTTTTTTTTTTTTTTTTCTCTTTAGTATCAAAAGATGGGTTTAGCAGGACAAAAAGAAAAGCAGCGTATTAGTGATGATCCCAACAATTTAAATTGGAGTAAAGATCAATCAAAATTCGGCTTTAAAATGTTACAAAAGATGGGTTGGGCACCAGGTAAAGGTTTGGGTGTCAATGAAGATGGTAAACAAGAGCATATCAAGATTAAATTAAAAGACAATACACTGGGTGTGGGTGCTACCAAGAAAAACAGTGATAATTGGCTTGGAAATACAGATGCATTTTCGAGGTTATTGGCTGATTTAAATTCTCAACCTTCATTCGAAACCAGTAGTTTGAACGGCGATCAAGAAGAAGAGGAAGAAGAAGAAAAGAAGAAGAAGGAAAAGAAGAAGGAAAAGAAGAGCAAGAAGGATAAAAAAGAAAAGAAGAAAGAGAAAAAGAAGGAAAAGAAGAGAAAGCGAGAGGATGAAGAAGGTGAAAAGAAGAAGAAGAAGAAGAAGAGTGAAAAGGAGGAAGAGGGTTCGACTGTTGTTTTAAGAAATGCGTAAGTCTCATTTAGATTTGATTAGACATGTTTTTTAATACCCCCTCTCTCTCTAGTGCTCGTGCAAAGTTTTTACGTGCGAAAAGAATGGCAACCAATAGCAAAGACAAAAATCATTTGAACGAAATATTGGGTATTAAATCATCATCTTCAACAACAAAGACTTCAAATCAAGGCTTTCAAACGATTGAAACGTCAACATCATTCATGGCTGCATTTACTGTTTAAAATAAAATAAAATTTATTAGACATCGATATCAAAGTTTGTGATTTGAGGTAGATAAGCACAAGCACTTAATTCCAACATGTAAACATCTTCAAACACATTCCTGCCATCATATCCACCCAACACATAAAGTCTTGAATCATGTAATATCGATACATGATATCCTCTTGGACTCGGTGGGTTTCCATACACTTTCTTGGTCTCCCAACACATCGTGACCAAGTTTAACAGCAGTAATTCATTTGAATATCTTCTTCCGTCATATCCACCCGTCACAAACAGATAGGAGCCCACTTGAGTGGTAGAGTGAGCCAGACGAGGCATAGGTCGATTCAATTCGATCTGACTCCAGCAGTTTGTGAGTAAATCCAAGATGAAGATATCACTAAAACATTCATGCCCATCACTGCCTCCATAAATAATCAATTTGTTCTTTACCAGGTTACTCGTATGATATCCTCTGGCGATCGGAGGTGTCCCTTGGGGTTGCAGTCGTGTCCAAGTGAGTGCGTTGGGATCTGAAATGTCGAGGGCATGCACGTCCGCCAGCGCACGTGCACCATCGCCTCCGCCGATGACAATGATCTTTTGATTCCATAAACAGGTGGTGTGTGCCCTTCTGGGTGACGGTGGCTCACCAACCGTTTTTGGTTTTGTCCAAGTCAAGGTGTCTGTGAAGAAGTGAGTGAAGGATAGAGTCAGAGTGTGCGTTTGCTTACCAACGTTTAAAATGTAAAGATCATTAAAATAATTCGGTCCATCCCCACCCCCAAAGACATAAAGACTGTAGGATCTCTTGCCAGGTCCTAATACTCTTTCTACAGTCGTACAAGAATGAGCACGGCAAGGTGGTGGTACTTGGCCTGTTGTACGAGGTTTGGTCCAAGTCAAGGTGTCTGTGTGCATGTTAGCAAAACAAGAGGTGTGATTTGTAGATCTTTACCCATGTCGAGCACATAGAGTGTGTTGAAACATGCCTTCATATCACATCCACCAAAGACATACAGATTCTCACCGATCAAGTTGGCTGTGTGTGCACGTAAAGGCTTCGTAGGACATTTACCAAACGTCATGGCCCTGGACCAATACATACCTGCTGCAGGTGCAGGAGGGACTTGAGCACTGACACTGAGTTCAATGGCCGCTGCGATAGGGTCTGTCATGGCTTTTGATTTAGCACGTTTCATCGGCGTAGGTGGTGGCTCCTTGTGTTGATAAAATGACACTTGTAACGGTTAAGCTTTTTTATTGTTTAAAGTATGATTGTCGTGTTACCTGAGTCGGAAGGATATTGGCTACTGGAATCAGTAGAGTCTCTACTTTCTGTTACTGCTGCTGATGCTGTTGTGGTCGTGGTTGTTTCTGGTGGAAGTGTAGGTGACTCTGGTCTATCAAAACTACAAGCGTTTTAGTCAAAGTAGGAATGGGTTTAATAAATGAACCTTTCTATCGATTGGTTGCTATTCATTGTTTTGGTTTCTAAAGTAAACGAAGATTGTCTTTTTTCTTTAAAAGAGGAAGCTGTAGGTGAATAAGCATTAGCCATCCAAGCAATGGGGCTTGTTGGTTTATCTGTCATGAAGGAAGAAAGAAGGGAAATTTACAGACCCCACACCACCACTCTAATTTTTTTATTGTGCGACGACGTCATGGATAGGATTTTTTTTTTTTCTCTCTCTTTAATCATGTCAAATAATAATCAATTAACCATTTTACGTATTAAACGTAAAAGAACTGAAGAACCACTCGACGCTCTGTGTAAATAAACAGGTTTTTTTTTGTTTTTGTTTTTATTTATATTTTCGTGTTATCTAGTGCTTCACCAAGAAAATGAAGAGAAACGATTGAAAAAAAATAATGAAAATAAAAGTGTATTGAAAGGTTGAAGAAGAATTTCTTTTGGGTCAACTGTACATTGTATTGAACTAGGCTTATATAGTGTCAGCCACCGCGCTTCCAACCGTATTTCGTTTAGCAGAAACCGTAGAAGAAGCAAGTTTTTCAAATTTGGACGAAGCAAAGAAACTGAAAGTAAGACGATAAAAAGAAACAAAAGCCCCATTTTAATATTTCTCTAGGACCGTATCGCTAGACGTATTCAGCCTGGTACCAGTAGACCACAAACACCTGTTTCAAGAGAAGAAAGAAAAGAACAATTGATGCAAAAACAAAGCGTAAGTAGCACACTGGAACAAGAGTGATTCTGATGAGCTGTTTTAGGACGTGTCCAAGAAAGCAAGATATAGAGTCATTAATCAAAATAGATCAAAAACAGTGGAACAAAATGCTCCCCCAGTGTAAATGTCATGCATCGAAATAACCCAAAGAAACTCATTTTTTTATTTATTTAGTGTACAAAGTTCAGCCGAGAAAGCAGCGCAGGATTTATTTCAAATGTTTGAAGCAGTCAGAGAGGATGAGACGAATAACAATAACAAACAACCCAAGTAAATGCAATTAAGGAATGTTGATTTGATCACTTACAAGTAATAGATTGTTTGTTGACGAAGATGCAGACGATGTGGATGACATTATGTGTAACTTTATACCAATGATTAAGGAATACTTGACATGTAAGCCACAGAGTAACACGGTTTGTGCTATAACTTATCTGTTTGGAAAGTGAATGAAAAAGAACCCGAGGATGATGATTATGTTTATGATGTTTACTATAGAGAAGAACACAACCCTGTTGTGAACACAAGCAATGTTGGTTCCCTTGTTTGGTTTGACGGGGCAACTGAATACATGGATGATAATGACTCTGATAGTGAAATAGGCGATGTTGAAGATGAAGACTCGAATGGTAGAGTAAACAAATAGGCTAGATACCACAATATGACTGAATTGAAAACATAGCTGAGGATTACTATCAAAACGATTATCCAGAAGAAGAGGATGGGGATGACCATGATGAATTTGAAGATCGCAAGTATCCAATAGCATCTAGACTGTATTCTTATTAATACTTGTTTATTTAGAATATGGTTATGGTCTCTCTTCGGAAGATGAAGATTATAGTTTATAATTATTATTGTTTATATAAAAACTAGCTTCTTTTTATTTGTATACCACGATGCATATAAATACATGTTTAAATACCCTGTCTTTTTTATTTTATTTTTTTTTAAAAAAAAAACCAAAAAAGAATGACTGATACCTTAAAACTTCAAAAACTTCCCTTCCAAATGAATGAACAGTTGAAACAAGTAGGAGTTTATAATAAGATACAAATCATTTTTGACTTAGCTTCCTTTCTTACAGTCCATGCGACTCGAAAGACAAACGAATGACTCTTCACTTGATGGACTATCCGTTCAATTCAGTCATCTCTTCAGCGGTCCAAATGATTTTGCCGCGATTGACAAGCTGTTTGTTGATGCCGAAGGGGCCTTGAAGACAAAGGAAGATCAACACGTCTTGTCTGACCTAAAGCATCAAATCACCCGTCTGGTTCGTCCTGCGTCCAATCTGGCGTCTCCTCCACAGTCACCTGAGCGTGAGATCAAAAGGGCTTCTTGGTCCTCTGTGGTGATGAGTGAGCCCGTGAAGAAAAACAACGGTTGGGAAGAGACAAGGGAGGTTTATCGTCAGATAAAGAGTAGTCATCAAGGCGCTCCTGAACGTATAGAACATCAAAGGTTCCGCCAAGTGGTCAATGGCCGTGAGCAGACCGTAGAAAGAACGAGTCAGACAAGAGGAGGGCATCCGAGTCCATCTCAACAGACTCGCCCTCACGCTCAACTGCAGCCAAAGAAGACATCCAACGCAGGAAGTGTGAACCAGAACAGCAAGCACCACAATCCAAGTTCCGGGTTTAATCCAAGACCCCTAGGACCTTTACCTGAAAATACCTTTTGTATTCCCATCTTTTTCCCTTCTGAAGAAAGCTATGCGGTAAAAAAAAAAAAAATGACGCTGGATGACAAAATCTGAACTCATCTTTCACTAGACATTTCACTCTGCGCTTTCTTCTGCAAAAAGAACACTTTATGTCTGCGTGTTTTCTTTGACGGACAATGAGACGGCTCGTGTGTTGAGTGATGCTTATAAAAGAGGTTTGGATGTTCGGATCATTACAGACAATGATCAGATGGACCCTGAAAAGGGGGCTGATGTTTGTAGGCTGCATGATCGCTGGGGAATTCCTTTTAAATACGACAATAGGCAAGTAGAGCTTGTAGCACGTTTTGTCTGTGTGTATAAACTATTTGCTTAGTGATCAATTTATGCATAACAAATTTGCAGTGATTGACGATAAGATGGTCATCACCGGAAGCTTCAATTGGAGTGCGGGGTAAGCGATGAACAGTGTTGAGCCATAACTGATCAATAATGTAGTGCGCGTTATAAAAATCAAGAGAATGTGATCGTTACCAATATTCCATCTGTGGTTGAAGCCTATGCAAAAGAATTTGACCACTTGTGGAATTATTTTTAAACAAGACATTATTGGTTAATAAATCACTTGTACTGTCGTCATTCATCTGAAAGGCTCTTTTTTTTAGTTTCTTTTATTTTTTTTATTTTTTTTTTCATTTCAACTTTTAAATTATGCGTATTTATGCTATTCCAATCTTGAAGAATCGTTGGGCTTATTATTGTCATTCAACTGTGTCAACTACTTCCAAATTAACAAAAGCAGTCAACTGGTCAAGTAAGAAGTGGGAACAGTTTGGAAAAGCAGATCCAACCACATGGAAAGGAAAATTGTATAAACGTGGAAGTCATTTTATGAATCAGGTCGATTATCAAGAATGGTTTTTGAAAAGTGTACCAGCAAAGTACGAATTACAAGAACCTTTAAAAAATGTAATTGACATGTCTTTCTCCTCCCTGTTTTTTTTTTTTAACTGCTTTAAACTATAGGCACTAGTGAACTATCCAAAGGTTTTGGAAGGATCGGATGTTCAACGTGATTTAGAAAGCCTGTTGAAAGATAGAGTGAATTATCATAAAAAATACATGTATTACTCTGCTTATTGGGTCCCACTGTCTTGTACATTCGTCATTGTCCCACTGATTCCTAATATACCGCTGGCATATAACCTGTTTCGACTCTACAGCCACTACAAAGCATACCATGGTGCCGATAGCTTATCTTCTCTAGTCAATCAAGGCCAATTGACCTATCAACAAGATGAACAGCTGAATGCTCTCTTAAATCAACACAGCTTTGTTTCCTCGGATGATTTAGAATTCTCGCAGGAAATTAGACAAGGGTTTCTAGAGAAAAAACCCAATTTAAAACTATTAGAACATGATTTAGAAGGTGTATTAAATACTTCAGATATCAAATTGATTGGGGAAGCATTGGATACGCCTGGTTTAGAATTAGAATTAAATAGAGCAAGGTCACAGATCTTGAAGGCCGTAGCTTTGGAGAGGTTTGTAAAAGCAAAACAAGAATAAAGAAACCATTTTGTATCAAGTACAGTAAAGGCTGATGAATTTTGTTTCATTCAATTTGTGGATCCCAAAAGTAATTTGTCACATAAAATTCTTATTTAATAGTATTGTTTGTAAACGCATTGTTTGTCAAGTATTAAAGTAACAGAGTCAAATACCTCTTTAAATAAACCTCGAGTGCTTGTTTTATTTTCTCTTGTTACTAGTTTACATGCAAAGACTGTTCCTAAACTTCTTTGACACTAGGGAATTTGAGCCTTTAAGGTACGAGTTGTTTCTCATGCACCTTTTTTTTTTTTTTTTTTTTTTTTTTTGTGGCAATAAAAACTATTTTTAAGAATAGCCAGTTAATTGTGATGTTCATAAAACGTGAAGATCTTTTCACCACAGCGATGGAGTCCAATCGGGCGAATTTAAAGACCAGAAGCTGAGAAAGAGTATGGAGATTCTATAAACAGATTGAATTTGAATTTGTTTAAATTTTCCTTTTTGTCTTAAATTACTTGCATATATTTACTTGTCAAATTTTCACATGAAGTTTGCCAAATACCTTGAATCTCAAAGTATTCCAGAGTGGAGAAAGGCATATATCAACTATAAGGCTCTTAAAAAAAGATTAAAAGCTATTGAAAAAGTAAAACCAAAACAAATAAACTTGCTTTATTCTTGTTATTTACAAAATGAAAAAAAAAAAAATTAGTATCGTAGACAACACCAAGATCACAAAGATCGAGGACTTGATCTTGCCATCAGTGCTGTACACACTCCAGAACCTGAATTCCAACCTGCCACTAGAAAACATGCAGCCCCAATAAGAACTCAATCCTCTACTCTTGAAAACCGTTCAACAGGCGGACAAGTCAGACAAATAACAACAGCTGATTCGATTGATGGATATTCTTTGCAACTTGACTATGGGTATGGCACTGAACTTGACAGGATCCCTCAACCTTCCTTAAAAGGTAAAAAAAAGGACTCCTTTCTATCCCTGCTCAACTTTACTTTTTAAATAGCCAGAGGCTTTCAAGCGACTTCTATTTTAGAAGAAGTATTAAAGCATGCAAGTGAACCGGAACAGTATTTCTTTGTTACACTTGATCGTGATTTGGACACAATATCCACGTTTTACGACTGTAAATAATAACAAACAAAAAAAAAACAAAATGAAATTTTGTAACAGTGATTATAGCCAAGGAAAAAGAAGCAGAGGCTAAATATGAAGCATTGGAATTACAGATGAACATTGTTAAAAAATTCGCTGCTCAATTATCACATGATGAGGTAAGAGACGCTCTTTTTAGACAAGCATCCGTGGTCATAATGATGTATAGTCTTACGAACATTCAGACCCTGCTGATCATGGATTTCATTTTGGTCATTGGTTTAGAAGAAACTCGGCAGGTTCTACTTTGGCCGATGTGACTCATTTGCCTTCAGCTGTAAAGTATAATGGCACGCAGCATCTTAGTTATAATGTATAGTCTTCTCTGATCACTTGATCATACAAACCAATTAATGCCTTTTCTAGGTCGCTAGAAGTCGATTGAAAAAGGCGATCACGGAATATTATCGCAGTCTGGAATTATTGAAATCATATAGAGTAACATACGACAACGAGAATCTTATGAATTGCTTACACACTATTATAGCTACTTAATGAGACAGGATTTAGAAAGATTCTTAAAAAGTTTGATAAAGTAAACGATAAACAAGTAAATAGAGCCTATCTTTAATACTATCTTAGACTGCAGGATGGAAAGCAAGTAAATTATATCTTCAAAAGTTAAACCAATACCACTGGATGAATTCAAACAAAATTGACGAAATACTCAACGATACAGAGGTACAGTAACAGACTGAGTGTTTACATGTACTCATTTCCTCTTAGGAACTTTACATTGAAGAATTTGCAAGTGGACATCGAAGAAAGGGTATGTCCAAGCTCAGAACACCAGAAAAAGATGAAGTAAGCATTCCACCATCTCTATTGCTCATTCTGATCTTATCCTATTAGCATTACACACCAGCCGCATGGCGAGTTGGATTCTATATTGGTTTGACCTTGGCACTTTTTGCTAGAGTACTTCAACTTGCGCTTGACCCAGACGTACAAGATCGTCTGCCCAACATGTACTTTAGTCTCCAGATCTATGCTGTTTTCTTTTTGCCTATTCTATTTTGCTTAGGCTTTGCAGTGAATACACTCGTTTGGACGCGCTGTCAAATCAATTACAAATTTATCTTTGAATTTGACCCAAGAGATAACCTGGATTATCACGAGTTTGCAGAGGTACGTAATGAAATGCACAAAGACACATTGCTGACAGAAATACACAGTTGCCTTCCTTTATGCTTTTATTATTATCCTTCATCATGTATATTGATTTCTCACAAATGTTTGCCCCTTCGATTCCATCTCAGCTCTGTCCGCTCATCTTCTTTGTCGTTTCCTTGGCCATCATGACCTGTCCATTCCCGATCATGTACTACTCTTCCAGAAGATGGCTAGGTACCACCCTCGGACGTATCGTCCTCAGTTACTGTTTCTCGGTCGAATTCCGTGATTTCTTTATCGCTGATGAACTCAACAGTCTTGCTTATTCCTTTTGGACCATCTCCTACTTCTTTTGTGCCTATGGCTATCACTGGCTTGACTTTGACAACAACTGTCCTGTCAAGTTGTTTTGGTTCACGCCCATCTTGGCCTCGGTGCCTCCCTGGTGGCGTCTGTTGCAGTGTCTTCGCCGTCATAAGGATTCGGGCGAGAGTGTGCACTTGGTGAATGGTGTGAAATACATGACGAGTATTGCTGCTGCTCTAGTGACCGGTTACAGAAGAATGCATCGTAAGTCCATTTTTGTTTTTCCTTTGTGGCTGAGGATCGCAGGCAGAGAGGGACTCATGCACGTTCTCTAGATTCTCCTCTCATTGAATTTTTCTGGATTTTTTGTTGTGCTATCAACTCAATCTATACTTCTGCGTGGGATATCAAGATGGATTGGGGGTTATTAGAATTGAAAAGCAAAAACTTCTTGCTTCGTGATGATGTCGTGTTTTATAGATGGGTATATTCAAACATGCATGTTTAGAAAAAATGGATTGAATTTGATACTTTATAGACATATTACATTGCTGCTCCTATCAACATTATCCTACGATTTGCTTGGACTTTGAACTTTGCCACTTCCAAGTTGTCTAGTGACCTGATTGGATTTATTATCGCTATCCTGGAAATTTACCGTCGTATTCAGTGGAACTTTTTTCGATTGGAAAACGAGGTACAGAAAGAAAATGGTTGTATTTCACACGTTGTTAACGTCCCTCATTTCCTAATAGCACATCAATAACTGTGGTAATTATCGAGCCATCAAAGAAATTCCTTTGCCTTTTGCCTTTTCTGAAGCAAACAAGGGTGCCGTGGATCACGTCGAAGAAGGACGCATTCAACTGCCGATTGGCCCACAAGAAATCGATGTATCCCATGTTGTTTCATCTGAGCTTGCTGGATCCTTCTACGGACGAAGAGATTTCGAGAATAAGCAAGACATGGATGAAAAGCAAGCTACGGGTGATATCAGCAGTAAATTGAATCAGATGCCGTCCAAGATAGGACTTGCCTTAGAAATGATCCAATCTCGTGGAACATCGGTCAATTTGGAAGAATCTGAAAGTGACCTGGATGATGAGCATGATGATGATGACGATGATAGTGATTAAGAGAATCGTTTAAAAGCTTTGTTAATAAATTGAGTTTTTAATGTATTATTCTAATCCCTCTTTTACTCCTCCTTCGCTTTGTCTGGGCCCGAATAGGCACCTGCACAAAGCTCAGAAATAATTATTGAACATTTGCTTCTCCTCTGGTTTATAGTACGTCTTTTTTCGGATGCTATTGCTACTGTAGAAAGAGGACCTCTTAACTTTATGAGTCTTACTACTGCTGTCTTTAGGTCGAATCATCTCTCTACTCCTATTCAATATAAAACAAACAAGCTCAAATTAAACATGTTTATACAAGCAAAATATATGCATAGCTTACAATAGATCTAATAAAAGAAGTCTATTTTCCTGATGGCAAGTATACTTTTGCATGGTGAATATGCTCACTTTAAAAACAGTTTCAATAGGGAGCCTGCTAGTAACTTGGTGATGTTTATTAGAAAAATGGAAATATGAATCTATAAACATATCACTTGATAATAAATGCTGATCTGTGTCAGTTATATTTACACGATGCGATCAATAGCTAATACTTATACCAGTAAAACTGTATCTACGGCTGTCAAGCAATAAGTTTTATTGAAAAAAGAAGGTCGTCTGTAAGCTTCAAAGACTGTGTAGTTGAACATATCAAAGTTCAGAGACATTTGTGTAACAAGCTACAGATGATGTCACGCCCAATAGAATTCCTTTTGCCCCCAGCCTAGAAATTTTAATTTTTTGTGAATGATTGTTTAACTTTTCTCTCTTTACTGTATCTAATTATATTAAGAAATGATTGCCCCCATCACTGGTAAATTCCGCAAGCAAGCTATGAAGGATATTGCTATCGCCCTCTCTCTTGGTGGTGCCTCTGGTTACGTTTTCTGGCACAGCTATCACATCCCCACTGCTGCACGCCGCAATGCCTACTACGCCAAACTCGAAGCTAGCAAGCAATAAATTGCAATCAACTTTTCTCCAACAAGACTCTACACAAAATTAAAAAAAAAGGATTAAAGTGATGCTTTGAATATAATCTCTTTTTGTTTTAAAGCAAATAAAAAGTTGAATAACAAATTCAAGCCTTAGATAAGATTTTAAGACGTGATTACAATCGAAGCAAGTTTACTACTTTTTTTTTTGTCATTGTTCTCTTCTTACAAACCTTTATTAACTCGCTCAAAACTGTCCAGCATTTCTTATGTAGTAATCTCAGTTTAGCAATTCCCATTGATGAATCAATTTTATAATTTCTTTCCAGATCAAATATGACGAATTTGTTGTAACATACACTATTAAGTTCAAAAAAACAATAGCGTCGACAACGCTTCTAAAAGGCCATAGCATAAGTTGAAATTGCGAATAAAAGGATATGACACTGCTAATTTTTGAAACAGATCGAACCACTTTTATATTTTGAAGTGCAAGTCAGTCCTTGTGTACATTTTGTGTAATAAGATACAAATAATTGAAAGTAAATAGTTCTTGTCGTAAACTATCAATTGTATTTTCTAGTGACCATATTGAAGGTTCTTGTATGCAAAATACTAGATCTTTATTATTACTAGTTAACCCTGCTTCTTATGTGGCTTTGCCAGACCGACTTTATACAAAACCTGAGGGTTCAAATTTACCTGTTTCTATTTAATGAAGTCCTTGTAATTGCAACGTCTTTTGCTTTTCCTGATCTTTGCTTTTGAAAATAAAATTTTGTTGTGATACATACAATACAGTCTTATTCTTCCTCTGATATTTTTTTTTTTAAAAAGAAAACAAATCCAATTGAACATTGGTTTATGTATTCAACAAACCAAGGGGTTATTAATCTCGAATTGGCTTAATAAAAACAGCTCAAGAGTAAGCATCATAAAGGAAAGGCCATAAGCTCATTGATATTCGAATACCGTCAACAGTGCCAATCTAAAATAGTTGTAGCTTTGTTATTCGGTTTACTTGTAACAATAGCTCATCAGAGGTTGATTAGTGCATAGTAAAAGTAATTACATACGAAAAAAAAAAAGAAATGTTTATTTTACAAGTATGTAAAAGTTAATATGGAAAAAGTGATGGAGCAAAAGGAAGGCTTTAATCGACAATGTTCACTTTGACTGTTTCAGAAGATGTTATTTCTCCTCTACGAAGTTGGACAGTCTCAACGAAATCAAAGGCATATGAACCAGGGGTAACATTAGTAGGTACAGTCCATTGTTTGGTATAAGTAACGTATTGATCTTGTTTGGCAGCAAGAGGACTAATATGGTTAATTAGTAAAAGAAAGGTGTACAATAAGTATACTGATTACCATGTAGGACAAATATTTTCAATTTGTTCTTGCTTTTGATCTCCAGTTCGTTTATGAAAGTTGATTACAATGTTCTTTGCATAGCCATTAGATGTGCTTTCTAAACTAATACTTGAGTATAAATGCATATAAAGTCGCTCTTTTTCTTTTTTTTTCGTTTTTACGGTAAACTGTAGGTTGCATAGCATATTGGATAGTAACATTGGTTCCTATTTCAATACTTTGTCCATTTGTAGGCGAAATAATCTTCATAAATTGAAGCTGATCAAATACACCAGCTAATGCAGCTTGGAAGAATACGCAAAAAGTAAAGAAAAAGCTATAAGCAGCCTTCATTTTTATTACTATTTTTTTTTTGGTAAAAAAAAAAAAAAAAGGATTAAAGTCCCAAACTTTTTTTTTCGCTGTATTTATATAAAGTAAATGGCGGTACACAAATCAAATTATTCCCTCTTGTACTACAAATGTCTAATGAATTACTTTAAGCAGTTATTAGATTTAATTATCATGCTTTTTGTAAAGCATCAAATTATAACCTCCTTTTTTTTTTCTTAAAAAATTAGGGTACATAGATAATAGCAGCAACAAGGAGGGAAAAGTGACAATGCCCTGTCTGGTTTTATTACCTATAATTTGGTTATAGTGCCCGGTGCAATTATTTTCCTGCAAGTAATGAAATTAACTATGATAAAGCCGGGAACATGGAGGCAGTGTCGCACCCGCTTTTATAGAATTCCGAATTTTATATTTTTAAACAACAAAACATATTTGTTATATAGTTTTGTTGCTCGCTAAAAATAAATATTGTTATCTAATTGGACAACTAAAGATAATAAATAGTTTACTTTTATTTTTCTACTCATGTGCTATCATTACACTGATCTTATTCAGCATATAGCAAAGATGATGCCTGTCCAGTTTATTTATTCTCGTGAAACATTAAAACCATTCTAAAAGAGAAAACTTGAAATCTATTTATAAAAGAACAGAAAACATCACGTTTACAGTTTGTTCTTAAAGACCTGTATTTCTAATAATAAGTCCACTTTATTATCTTCAATCATAAAATACCCTACACGATCCCATTTTCGATTTTCGCCGATGAAAAAGGAACAATATTTAAATATTGTCATACAAAGACAAAATATAAGCTGCTTTAAATAAATAAACATAAACAAATTGCTGTTGTCATTAGGATATTAAACAAGTTCAATCTATTTCTAAACGGTTAAGTTCACAGACATCATGAACAGAATGTCCTCCTTCAAAAAGGATAGTTCGTGAAACATTCATTTCCGTTTATAGCCTTATTGTCCAATTTGATATGTCGATTGAATGAATTTTTTTTTTACTTTTATTTTACAATTAAAAAAAACACATAAAAATATTTCAAAATTAAGCGAATGCATCTTCAATATCTGCTTCAGCAGTAGTTTCTGTCTCACTACTAAAGTTCATAAAGTGAGCAGCACGGTGGGATTCATGATAGAATTCCTTTGGCACATCCAATGCAAGCTTATAATTCATATTAGCGTTGAATTGAGCACCCATGACTATACATAAAAATGAGTTAATAAAAAAGCAATCCATGTTTAAACAAAAATAACTTACAGTTATAATTCCAAACATCAGAAGGTACCATAAAGTAACCGAGGAATCGATCAGATAGCAAGATTTGTACCTTTTCACCGTGTGTAGGCAAGTAACCTTGAGGTTGACTTCCAGGGTCCACATTTGTCTTACCCCACTCAAAGCCAGCTGGTGATAATTTATAAGCAGTCAGTGAACATGAACCAGGTGTGAATGAACAAGTCAAGGTCACAGTCTTTTCTCCATCCCAAGTCTTGTTGTTAGCTAATAATTTAGCATGTGTTGTCACGTCTTGAGGTGAAATATTCATTAATTCTTGAGGTTGAGTGTGAATCCATCCTAAAGGCTCCAAATCATCCAAATGTTCATGTTCAGGGAAGGTGTTTGGCAGGTGTACAGTTTGGTGTGTACCCCATTGAGGAGGAATAACAACACATCGAATTTCCTTGACATTGGGTGCATCAGGAGGGCTGACACCATATAAGAAACCAGCAATTTGGGTACGTAAATCAGAGATAGTAATGAAACGCTTCAATACGTTCTTAGGCATCACATAAGTATATGTGTTTTCCTTGATATCATCAGAATTGACATAAATGTGGTTTGTTCTCAAATGCAAGTTGGTAGCTGAGATGGCACGAATACGCCATTCAGTCTTACTAGAGAAGGTAGCCTGTTCATAATTACTGGTAGTTGTAACGATCATTTCATCACCGTGAATGTTGCGAGTCTTAGTAGTGACAGCTGTCAATTGAGATTGTTCCTTGGTTTGCTTTTCAATTTCAGCAATTTGTTGACGTTGAAGGGAAGGTGCTTGAATTTCCATACCCAAGATAATGTCACGAATTTCGGATTGTGTAAGAGAAGCAACGTTCACGTTGTTCTTTTTACCATAATCAGCCAAGATCAAATCCTTTAATTGTACTTCAACCTTTGCCCATTCTTCATCTGTCAATGTGGGCCAAATATGATGAGGCTCCGTGATGGTGCTTCTGTCAGGTCGCAAAATCATCTTGGTCTTGTCATTGTTTACATGAAGTGCACGCAGGATCAAAACCAAACGAGAAAATGCAGTGTAAGAAGAGAATGTCTTCAACCAATCATCATACAAGTTGAACAAAACCATTTGAGGTTCAGTCGCCTTCAAGATCAAATCTCCAAACTTCTCTACCTTCAAACATGCTTGGAAAGGCAATTGAAGCTCACTACCCTTAATCACAATATTGGGGAAATCGAGCAAGTGAACTTCCAAAGGATCCAGCATACCCTTTCTTGTTACAATAATTTGTTTGGGTTGTTCTTCTACTGGCAATGAACGAATCAAGGCAGCCACTTCTTCAGCAGTCTTCCATTTAGCCAATTGACCCAAACGTTTCTGACCAGCCCAGACGGAGGTATGAATAATCTTCAAGAAGAGTTGACCGGTACGAGGGTTGAAAATAAAGATAGCACCGTTAATAGGCTTAGTGGTCAAGTTACCTTCAAATGTCTTGTGAATAGTGACACGATAGACATTAGTATCATCAACAAACCAAATGATTTGGTTACTGAACAATTCACCATAATTGGTAGAAGACAAGTAAGGCTCCGTAGGTTCAGATGAATACAGTTGAAGTGCCTTACGAATACGTTCACGAAGAACGTAGAGAGCAGGGTTGGCTTTCATGATCTTAGCCATAGCTTGTTGTACAAGAGGCTTCATACCAGGGATCCAATTACCATAGGCAGAGTACATGTTGTAAGCCAAATCAATACCAACCATGAGGCCAGTGGGTGAAGGATAGATACTCATGTTGTCAGTTGTGTAATCCAAGAATTTGGCACGAGTATATCTTTCAATATCGTGAGAGTCAAAGTCACCCCATCTCAATTGAATATCGAGCCAGTATTTAGTAGTTGTAGGGCCTTCCATAACATCCTTAGGGTCATTCAATAAGGAAGGACGAGAAACAGGCCATTTGTAGGCTGCGAACAGGAGAATATCAGAAGCAGAAGAGTTCATTTTGTATGACTTTCTAGGGTGGATGGTTTCTTTTTGAACAGTTTCAATTTGAAGAGCTTCCAATTCACGGTCAAAGACTTGAGCAAAATCCATGGTAAGGGCTTCGTGGATCTTTTGCCACAAGTGAGCACGGAAAATTTGAATGAGCGAAATCTTTAAGGTAGGAATTTTACCATGCATAAAGATACCAGTAAGATCAAGTTGGACTTGGAAACCAACATAGACATTAGCACGGTTGATGGTAGGTGACCACCAGAGAGTAAAACGACGATTGGGAATTTGATTCAAACCGGAACGTTGGGCATTTGTCAATTTCTTGTATTTCATACTTTCTTCAAAACCAGATGCCTTTTCCCAGAAAAGACCCAACCAAGAAGTAAAGTAGGTACCCTTGAATAAAGTGTGTTCCAAGATACCTTCAACACCACCAAGAGCTTGGATCATATCGGTACGGTAGTTATTTAAGTTCCACAATTTACCATCGTGACGTTGATGGGTCCACCAGAATGGATTGTTCTTTAATACTTGATACTGCTTAAAGTCAGTACGCACACGCCAACCCTTATCATAAGCAAGGGTATGTCTATCCTTTTGGAAAAGAGTGTTGATACGAGGGATACCACGGTCCCAAGAATCTTCCAAATCTTCCAAGGTCAAACGTCTGTTTTGAGCATTGGCTTCTTGACGCTTCAAGGCGTATTCAGCCCATACACGTTGAGAATCGATGAATTCAGATTCCCAAGATTGAATGTAACGATACAAGTTAGGAATCAAAGTATCTTCATCGTGGCTCATACCAGAACGGAAGTGAGTGATGCCTGTTTCAGTTTGTTTTGACCAACGTAAATCAGATTGTGGGATCAAAATGTGACCCATAGAGAGCATACCAAGACCACCCAGTTCCTTGGGCGTCATAAAAACAACAGGAGGGAAACGAGAAGGCATTTTGGAGTTGAGACCAATCTTGACACGAGTTTGAATCTTGTTTTCACACTTGACTAACAAATCGAGCAACTCGCGCGTATGCACAACAGCTTCACGATAGTAGGTCATCAAACCAATCAAGGCAGTGTTCCACTTATTAGCAATCTTACTAAAAGTAGTACTACCTGAAGCCATCAGGATTTGACGAATACGGTTGTGGAAACGATCCATGGATTCTTGATCAACTCTCAAATAAGCTTGAGCAGTTCTTTCCTTGGTCTGTTCATTAATCAAATTCCAAACACCATCTTTGAGTGTAAATTCTTCCGTTAAACTTCTGATCTTGGGTAAGATACGGATTTCAAAACCACACATAGAGAATAACAAATTTGGGTTATCTTTAGAATAAACACTCACAAAGCTATTCTCCCATTCAATCGTTGTCAATGAGCGAGGAAGACGATTCTTGATATCCCAAAATACAGCACGGCCCAAGTTAACATCGTGCTTCATCAAACGCATACGACAATCTCGTGGCCAACATTTTTTGTTGTTGTAACCCACAATATTTTCAAAGTTTGGATCTGGATGCTCTGTTAAATAACGTTGAATAAGATCACGCGCTTCATCAGCAGTGAAGCGGAAGAAGATGTGAATGCGGTCAATGTATCGAGAATACAAACGGATAGGATGACGTGTTTCTGTCTCAACATCGCGGTATTGCAAGAAATCATTAGGCAATTGGGGAGGGCCGGCCATTTCACTTGCACGATGAAGACCCAAAACTAAAAGATCCAAGACAAGACCATAGTATTGGAAGACAAAGGAGGCAAATTGAAGACCACGAATTAAACCATAGGCATTGACATGGTTCATATCCTTGTAATTGAGCACAACGTTATTTTTGGCAGTAGCATAATCGGCAAGGTTGTGGTCAAGAATTAGACGCAAGAGACGGCCAAGGAGGGTAAGATCAATCTTTTCATAGACACGACTAAAGCTAGTTTCCATCATCACATTACATTGTCCCTCAGAAGTATCCCAAACTTCAGTCAGGTTATTGATACCTTGACACCACTTGTAAACCAATAATGGTGGTGGTTCAGAATCAGAAGGCTTAATCCATGCAGGGAAGAGGTGACGTTTATCAGCTTCATACCAAAGGTATTGATCGAGATAAGCATCTGTAATCTTTTCAAGTGGTTCAATGTCATAGACGGGGATCAAGTGAGAGTAAAGATCCATGAATTCAATACCCACTTCCTTAAAGGCACGTTGGGTCAAGAGCAGACGCTTGATACGAGAGAGTGCTTCATGAGGATTATCATAGGCTTGTTCAATTAATCCCAATTCTTCTCTCTGGCTTTGATTCAAACGACCTTGTACACTGTAAGCTTCACGAAGACGTTCTAAGGCAAGGATAAGCAACTTTGTATCGTGCTTATAAGAAAGAGGTGGGAAAGGAATAGGAGAGAATTTTCTACTTTCTAACCAGTGAACAGTAGAAGTGTAGATGGCCACGGCCTCTTCAGCAGTAATGTAAGGACCATCCTTTAAATAGTTGTGTTGACGTTCTTGTTCTGCCTTGAGCCAAAGACGTGTCAAACGACCCAAGTTCTTTCGACAAATTGTTTTATCAACAGTAGCACCTCGACGAATACGCTCACGATTATAGTGAGCAACACTAGTCCACCAATCGGCCTTAGCCTTGATATAACGAAGAATCATGTTTTCAATAGGTGCAGGCATACCGGGCACCTTCCAAGGAATATTGGCCTTCCAAGCTCTCCAAGCTTCGGAAAGATGTTGTAGAATAGTACGTGATTTGTTACCCTTGATACCCTCAGGCATAGCATCCATAATATCGTGCAAAACAGCAGCTCTCAATTCCAAATCATAATGGGAATCCACACGTTGTTTTGTCACTGTCTTTGCAATACCCTTTGAGTGTCTACCCTCAAATTGACGGGCAAGCAAGTTACCCAACCAACGTTCAAGAAGGGGGACGATACCTCTCATAAAGAAAAGCCATACTCTCCAGCCAGGAGCCCAGAAACCAACACCAGGACCTTTACCGACTGGTCCTGTATTGAAACGGTAATAGATCAAGTGCTTTAAATCTTTACACATACGAATTTGTCTCATCAGACGGTACTTGTAACGATACATACCAGTCAATTGGCCTACGTGAGCAAAGATATATTGAAGACCATCAGCCAGTTGGAAAGCATCCACATTACCAAGACGGTATTGGACATGAGCATCCACCACAAGTTTAGTTAAACGCAAAATTTCTCTGCAAAGATGGAATGCATTACCAAAACGAGACTTCTTTCTTTCTTTAGTTGTTAATGTCTTGACAGGTTTCAAATTAAAGTTATAATCCAAATGAAGATAGTTCAAATTCTTTCTGTGAATTAACAGATTCAACATATTGTAACCTTGACGACAGACTTGCAAACCAGCTTCAACCCAATCAATCTGTGTGGTTTGGAAGAATTTAGTAGATTTGAGAGAACGGAAAAGATATTTTTTGTTGAGAGCTTTGGGAGGACGTTGTCTGAGGGCATTTAAGACATAGCATTTAAGCAACTTTTGGTAAGAGACACGGACCTTGACAGGTTGGTCGGGTGGACAGTGTTCCAGATACCAGTTTTTGACTAGGGGAACATCTTGAGCACGGCGTGTTCTACCTGATCTCTTATCAAAAGGATGAGGTGCCCAGTAGAGCGCAATAGCATTTGCTGTATTGTCTGTATAAAGCTCTGTGTCTTCCAAGAAGGGTGCAACGTTTTGAGGCAATTGGAATTCTGTGTCTTCATCTTCATCGCCAAATATTTCATCTTCGTGCTTAGTACCAGCACCATGAAGAGTACGAGAAGAGATGGGGTTGACGATTGGATCGAAGTAGAATGCTGGAAGATCAGGATCTTCACTGCGGACATAAACCACAGTAGGATAATGATACCAAGAGACATAGACACTACGAGGAAGAGAATTGTACAAGAATGGGAAAGCAATCTTGTATTCGGTACGTATAGGTTGACGAATGATAATTTTGTTAATGTCATTAAATTCATTCCAATCGTCATCGGCAGTATCCAGATCACGGTAAAGTGGTTCGAATTTAGGACCACCAGGAATGGCCATACTCAATGCCTTAGCGGTGAAGAAAGAATTGAGGTCAAATAAATAGAAGTAATTTTTGTCGGTCAGATCAGATAAAAGTTGACGTGCCATACGATATAATGTAGACATGATGGGTAGATCCAAACGCCATTTGCGATAAGTTGAACCATTAACAAATTTTGTGTCGAGCAAAGGTTTATTATCATAAAACCATTCATAGATTGCAGCATCTTCTTCTTCATCTAATTCCATCTGAATGGCTTCAAGTGGTTCAACATCCATGATATTGTCACCGTAATCAAGAGGTGGTTCTTCATCATCAAATGGTGGAAAACGCATACGTTTAAAATGTCTTCTGTCACGCTTTTCTCTACGCATCATGATCCACATGGAACCCCACTGAGCAATATAAACAGGTTCAATAACCCAAGGAATTTCATTGACAAAAGTAATGGCACCCGTAATATGATACAACACATTGACTTCTCTCACTTGTTCCCAAGGCATGGGCATATTTTCAAGTAATTTTAATACAGCGTGAGGAACATATTTAAGAGCACCAAGATAGATACGTTTATCGTGTCTGAATTTCTTTGCAGTCATATCACCGTGATCTTTAATGATCTTTCGTAAATGTTCAGGTGGCATATCTGACTTTTCATGTTCAATGAAACCTATGCAGAGAATTTTTTAGCACCAAATAAGTGTTCGTGTCTTTTTTTTTTTTTTTACCAAACTTTCTCTTTTCACCATAACGCTTGTTTTGTAGTTGCTGCCATTTTCTGGCCTTCTCTTTTAATTTTTCTTCTTCACTTTTTTCTGAATATTGCATTGCTTCATAAGAATATTGGTCATAATGTTGGGAATAGGGAGATGGTACCCCACCCACTGGAACCGAGAAATTAGGATCGTTGTTCATTTAAAGAAAAAGATCCTAAATTAAATAACTAATTAGTTTTCAATATATTTTTAACACACAGTCTTTTTCTTTTTTAATTACCAAAAAGTAAATCTCTAAAAGAAAACTTTATAGATTGTACTTGTTTAAAAAAAGAAAAAAGAGAAAAAAAATTGCGCTGCGTAACAATTTTTTTCTTCAGTCCTGTCATTTCAAAAACAGAAATTAGTTTCAGGCTGCGACGCCTCAGAGTCTTACTAAACAAGCAGTAGTCCATATTCTATTTTTTTTAAAAAAAAGAAACTCTTGTATTATTTAAAGAATGTCAGCCAATTCAGGTATCACTTCTGAGTCCCTTAAAGCAGCTATTATAGAGCGTCTTCAAGCACAACATGTTGTAAATAGTTGACACACTATACTTTTGATTTGCCAATTAAAAATGACTGTAGGAAGTTGAGGATTTATCAGCAGGCTGTGGACAAATGTTTGAAGTTATCATTGTCTCTTCTGCATTTGAAGGAAAACGTCTTTTGGCTAGACATAAGCTTGTGAATGAAGCTTTAAAAGAAGAGATTAGCAAAGTTCATGCTTTTACTCAGGTAAATGAACATGCAATTATACAATCTGCTGAAATCTGATCTTTTTCAATGAAGAAATCTTACACTCCTGAAGAATGGGAAAAGAAGAAGCAAGAATAAATAAGATCAATATTTTCAAAGCATATACGCTTCAATAAATCCCTTGTTGTTCCATATTGGCACTTACAAACATTTTAAGGTGTTTAGACTGATTGACTTAGCAGCTATTAGCAATAGGAAATAGGGTAAGTTACTTGAGTGTGTAATAACGTGAAGTGGTATCATTTTATTATTATTATTTCTATGATCGAATTTCGATATACAAATTGATAGCTGTACAAATCAAATAAATGGCGATCCAACTATATCCAAATGCCTTTGACATTCGATATCTATTTAAAGGAACCAATATGAGTGAAGATAATAAAACGACTAAAAGCCCAATAGCAGAAACAATGATCGTCTTTGATACTTCAATAGCATAAGGTTCATTTCTTTGTGATGTCACATAAGTAGCTCCAATACCCACACCAAGCATAATATCTATCAAAAAGGGAAAAAATCTTAAAAACAAAATTATTTGCAAATCAAACCAAACTTACTCAACATAGGGCCACCAAAGCAAGCACTCATAGCCATTAATGGATATCCTAGTTTAGCCATTGTAACATTGGCTACAAAATCACCTAAACTATTACCCTATGTAACATATAAATAAACTCATTCTTTTTTTTTTTTTTTTTTTCATTTATATTTCTTACAAGAGCAAAAATAGTTAGTCCAAGGATAGCTTCGCTTGCACCAAGAGCCATACCAATGGCTTGTAAGACACTAACCACTTCATTTGCGATAAAGAAGATCCAAAAAATAGCCACACCAAATCCAACAAAACACATAAGCCAATAAAGTCTGGGTTGCCTTACATGAGACGTTGTAAACCAAAAAGCAATGGACAACAAGGCTCCTATAGGGAGCAAGAGTGGCAAGATAATGACTGCTGGTAAACCCGCCTGAGTGACGAGCACAAAGGAGATTAATGCTGGGGCTCCAATCATTTGGACTGCTGTCAACCATTTAATCCAATGCACTGTGTCTTGCTGAAACATAGTATCGTTATCATCATGATAATCCTGTAATAAATCAACTGTTTCATCATTGAGCTCAATCGGCCCACTTTCTCTTACAACAGGTAGAGTGATCGCAAGTAGAAAGACAACGGGTGCAGAAAGAATAGAGATTGCTTTGCTGAACATAGGCTTTTGATGAAGATCAATCAAGGTAGGGAATAAGCAGGTAAGAATTTCGCGTTTCATATGATAAGCAGAGGTCGTATTAAAGAATTTTTGAATTAAACGTTGATATTGGCTATTTGATTGTGGCACTGCTGCTGTGGTATGGTGGTGTCTACTTTCGGCGGTATGTAGCGACAATTCATCAGCATACCTTTCAAATCGTGTGGGTATGGACGTTGGCTGTCGAGACCGATATTGAAAATTTCCGGTTGTATCTTGTAAAGATTGCACAACATCTTGAAACTTTAAGTTATAACTTAGTTTACTGTATGTTAAGCATCACTATCTATTTACCTCAATAGCTGAAAATAATGAAGTTCTAATCCGTAATTTGGGGTGTATAGTGTTTCTAGAATGTATCAACTCTTGATATCCTTCTGTTTCAAATCCCTCATCATAAAGTTCCATTTCATTCGCATCATTGTTATAAGCATCTGATGTATCATAGTTTCCTCTAATCAAATCATCCACATCTCTACCATTCTCCTCATATTCTAAACGAGCTCTTTCCACCAAATTCAAATAGTTGGATCTCTTCTTCATGTAATAATTTCCGCCAACAACCACACATACGTAAATGGCATAAAACAAGATCAATAGAATGGATTCATAAAGGTGTATGAGACCATCCGAAATGATGAGCATCACAAGTAAGATAGCACAAGCAAAAAATGAGACATCTCTTATGAAACTAAACTTTTTTGCCCTAAATGGTTTGATAGCACACATCGATCTATGGTATACACTTTAGTACTGATCATATCTGGTTGTATATGCTTATTACCCTGCTACTACACTAACAATAAATGAAGCTGCTCCAATCAATTCACCCAAAGCAAGTGAACCCAAGTTTGAATGCATAGCACTAAAAGTTGAAAACAAATCAGGACTACCATTACCAAAAGCCAAGAAAGTAACACCAGTCTATTTCACTTGATTCATTCAATCTCTTTCTCTTTATATACATTTTTTTTTTACCAAACTTTCAGACAAGTGTAATGCTGATGCAATTGTTTGAAGATTTGGACCTATTATTTTATATATTAATGCGATATACTAATGTAAATATGAATACAACTTACAAAAGAAGTCTGAAGCAGCTATTCCAACAAATCCAAATAAAAATAACAACCAGCAGCACTGATGTGACATTGAATATAACCTTGGTATTTTTTTTTTATCGCATTCTAATGTTTGCTTACCATTAAAATGAAAATTATGGGTTTTGCTGAGGAACAATAATACCATTGTATATAGTTAATTAATCCTGGTGTGGCATCTTTACAATATTCAAGGACATAGGCACATTGATCTAATTGCAAATGAACATTGTCACACTTTTAACGATTAATTGAATGTTTCTCATATAATGCTATCATCGAAGGCATACCTTAGGTTCATCACGTTTAACAAGGTTGTTTGTATGTGAGCTTTTCCAAGAATATGTTATGCACTGTGATATGAGTAGAACGGATAATATTAAGACTGTATGTCTATCAAGTGCCATGGTACAAAAAGAAAAGAACAAATCAGTCTATGAAAAGTTGCATTGAAAATTGAGTTTAATTCTCAGCTGCTTGTGAGTGTAAAAACTATTTATCCTTTTTTTTTATGGGGTGGATAATCATAGATAAAGATGATATGGCGAAAGCAAGTATGACAAGCCTAATTGTAGTCTAAATACATTCAATGCGGCCTATTTTAAGCTAAAAAGCCAATAATCTATTAATATCTATGCACTAGAAAAAAAAAAAAAGATATTTTCTGTTTAAACACAGGATCAATTAAAAAACAAGGAATTTTGTCTACTAAAAATGCTTGTAACTCTCTTTTTTTTTTCCAGTTGTTTCATCATTGATTTAATTTTTTTTTTCCGTACATTTTTTATATCTTCTTTCTTTCCCGTCCCTGTCTATTTTAATAAGCTCTATGGAATCTAACTATAAAGAAAGGTAGAATGCACAAATGTAATAAATAAGAACAAGCTGTTGACTATGGTTTTATAGATTGAAGTACTTTCGTTCAACATTGACTATACAGGATGATCATGACGAGACAACAGCTATTATAGACATGAAAACCTTTAGAGAAGCTTGCTTCTATGGTATGCACATATACACAAACATACATTGAAGGTGGCGTTTACTGATATATAAAAAGGTATACCCGATGAACCTGGCTTACGTTCAACAGCATGGAAAGTACTTTTAGGCTATCTACCACCAGATAAAAGAATGTGGACAAATATATTGAAAAGTCAAAGACTAAATTATTATGTAAAAAATAAAAACATCTATGATACACATCTATACTCATCTAATAATAATAATAATAATAACAATAGAATTGGGTAAAAGATTTATTGCAAGAACCAACAGAAGAACCTCCATCTGATGGTGATGTAAGTAGCAGTCTATATATATATATATAAGTGTGTGTAAATCTTACTATATCTGATAGCCATTAAATGATGAAATGGATTCAAAATGGTCTAGTTATTTTGCTGACAATACTACCTTGGAACAAATAGATAAAGATGTTCGGCGTACTTTACCAGACTTTGCATTTTTTCAGCTGCATGTACCAGCCAATCCACTCAACCCACTCTCTCCACCTACTAAGCACTATACAATTGAAGAGTATGATACAGATCTTTTATGTCCTACAACCATACCTGAAGAGCAACAAATAGATACAAAAACAAGACGTTTTTCATTTGCATTAAAAAATAGACCGAGATCATCCTCTGCAGCATCCAGAAAATCATTAAAACTAACCAGTACGACTACTGCTCCCAACAGTACAACCATAGCGACCACTGGCACAACACCCACAGTCAAGACAAGAGCAAGATCGGATTCAAAGAGTTCTGTACGTTCGTTTTCTTCAGGCATCATTGAAAGTGGAAACGAAATCATTTCAACCCCTCGCAACTTGGTTCGCAAACTATCCAGTGCATTTATCAAGTCCAATTCAAGCAGTTTATTACCCAAATTTGGCAAAAAGCATACATTATCCACATCCACTCAACCTATCTGTCCTTACATTCCTAATCGTCGCTCACTATTTAAACGTATTGCACACTTGACAGATGAGACTGGAAATAGAGAACATCAGCCGATTAGTGATCATAGTGTGGATTATCACTGGGAGGTGATTGAACGTATCTTGTTTATCTATGCTAAATTGAACCCAGGCGTGGGATACGTTCAAGGGATGAATGAGCTTTTGGCGCCAATTTATTATGTTTTTGCTGCTGCTTCCTTAGAAGAGGATGCAGAGTCTCAAGCGTATGCAGAAGCAGATGCCTTTTTTGTTTTTACAACACTCATGTCTGATGTCAGAGATCACTTTGTGCGATCCTTGGATTTGGATGCCAGTATGGGTATCAATGCGACCATGTGGAGAATGAGTCAGCGGCTGTCCTGGTTTGATCGTGCATTATTTCGTGATTTGAGTAAAAAAGATGTCAAAGAACAGTACTATGCATTTCGGTGGATCACTGTCTTGTGTTCTCAAGAATGGGACTTGCCTGATGTCATTCGTTTGTGGGATTCTATCTTGGCTGATCGTGGTATGCAAGAGGAAGAGAAAGAAGGCGAAGGACGATTTGAATTTTTATTGGATTTTGCTGTGGCAATGCTCATGTAAAATAATGATTGTAATGTGTAAAAAATAGAAAAACTTACGTCATGTGTGTAGATGCATTCGACAAGACCTTATGAAAGGTGATTTTGCTGATAACATGCGTATTTTACAAGTAAGCTTTTATATACGAAAAGATGAATTCAAAAATTGATTACTTGTAGAATTATCCAATTGATGATATACAAGTCGTTTTTAACTCTGCCTATGCTATTCGAGAAACAAGGTTACAAGCGGTATTATCTGGCAAAGTGATACCAGGTGTAGCCAATGATAAAAGAAACAGCGGGCTATTCAATGCTGATTGGAGCGATACATCATCCATGTCATCTAACAATTCGAGTCGTCTGAAGAAGTTAAGGGACACCACCGACATGGCACGAGCAAGTATTGATTCATTACGTAAGGGATCTAAAGATTCACTTGATGAAATCTTTAAGCGAAGTCTGTCCATTACACGCCACAGTCTAGATGATTTTGAAAGAAAACGAGCATCCACAGGAGATATGGTGACCAGGAGTTTATCTCAAAAGTTGAATTTTGCAAACAATTTAGCAGCCAAGGTCGTTAGAAGAACTGCTTCTGTTCGCTCCTCACCTCAGCAAGATCAAATTCACCGAGACTGGCTTCTTGCTAAACAATTGGATGAAATAGAAAACAACAATAGCAACAGTAGAATGAATCGACCCAACAATTTACTCAATCGATTTTCACAAATGGTTTCCAATCACCCTGTTAGTCCATATCGCACTGCTCCACAAAGGCAAACAAAGCACGATCCAAGTAATTTAGATACAGCAAGAACTTATAGAAGTTTCGTTTAAATAATATTTATATAATTTTGTACCATATATCTTTCTTTCTTTCTTTCTTTATTATGTACTCTTTCGTAATATAATAAATAGAGTTTTCTTTTTTCTTTTTTCTTGTTACTATTGTACATCCAATGTATTTATTTCTGTACAACCATAGTGCTTTTCAACAAACTTAATCTTGTTGCTTGATCCATCCAAAAAAAAAAAAAAAAAAAAAGCCTTAGGAATAAGATATTGTATTATCATTACTTATTCAGACACTTCTCTAAAACATAAAGATTCAATTTTCAAAATTGACTTTTTGTTTATTCAAGTGTTATGGTGTGATATTTTCTTCTTTTTTTTTTTGGTATTGTGTAAAATATATAAAAGGATGCCAGCAATATGTATAGTAAGTGTTATTTGGAGATTTAAAAGATTAAGTCAATAAGTTGAAGAATGACTATTAAACAAGGGACAAGATTAGCTTTCAAGATGAATGCACACTATACAAATCTTACCACCACCAAACATAGCAAAGCAAAGGAGACCGATAATCCAATAAGAATAGTTGGTCTTTGAGATGCTCTTTGATTGCTATGTCAATAATTTAGAAAGAATGTTTTGTTTTTTTTTTTAATTTAGATAGTTACCTCAGCAGCCTTGGAAGCAACTTTGTGATTAATAGCTCTGTTCTTGTATAAATTGTTCTTTTGACGTATAGTAGGAGCAGTTGCCTATAAATTACTTTGTAAATATATCAATTGAGATATAAATATCGTATTACCATTTTGTAATGAAGGTAGAAAGTGGAAAAGAAAGTGAATAAAACAAAAGATGCACCACTCATTTAAATTCTCAATAAGGAACGAGGCAGATTCTCATTGGTTTAGAAATTATAAAAACTCAGCTGTTTTCTGTTGAATCTTTAAGCAGCCATCATCATTTAACAACTTAAAAAACACTGGATGGAAGGCTCCTCTGTTTCTCTCCTTTTTTTTAGTAGCTACTTCATTTAATTCAGATGCTTTACCAGAAGGTAATCCTTCTGATACTGACACATTGGTTGCCTCTTTACCGTTTTTGTTTTACCGTACCCAGATAGGAAAGATCGCGTCTTCTTTGGCAGCAAACAAACTTTCAATGCCTCTTTGGACATATGAAAACAGCAGTAGTATGTCTCTTATTAACATGAGTTCTGGTGGTTGATCCAACTGGCATGAAATAGCAACATTGGTAAACCAAGCGTCAAATTTCATTTCGTCTGGATATTAGCTAAATGTTCATTAGCCTATTTAGGAGCACTTCTTTGAACAAGAAGGTATTGAAAATTGATGATAGATGAAGAGGACAACATTTTATATATTGTTGTCAATAAGGTAATTGATAAATCAAAACATGCATCGAGGTGTAATTGCTGCAATTGATGGTTGTTTAAAGAATTCGCTGATTGACTGTTCTTTTGTAGACAATGATGTACAAGGTATTGTTCCATACGATGACAAGTTTAAGAAATTCATTCAAGCACAAAAGGACAATGGCTTCAAAACTGTAGGGTACGCCCAAAAATCACCAGGAAAGAAAGATAAAGAAAAGAGAGCGAGGTTGTTGAGAACGATGATTGACAGGTTGAGGAGTCGATCTTTAATAGACAAGGCTTCTGTCTCGCAATTTTTCTTGGCCAGTGAGACTTTTGATAAACGAGATATCAATGACGATGTCTTTGAGGGAGCAGATGGCTCCACAAGAGGCAATACATAAAGATGAATTAATATGATGCTCTGCTTTTTAGATCTTTTGGAGTTTTTAAACTCTTCCGAAATACAAGTGATGTTGTAGAACAGTAACTGATTGTAGTTGGCATTGATAAATATAAGTCTTAATACAAGATCACAATTAAAATAAAATACAAGTTTATTTAAATAAGATTATACAATCAACTCCAATTAAACATATGCTTTTAGAATATGTATTGTATTCATGAGAGTTCTTTGATAAGAAGAAGTATCAACTAAAATAACCAAATCCAATCCAATGTCAGGAATATTGCTCATCTTTCACATCATTGAAATAGCGTGTAAAATAACGTTATTCAAATCAGTGAGGAATTCCCAGAATAAAAAGATAATCTATGACAGACATACAAAAGAACAAATGAAAAGCTTTCATAACCATAATTAGTTCAAGATATCTTTTTTTTTATATCTCTGCGGGAAAATCCAAATGTAACCCTCTTCTGCCGCACCCACAGTGTCGCAATCGAATTCTTCTTTACACCAATCTTTTACACCGAAAGGATACTATGTGAAACTCCTTTTTTCACCCAGCTCAAGCCACAAGAGGCCTATCCTCAGCATCATTTGGAATTTCACTGCTTACTTTCTAAAGAGTTTCTAGACAGCACTCGTCTGCCAAAGATGACAATAAAATGGGACGGATCGATTAAAAGATTACCTCTTGGCAGCTTATGGACTGATTACCCTCGTGTTCCTTTTGCGGCAGGGACGTGTGTTTGGAGCACAAAGTTCTTCTCATAAGACCTGCACTACGTTTTGGTGTATTTTCCATCATAAACTTCTAATCCAGTCACGATGGCACTAGTTGATACCTGATTCCAAAACTGATGACCATTTCTTCTGATCTTCTCCTTTCAAACAGCCTTAGTGGAGTACCTTAGCTTACTGTTTCCTATTCTGTCCTTCAGATTTAATGCCATCTCATCTGCAACCCGTCCACTTCGCCCCTCTTTCTCTTCACGAATACCTCCCTATAACAGGTAATGGCATTATTGTTTGGGGGTATTCTCTGTCCATGGAAGGCTTACTGGAGATGTATTCTTGGTGACTTGCCTCTTGGGCCTAACGAAGCTTGTGTCCGTACAACACACATGCTTTGCCGAGTTCATGATGAAGACCAGTTTGCAAAAACGCGTTCCGTACAACTCTCTGCTCTGGACTATTTCTTTTGAACATGAACTCATTATGTATCCGCCTATGCTCCATTTAAGCTTTGTTTCAAACATAATGTTTATATCATGCATGTCATGCGACGGCATGGGAACAACATTTATAAAAAAAAAGAAAAGAAAAGTGTTTGAAGAGAGAAATTCTGTTCCTAAAGGTACTATGTCTAACCATGATTGAAGTTCAATGAGACACAATGAATATGATAGATCACATATTATAAAAAGAGAGTACATGTCTGCCCATCCTCCTTCTTATTCGCCAAAGCTCAACCCTACTGAACATTTCTGGTCTATTTCAAAGTGCAAACAAAATAAGTTTAGTGATGTGGAAACACTCAGTTCAAGGAATATTGAAGCCAGTGAAGCTGTGTTTTTAGAGTATCTTCATCATTTCGATCAATATTCTGTAAATTAATGTGAAAACTGCTTAAATAAACGCCTTGTATACATGCATTGCTACACCTGCATTACGTATGACTAAATGCGCATGACCAAAAGTATCTAACAAAGTGGCCAAATTATATGATTCTTTTGGCCAATTTATCTTCAAAAAAAGTGATAAAACTTTCTTTGTTGGGTCAATTAATCTCTAAAGTTCAATCATTATTTTCAAAAAATCATTCAAGTAACCACTGTGATACAGTCTGACAACTTTGCTTCGCATATCAAGAATTATTTAGCGCGTAATCTTTTTTTTGTGAGAAAGTCATGCACGTAGCAATTGATATAAATAAGCTGTGTTGATTTTGTTATTTTATTCTTTTTCTTTAATAACTAAAATGAAAAAATTAATTCTCATTTATTTAATTACTGCTTTGCTAATCTCAACAAGTTATGCTGGTCTTTTAGCTTATGGAATTTGCCAAACAGGATGCAACGCTCTTGCTGTTGCTTGCTATGGTGCAGCAGGATTCACTTTTGGCACAGTCACTGGAGGCGCAGCGGTTCCTCCTGTCATCGCAGCCTGTAACTTAGCTTTGGGTACTTGTATGGCAGGTTGTGTCGCAGCCGGAGCTGCTCCTGTACCTTGATTGAATTAAACCACCTTTGCTTCGATATACTTGATAGTTATCAAAAAACTCTGATTAGTTTTCTTATAGCTTGTAAAATAAAGCAAACTTTTCCTCTCTCTACGAAAAAAAAAATTAGCGCTTTTCTATGCAATGATTTTTCAATATTTTATCAATACTAGCAGAAACAATGCTATTTGAATAAAACTGCATGCTTTATTAATGATTAAGTCTGAATGCTGTCTTCTATCATACAGAGTATGATTTGATTCGAAATGTTTTATTTATTTCCAAAATTTGACATAAAAAAGTCTAAAAAAAGTGAGTTTTATAGATACATTATGATACCACGTCCTTATTTCATAATGCTACTGTAAGGCTTTATTAATTTTGATTGGATAACTTATTTCGCAGTATAAATTTTAAGGCTTTCAAATCTTTATTTTTTTTTTTTTTCTTGGTTCTTTTTATTAAACAATGTCTAGACATAGAGCAGTTAGAAACCTTGACGTTGACGGTATAAAAAAGAAGCAAAGAGTTGCAATCAGCACAAGCTTACTTTAGTGATAATTCTAGGTATTCTCGAAGAAGACTACTATCAAAGTGAATCTGAAAATGACTGTAAAAATAAAAGTCTAATTTATAGATTTAAGAGAATGGATTGATTTATATAAATAAATAGTTGACGAATCTGAATTGACAAACGAAGATCTTGATTTATTGGATGAAGGCTTAGAATATATTGAGAGCGTTATTGGTGAAAATAATGGAATATTAAGTAGTCGACAGATCAAAGAAGCCTTATGGTATTACTATCTTAATAAAGAAGAGACATTAGAATGGGCTTTAGGTATGTCTGAACCACAGTGCAAAGGAAATCTTTTTTTTTAACAAAAAGCCATAATTTTTAGACGAAATTTCTAAAGCAAAGGCACTAGAAGAAAAGAAAAAGTTGAAAGAAAAAGCCAAAAAAGGTAAAAAAAAAATAAAGTTACATGTACAAAAAGAAGCGGGCCATTTCTTTCTCTCTCCATTTATTCCCGTTAATTACCACAACAAAAAAATTTGCTTTTATATTAGCTTTCATACGCCAAAGTAAAGACAACAGCCCACCTAGAAACAGCTCAGAATAATTAAAACAAAAAAAAAGAGTAATCGATTACTAAACCAATTCAAAATTTATTTCAATACTGCATCACTCACACAAAAGAATTTATGCAAAACTAACAACTTGGCTTACTACGATGTTTGGACCACATTTACAGTACTAGAATCTGCTAAGCATGCTACTGCTACTATGCCAATAGCAATTAAAAGAGGATATTCCACTTTGTGTTTCGCTGATGCTGCGGCTCAATTCTTATTTGAGCCTCAATTCAAAAGCTCACTTGTTCGAGATGTTCAATTCTTGAACAGTTCATGTTTTGTAAAAGATTCAAATAGTACATTTTTATTCTTCTATTTGCACTGAACCCACCAAGTCCTGATGATAATGTCTTTCAACTCAACATCGACGCGACAAAAGCTCAAGCAAAAGCAAATCTCTCGATTCTTTCCCTTTCCTTTATTTCTTTTCTATCCATTTGTGGATAGAAAAAATTATTACAACTTTATTCAACAATCCATGGCCCGCTTTTAGTTTAGCAACACTAACTTGTTTTTTTTCGTATAGAAAAGAAAGAAGTCAAATCAAATAACAACCCCGCGGCCAAATCAGCAGTCAAACCAGCGGCCAAACCAGCGACCAAACCAACCGCTAAACCAACAGTGAAAAAATCAACAGGAGATGAAGTAGAGTTTTTGTCTGATGAAGAAGAACTTGATCGAGATATGAATGCAATGGGTCTAAGTGAAAAAAAGAAAGAAGCACCAGAGCCATTGGCCAAGATTCCAAACTCGAAACGTATCAACATTATGGAAGAATATCAAAAGAGATCAGGGGAAAAGTCAAAACTCAATGTGATTTTCATTGGTAATACATCGATAAAGACAAATGGACTTGTGCTAACCTTGCTGTCATGTAGGCCATGTCGATTCTGGTAAATCTACAACGATAGGCCATCTCTCCTTTCGATTGGGTCACGTGGATGAAAGAAAGATGCATAAATTAGAAAGAGATTCACAAAAAATCGGTAAAGGTTCATTTGCCTATGCTTGGTTATTAGACGAGACAGAGGAAGAAAGAAATCGTGGGATTACAATGGACATTGGCACCAATTACTTTGAGACTCGCCACCGTCACATCACCATTTTGGATGCTCCTGGCCATCGAGACTTTATTCCCAACATGATCTCTGGCACGGCACAGGCCGATGCGGCGATTTTGGTTGCTCCCGCCTCAGGGTTTGAGGCCGGATTTGAGGCCGGAGGACAAACAAAGGAGCATGCGATCTTGGCCAGAAGCTTGGGTGTACAGCAGGTCATTGTGGCAGTGAACAAATTGGACTTGGTTGGATGGAGTCAAGAGCGGTTCATGGAGATTAAAGACAAGTTGAGCACCTATTTATTGCAGATCGGATTCAAGAAGAGCAACTTGTTTTTCGTACCCATCTCGGGTCTGACGGGAGAAAACTTGGTCGAGAAGAGTGCCATTCCAGAGCTGACGAGCTGGTACCAAGCTGGCCCGTCCTTGATAGAACAGATCGATCAGCTTGAGCCACCGACGCGTTTGTTGGATAAGCCATTGCGTATGCGAGTGGCTGATTTCTTCAAGGGCGGTATTGGTAGCAGTGGAGGTGTGTCTGTTGCGGGACATATCGAATCTGGGTCTGTACAGGTTGGAGAACAAGTGATGGTTGTACCAGGGAATGAAATGGGTTACATCAAATGTAAGTTGCGCCGAAGGAAATAAAAAGGACGAATCTTAATGCATCATAATAGCAATGCAAGTCAATGATGAATCAACCAATTGGGCAGTAGCAGGAGACTCTGTCTTGATGACCTTGGCTAATTTTGATATTATCAACTTGAGGTAATGATGAACAAGTAACTTTATAACAAATATTAACTATGATGAAAGTAATGGGTGTGTTATTTGTACCGGGTCTAATCCAGTTCCTGTGACGAGTATATTTGAAGCACAAATTGTTGTATTTGACGTTCGCATTCCATTAACACTTGGATATCAAGTCGTACTTCATCATGGCAGCTTGGATGAACCAGCGTCTATTATCAAATTAGTTGAAATATTAGATAAATCAACTGGACAAGTAGTAAAGAAAAATCCAAGATGTTTAACGAAAGGAATGACAGCCAAGATCCAAGTGAAACTATCTCAACGAGCCATACCTTTAGAAACCTTCAAAGATAATAAACAGCTGGGTCGTATTATGTTACGTAAAGGTGGTGAAACAATAGCGGCTGGTGTGGTGACTGAGGTAAGATGAATACATTGCTCTATGATCAAATTCTCATGTAGTGTGTAGATATTGAGCTTTGAATCCTAGATCTAACTAATAAAACGTCATTATTATCAACCATGTATTACAACTGTGTTACTTTAAGAAGGTCAATGTGTTTCTGTCTGTCAGACGAGTGCTGTTTCAAAAGTCATGTGATTAGAAGCATAGAGTGTATTTAATTCATACAGCTTTGTTTGCTTTTCTTTTTCTTTTTTTTTTTCTTTTCAAACACAGTATGGGTAATACTTGTAGTGATGAAAGCAACCATCATTCCCAACAAGAAGGTTAGCTTATTATTTCCTTGAAAGAAATTAAACAAAATTATAGTGAATTTATCCCAATTCAAAATAATAAAATCCATTGGTCAAGGAGCATTTTGCAAAGTACAAAAAAAAAAAAAAAAAAAAAAAAAAAAAAAATAAAAAAAAAATAAAAAAAAAAATTAATGATAAAGCGTAGGTTTATAAAGTGCAGCATGTTCAAAGAAAGAAATTATACGCTTTAAAAGTGATTAATAAAAAGAAATGTGTTGATATGAAGGCAGTCTATAATGTGATTCGAGAAAGAAAGATATTAGAAGCCTTGGATCATCCATTGATTTGTAACATGCGGTTTGCATTTCAAGACACTTATTCATTATTCATGGCCATGGACTTGATGTAGTAAATCAAGAATGAAAGGAATTAGGAAGGCTAATTTACAATCATAGGATGGCTGGTGATTTGAGATTTCATATAACATACAATGATAATAGTGAAGACATAATTCAATTTTGGATATCAGAGCTTGTATGTGCAGTTAAATATTTACATTCACAAGGTATCGTACACAGGTAATTATTTATTGCATGCACACAAAAAATTATATTAAATAAACAATAGGGACATCAAGCCAGATAATATTTTAATGGATCAAGAAGGACATATTCATCTAAGTGATTTTAATATTGCTTCACAAATACATTCAAATAAACCTTTAACGTCTTTATCTGGAACAGCTGCTTATTTTGGTAAATGATGACCCACTCCATCTTCTTTTCTAATACTCACCTCCTCTTATACTAGCACCAGAAATGTTTAAAGGAAATGGCTATAATGAAGATATAGATTGGTGGTGTGTGGGTGTTACGTTTTATGAATGTGTTTATAAAAAAGTAAAAATACGTTTGTCAGGATATGCACAATGCCTAATTAAGTTAAACAGAGACCATGGCCCCACTGCAATAGCATGGATGAATTAAAACAATACATAGTATGCAAGCCAATACCCTATCCTCCATCTAAAAATGCTTCATTCAATTGTATATCTGCCTTAAAGAATGTAAGTAAAAAGTAGATGGACTAGGGATAGTTGCTCATAGAAAAAAAAAAGTTTCTAGAAAGAGATCCCAAAAAGAGATTGGGACACGGCATAACATCTGGTTGGCACAAGATCATGTCTCATCCATTCTTTAAACCTATTGATTGGTACAGTTTGGATTCCAAACAGTGTACACCTCTTTACAAACCTCCAACGACGAACGATATCACTCACATCGTCACACAACTCACCAACGACCATGACGACAGTGATGATGGCGTCCTGGGATGGTGGTTGTACAAGAAGAAAAGAAGAGCAAGTGACACACAACAGAATAGGCGGAAAAGTCAAGATTTAAAATTGCTGGAGGAAAAGTTCAGGGTGTTTGATTATACGGTGTTTGATGAATATGAAGGCTTTCTGGATGAAAAACGCATGACGGTCGGACCACCCCCTCCTTGGGTGAAACCAGCTTTCCCAGGCGCGGATAATGGGAAGCTGTTGCCTGTACAGGAAATCTATCTGGAACACAACACGGTCTTGGATGTCTTTGGTGAACAGGGTAAAAAGATGATACGGTCTTGGTCTGTTGATTATTGTAAATAAAGTTTTATATATAAAAATGTTTATAATTTCTTAAAATCTATTAAATTCCTACATTTCAATTTATAAAGTTATATCAAAGGGCCGCCTAGGGCTTTTCTCCTCTTTGTTTGTTTTTATTTCGAAAAAGCAGGAGTAAATGAACTCTGGAAAGAAGGGAGAAGTAGATGACGTTTTATATATAAAATAAATATTTTCTTTTTTTCTTTTTTGTAACTCTCTAACGATGAAGGTATATACCTTTCTATCACTCTTCACTTTGATTTACTTACCAATCGTCTTTTTAGTTTCTTTTTTTGTTTTTATTCAATTGTCTTGCTTCACTTGCCCTTGCAGACAAAACCTATTTTGAATTTCCTCTTCAAAACTCTATTTACAGCCGAGGAGATACGATACAATTTCTAGCAAACGATATCTCTCATGATGATGATGTTACTGTTCGAATCAGTTTACATGAAGCTTCAGATGATAGGTAAATAAGAGTACCATTTGATATCTGTATTCATTTCAAAAAAAAAAGTCTGGTTAAGGTTTTAGGAGATTTCACTGGTAAACAAATCTCTACAGGTGGCGATGATTTTGCTTTCACATGGTTGGCTGATGTTCCTGATGGTCAGTATTATGTTGAAGCAAAAGAGTTGGAAGAGGAGGATGAAGACGATGACGATGATGATGAAGACAGTGATGATGAAGACGATGACGACAGTGATGACGATGATGATGAAGAGGATAGCAACAGAAGCTTTAATTTTGAAATTAATACTAGACCCTACAATGTACCAATGCATATTCAATACCAAATAGGAAGATTTCGTGTAGCAAGTTGGGGTCAAAATAAAGTGTAACATTCATTTTTTCTTAAAAAAAATTAATAAAGACCATTTGCACTGCTCTGTTATTCAAACAACACATACATTTACTGATCAGCACAACAAAGATGCCGTTTTCATTTTGACTATAATTAAAGTAAGTTGATGAATAGAATATAAAATTGGTCTGAGATTGACGTGAAAAAGAAGAAGAAATCATCACGCACTTTTAAGCTCTTGATTCCTTTTTTTGAAACATCTTGTCATGTCTGTTTATCTCTCTATTCGTTCAAAACATTATTTTTAAATCCCTTTTTAAGGGTGACTAATTAATAAAGCCCAAATAACTAAAAAGATCCTTGCTGAAATTAAAGTTTTTTTTTTTGTGATACAAGCTCATTGATGTCACTGAAAGTAATGCTACTACCGAAAAGCACTAAGCATTATGATATCGAAACAAATATGCTCTGCAGTTTGCTTTAATGCTCTGCAGTTTGCTTTAGCACTCTGCAGTTTGCTTTAATAGATCAGTCGAATACATCTTGGCTTGAGCTGCTATTTTTAATATCATTTGGATTTGTTATAGAAATATCCATGAGTCTTTATTTTAAGCAAACCTCTTATTCTATCGGTTAACCCCAACAAATGCGCTATCCCTTGCTTTCGTTTTTCTCGAATCGGAGAGAGAGATGGTTTCAGCTCATGTATACATTTGCATCATCAGTTCAGTGCAAGGCAGTTAGATAATTTATATGTCCATATAACTTGCCGTTTTCAACCATCATTTATCATCACTATTGCCTCCTCCCCATGAGAGAATACTCTTCTATTAGATATACTATGGAAAAGCCATGATGTTCAAGCATATTGGTTATTGGCATACTAATAGTCAATGACTTTTGTGATAGAACCTGGCCGAAAATTTTTTGGTGATGATCCAATGATTTTATGATCCGAATTTTCCTTTGCAGAAAATAGAAAGTTCTTTTGCCATCGATAGCTTCTTGCTTTTGTAAAAGGCATTTAGGGGAGTAATTATCTCTTTGATCTTTCTAATATAATAATTTTAAACTCGTTTACATGTACACAATCAATTTTGGCTTTGCAACAAAAAAAAAAAAAAAAAAAAAAAAAAAAAAAAAAAAAAAGAGCAGCTGGATTCAAACGCAGATAAATCCCATTTATTAAAACAAAATTTCTATTTTCTTCTTTCTTCTTTTTACATGATATAATAAATAACACCTTAACTATGGCAATACTAAAACCCGATAACAACAATGCTTGCTTAGAATCTTCAATGGTTTGGTTGGCTCTTTATTTCTTTTTAAATTTGGGTCTCACTATATATAATAAAGTTATTATGGCTATGTTTCAGTTCCCCTTTCCTTGGGCTTTAACTGCTATTCATACTTTATGTGGTACTATCGGCTCGTATATCTTTTGGAAGTTGAACCTTTTTAAACCATCCAAATTGGGTGAAAGAGAAAATATGGTTATGCTCATGTTCTCGGTTTTATATACAATTAATATTGCAATCAGTAATGTGTCTTTGTAAGTAACACAACAAAAGATCGTCTAATTCACTTGGACTAATCTTTTTTTTTTATAAAAGAAATCTTGTTACTGTTCCAGTAAGTTTCGCCTCTTTTTATTTTTTAGTATATATGCGATAGTTGACCTTTTTCTAGTTCCATCAAGTTGTTCGTGCCATGACACCTGTATTTACTGTCATGTTGAATGTGCTATGTTTGAAAAAGACATACTCAAATATGACCTATATTTCCTTAATCCCAGTAAATAGAACACACGCAATGATAAAATAACAATCATATTCAACGCGTTCTTTTAGGTTATTGCAGGTGTCGCTTTTGCAACATTTGGAGATTACAATTATACCGCCATGGGCTTTTTCTTGACTGTGTTAGGTACTGTATTAGCGGCCTTAAAGACAGTAGTGACCAATCGAGTACAAGTTGGTCGTCTTAAACTTCATCCATTGGATCTTTTATTACGCATGTCTCCCTTAGCTTTTGTTCAAACGATGCTTTACAGTTATTTGACAGGAGAGATGGAACTCGTACAGGAATATTATAGAACAAACATGAACTTTTCTGTATTTTGTGCACTGCTATTGAACGGTGTGATTGCTTTCTTTTTAAATGTTGTCAGCTTTACGGCCAACAAGAAAACATCGGCATTAACCATGACAGTAGCTGGTAAGCGAAGAGGATGATATTTGCATTTTGAATAACAATGAATACCGCTTGACAGGCAATGTGAAACAAGTGCTATCTATTATATTGGCTGTGGTTATTTTTGATTTAAGTATAACTGCAATGAATGGATTGGGCATTCTATTAACATTAGCTGGTGGTGCTTGGTATAGGTAGGAAGGATCATAATGAAATATATATTCTTTACTTATTTAATGAGCATAGTAATGTCCAATTAAATGAAAAGAATAAGAGTAAAATATTACCGGGGGATTCATTATTAGGAATCGATAAAAATGAAAATGAAATAACCAACATGAAATCGCATCAATAATTCACAAGAAAAAAAAAAAAGATAGCTTTGCATGCAACAATAAATATATATATTTTTTACCCTAGAGTCTTGACAAAGTAGAATAGAAAACAATGGGTTTAAATACTATTTTTGGAAATTTGTTTCATAAGGCTCATTGTAATTAACCTTGACTTAAATCATCTCAATAGGATGTTATACGATGCATGATTTAACGTTTTGGGTAAAGTAGCTGACTTCAATAAAGAATAAGAAGCCTAGAAAAACATAAAAAGGAATTATAAAAGAGCAGTTTGCCGAGCTTGAAGAGAATCGCTCTTTCGGTCTGAATTTCACTTTCTTCTTTTTGGCTGACACTTTGTAAATAAATTGTTCATCTTACTCAGGTACAGCTCAGTAGCCCTATGCACCATATTTCCAGAAATGTATTGTACCTACTTTACAAAAAAAAAATCGTGCGCAGAATCATTCCAGCAAATGTAAATGACGAATACTGTCAACTGTTCAAATTACTGGAAACAGAGCAGCATATGATCTTTGCTTATATTCAAAAACAAAGATTGTAGAAAACAGTTTTTAAGAGGTAGTTGTCAATCTCTAAAGATCCCAGCTGTAATTTAATATTTCAGGATTTATTCGCACTTAGACTATCTAATTATTACATCTACATTATCATGACAAGCGTACAATATATATTTTTTTTTGTTATAGTCATCTAGTTTGTACGGAAAGCTCATTGGCATCAATTCTTTGAGCCGACTCCTGTCTTGGACGAGATTGTCATCAATCAAACCCAGAAAGAATTATTGAAAATATCTGTTTACAATTATCTATGTTAATATCTTGTATTTTCGTGACAAGCTTCTGATAGAATTTCATGAAGTTGTATTTCAATTTTTGTAAGTTCAACGTTTGATAATTTGATTATTTCGGCTTGGTAAATGTCAAACAACTTGTAGGTATTTCCATCTTGTGAAATTTCAAAATGGGATAAGTTTTTATAGAGATTAAGGGTTGCTGCACTATTCAAATGTGTTGGAAGGTGTTTGCGAGTATTAGAGGATGGTGATAATTCATGGGGGGCTTCCCTTTCAATTTTATTAATTTCGAGTACCTTTGAGATGGAAGTTTACCAAAAAGCCCACCCCCTGATGCCTTCTGGATTAAGTAGCATTAGGTATATTTAGGTTACGCCTTTCTGCGAACAAGTCAACGTCTAAAAATTAACAAGGACGTTTTGTCTGCCTGTTATCCGCTAAGAGAACCTTTCTTTTTTATAGATATGCCACTTGCATAATGACCTTTTAATAATATAGTTTTGTCTTACAGCCTCTTTATTATGCTATCACATAAAAAACACTGATAACATTACAAGCAACATATAAAAGTTAACAATAACACAGAATTATAGTACAAATATTTATTAAAAAAACATGTTGAAATATTTATGTATTAATAATATTTAAATAAATGCGTTGAACATTTGATGATAGTTGTACTGTATTGCACTTTTTCGTTTACGGCTGGTGGAGGGAGAAACAACAGCACGCAAAACAGGCGATCTGAGCGACTCGCAGTGGTGGCTATTGGAAGAGAGAGGACGATGGTTGTTTTCCATACATTTTGTTTGAAAAATATGTACAAGGCGAAAGAGGTTATCCATAAAACCCCAAAGCAAAGGGATTTCCTCAACTGAGCTGCTAAAATACAGCTGGTCAAGTTCAGTCATTATACAGATTGTCATTTATATATTGAACCAAGTAAAAGACCACGCTGTTTCCTACAGCTTGAATAGCCAGACAGCTGCTCAATCTATAGAGGTCGATCGCATTTTTGCTAAATACACCTAGGCTAACCAGACCCTTATTGATCTTGTGGGTATTGACTTGCTCTGTGATGGGCTTTACCTCTATGTACCCAATGGTGTTTTTCCCAGAAGTTATTACGGCGTCCGGATGGCTTCTTGATAATCTTGTATCATATTGCGACTCGGGGTTCATACAGTCAATAAAGTCCACCTCAACCTGTTTGCCATCCTCTTTATGATCAAAGAGGCCTTGGAGTATTGGCACCAAAAACCTTGTAATCAGCTTATTCTCACTACTCTCCGGGGCACACTTCAAAGCCGGTAGTGACGCCAACAATCTTGGGATCAATAGAAGCAGCCTGCTTGTAATTGCGTCTTTATTCAAAGACAACTGCATGTAGCGGATGCTTGCTTCTGTGCTGGATATTTCTTCGTCACTGAGGAGATTAAATATCCAGATGGCATCCAAGAGTACATCGGGGGGAATGAGCCTTGCATCATACCAAGTGTCCTCGACTCGTTGAGTGTCTTGGCTGGGATAAACATGTTGACATCAGGATGATTAACCCGAGTCAACAACAGAACAGAAGACAGCGAAAGCATATGCTGTACGTGCTCTTCGAACGTAAGGAAGGAGTGCTTTACATGAGAAGGTACAGAGTGTTGAAACTCATCAAAGGTTTGTCCAATGTTAATACCACCGATTATATATGTTTGAGCTCGGTCAATTGGACAGATATTGTCAGCAATAAATTGCTCCGAATCTTCAAGCGTTGCAACTGGCTCCAAAGAAGAAGTGGTGGTGAGGGTAGCGATGTTGCTAGAGCTGATTAATGAACCAGATGATTCATTATTATAGCTAATACTGGTTGGTGTTGACTGTGGGCCAACAGGACTTTGCCATTGTTGTCTTTTCTGCCAGCAACAGGAAGAGCTGCGGCTTGATTCTCATTTGGTATATTTGTCTGACAGATGTTTCTTGACTTCTTCATCAAGTAACTACTTATCCAAGATGGCCTTGTGTCTAGCAGTTGCCTTTCTGCGGGAGTAGCTAATGAAAAAATCGAAAAAAGCGATGTGATGGTCGTCCAGATCGATGTTTTCATGAACCAGCATAGTTCAACTGGTTCTGGTTTGTGTGTTATCTCGTAATAGCAAAAGGCCACAACAAATCTTTTTAAATCATTCACTACTCTAAAGTATGTTGGGATATGACACTACTCCCTTCCAGGTCATAGCTACTTCTGGATTTAGATTCTTGAGTGCTCAATTGTGAATACGAGTGTAAGTGAAGCTCTGTTGTGTAATACTGAGCAAAGTAATATGTTATGGCAATGATTTAATTCGTAAAGGCATGTTATAAGAATGTGTAGGTAGCAACATGTAAAAGGTAACGTAAGGCGTTGAGATAATACGTAATGATAAATTGCAGTCACGGTTAATTTCTTGCTTGAATTGTCGTCACTTGAATTAGGCTCAATATCACGTTGTCCGCTTCGACGATTCCAGTATTTTAGTACTAGACAGTTGTCTTTTGATGTGCAGATTTATTCCAATAGATCTATATAATACTGTGAGTGATTTGATTAGAATTAAGTGTTTTACGTTTATTACCTTGAGTGTTTCCATGCACTTGGTTCAAAGGCGTCAATTGGGCCTTTTTTCCATTCGTGTCGCGGGATGTAATGGTATCATTTGTTCGCGATGACGTAGTGTCAAATACTTTATCCAAGCAACGTGCCATACAATTTGTTGACCATTTTTTGAATCAAACCCACTTTCACTTCCTGATGTTCCTGGCTTGGAGACTTTCTGGCGTATCCAATGACTGTGAAGTTATTTTTCTTGAGGTTCATGACATATGCCTAGTACTTTGGCAGATGCTCTGTAATTGATAAAGCAATGTCATTCAAATATTCATTTTTTAATGTCCATAAGACTCGATATCGAACCTTTGAACCGTTTTGATCCTTCAATACTTTTCGTTCCTGTTCTTGGTTCATATATGAAACTTTCTTGGTGTTGCACCACTTTATGAAAGATAACAACGATTTCTCATCAAATCTAGTTGTATATAACATAAAGAAAAAATATCCCTGGATGAGACTTTCTTTTTTATGTAAAGTGATTCATTCCATGGCTCAGTTGGGACATACACTTGATTCAGAAACTGAACAATCTGAGCATCGTGCACTATTTAATAGTATTAATAACTAATATATCTTCCTTCTAATATAGTTTCATGACTATCGCAATTAGAGTGGTAATCATTGCCTGAGAGCCTCTGTGTCTTTCAAGATGGGTTTTGAGTAGTAATTCTTGCCGTTCTTCTGGTGCTGGGGTTACAAGATCAACAGGCATCATCATGCGAGTAGTCATATTTGTGTTTTTGGAATTAACTATGTGAAGCGTGATCCAAGTTTTATGTTGGTTTTTATCCCTCACCAACGTTTTTTCAGTTTCGAAAAGACGAGATAACATATCTGGTAATACATTTTGAATACCAGGTCTGCGTATGATTTTGAAGTCGTTAGCCAATATTGTGTCTAACCATTGTATCATCATAGAATTGATGACAGGTTGAGTGTGGATGTAAGTAAGGGCTTTGTGATCAGTGTAAAGAGTGAAAGGATTGCCTCATAAAAATGGATGAAACTTCTTGAGAGCGAAAACAATAGCAAGTGGTTCTCGTTCAGTAGTTGAACAGTTCTTTTCAGATGTAGTCAAAGCACGAGCCATGAAACCAATATGACAGATTTGCTTATCAATGACCTGGTAGAGAGCAGCACCAATGAAGTAATTACTGGCATCTGTTGCAACATAGAATGGTTCATTGAAATCAAGATGATATAAGACTGGAGCAGAAGCAAGTAGCTGTTTAATTTTTGTGAATACGTCGTCTTGTTCTTGACCCCAAACCTTGCTGGTGAGTTTGCCTTCAAAACGCAGTTTATACAATGGATCTGTAACTTCGGATAATTGGGCAAGTATTTCCTAAAGTAATTTATCAGCCCTAAGAAGCGTTGAATATATTTCCCTGTGTATGGCTTTTCCCAATAAAGCGCGTTTGTAACCTTGCATGGATCAAGTCGATATTCTTTGGCATCAACACAAAAACCAAGTAGATAAAAAGATGTTTGAGCAAAGTGATATTTGTCAACATTCAGGATAAAGTTAACATTGGTGAGCTTCTTGATGACATTTTATACATGAGTGATAATTTTATTCGTAAGATTTAGAAAAAATGATAATATTATTCACAAATACAAGAACATAAGGAACATCAGCTAGAATAGAGTTGATCGCTCTTTGATAACGTGAAGCAATATGCTTGAGACCAAATGGGCAACCTTTGAACATGTATTGTTAACCTTGAATGTGAAGGTTGTTTTGACACGATCAGGTTTGTATATTTGGAAGCGATGAAAAGCTTGTCGTAAGTCTAAAGTAATGAAAATAGTTGAACCTTGAAGTTGATCAAAAATTTCATTAATTTAGGTATAGGTTGTTTATCATTAGATACCAAAATAGAATTCAGCAGACGTGGATCTAGTCATGGTCTATAACCTGTGAGATTCCCTTGTAAATCCTTTTTGGGTGCCAAAGTGAGAGGAGAATTTCATTCTAAACTCGGTGAAGCATATTCAATCATTTCATCTTTTAACCATGTATCAACACATTCTCGCATTACTGGCATCAGTTTGAGTGGAATACGGTAAGGTGATCGATAGGCTGTTTTGTTCTTTTCTGTATCATGATGAATAATTTATTTAGGAACTGTGCATTTTGATCGAGATCAGATTTGATTGCAGCTGTAAAATTAATTTGTTAATCAGTGGTATCATAAGGGGCATTATTTAGTCCAAGAGTATAATCAATTTTTTCTTTTACAGCTAAATTATTAAAATATTTAATTTATACATCAAATCCAAATCAATGATAGCATCTGTATTAAAGGAAAGTGGAAAAACTTCGAAAATATGTGATGTGTGAATGAGAGCATCATCGTTATTACCATAAATTAAGCTTAAAGCTTTAGAAGTTGTACCCAAACGTTTACCCTTATTATCGTTTGTGGCAAATATAATAGAACCAGAAACGTTATTGTTTATATTAATGTTATTTTTATTAGCAAATGTAATATCTATCGAGCTAAAAGAAGCACCAGAGTCTACAAGGACAAAGGCGTCGATGTTTTCTATAGTGATAGGTACATACAAAGAATGGCTAGTTTTCACTTCATTTTGTTTGCTAGTTTTTTCTTACAGTCATAGTTTGTAGGCAGGCTACTAAGATCTATGTCTATATTGCCATGGTTATACTCTTGATCATTCAAGTTGACAGCGGCAGGTGAAGGTTTGCTTCGATTGTGAACACAGGAGAAACGAGCAGAATGAAAAGTTTTAGTTGGGCCATTAAACCTCTCGACTTTATCTCTGCTGCATGTGGTGGCATGACCAGGATTCCATAGTATATTGGCAGAACATTTGTAGCAGTTTTTCTTACTTGATGTTAGTAGAGTGATCTTGGTGGTGGTAGTGGCGGTATTAGCAGTGGTGATCCTTTTGAGGACTTTACATTGTTCAGAGGTATGATTGCCTTTGCCATGAACAAAACATTTTGACTTAGGCTTGAATTGAGGTTGGCCTTGCTTGCTTAGACCACTAGCATTCTTTGGATTGTGTATTGACTTTTCAACACCACTCACAAACGAAATTGGGGTTGCAGACGATTGAGTTGTGATATTACGCTTTGTAACACCAGCAGTCATGGCTTCATCATTGCAAATATTTGAGATGACTGTACGAGCCTTGGCAGACACCTTATAAACAGAGTCTTGCTGATTCAAAGGTAAATTTAGCAAGGAGCGGGACACTTCCTTACACAAGGCGAGAGGCAAAACACGTTTGAACAAAACAGCAGCTCTAATATCATCTTGCCATTTTGCTGCACGCCTGATTCTTTGGAATCGGTCAGTAAAAGCCACAATCGACTCGTTTTGCTGCATTTTGATAGTCAGGAGTTGATCAATATTATTTAGCGTTTGAGCGGCATCTTGGATAGCGTACGTATTGACAATGATCGACCTAGCCTCATCCCAGTTCAAGCTTCGACCTTTTAGTGCCTCATTAAACCAGGATCTTTGGTCTCTATTCATTTTGATCCGAACCAAGCACATTCAGTGTTGATCAATTACAAGTCCATTAGAACTTACAATTAGTGTGAATGTGTCCAGAAGGTCTTCTACTGAGTCATGGACCTCTACATCCATTCTCCACACATTTCCAACCCATTGCCAAGTAGGAAGGCCATTAGGGATAAAATGATCAAAGCGGGTTGATGATTGGTTGACTAATTGTTGAGTTGCTTCAATATTAGGAGGGTCATAATATGTTTGAACTTCCAGAAGGCACTTAATACAATTCAAAATGTGTGATGCTTCATTGCGAAGGCTTTCCAACTGATCCATAGGTAAGTGATTAGATACACCTCTAGCAAACCTTTGAGATGCCTTTTGTAATTGCTGGCGAAGTATAGTCAAGGAATCAGTGTTAGCAGTAACCAGAGGATTTTCATCAGCTGCCTCCATCATGTCAGCATCGCTTTGGTAAGGTAAAACTGGTTCAATTGCTTCTTGACTAGATGTAGAGTGGGTATCAGCAGGAACCATAGGGCTAATACCTTGAGCATTGTTGATTGTGGTAACTTCTATAGGTAGGTTGTTTTGAATGGCCATTTTTGAAAAGTGATAGAGCAATAAAATTTAGAATTCGTTGAAAAAAAAAAAATAGGTTATCTTGTAAGAATAAAAATGCTACAAAATTCAATGAGACTTAAAAAGTTATATTTTAATATATCTGGTATTTATATTCTTTTCATGAAGGTTCAATTAATCCTTTTTAAGATACTTAAATTAATTATAGCTGCAATATGAAAATCTATTCCTGGTTATGCAAGTGGACTGTTTATTATTATTTCTTATGTAGATCTATTTTTCATTTATGTATCATTGCATCAGGAGTCATATCAAAACAACTTGTGTTTAGCTAAAAGAGTGGGATTAGTTATAACCGAATAATAGAGAAAAGACTAATAAATCTTTGAAAAACATTCACTACCCTAGTTTCTTGTAAATTGAATATAAATCATGTTTAAAGTATGCCGGGATACAACCTCATCAAAAGATTTAAGCAAGTGACCCTTGTGGTTTTCGTTTAGCTGGCCAACAATTCTGTTAGAAGTATGATTATTTTTTTAAAGATATATAACTCTCATACACCTGCTTTCGTTTGCGCGCAGTACCATAGTTGACTCTTGCTGCTTTAGCATCATGAATTTTTCTATTAAAAAATGAAAATGCTTTCTGCAGTTTTGGTCATCATATGTATTGTACTGCATACTTCTTTTTTTTTTTTTTCTAGGAGGAGCTTCTTTCGTTACAACATCATCGCAAGAGACATGCAATTCAATTTCAATTGTTTGGTTTTTGATAAACTTTCGCATAACGGCTAAACCTTTCAATTGGAAGGAATTTTCCTCAAAGTTGTTGCTACTTTTTCATCATCATAAAAAAATATTGTTGCGACCGTCTTTATGAAAGAATTGCACGCTCAAAAACTAATCTAAGTGTTCAAATGAAGAATATGATCAAACGTACTTCAACAGAGTGACCAAATCGAATTATTTTTTTGACCGATTGTTTTCAAAAATGAGCAATAAAATTTTCTTTTTTAGGTTAAACTAATCTCTAAAGTTCAACCGCTATTTTCAAAAAATTATTCAATTAGCGGTGGAATGACTGTATTTATAAAAAGAGACTAGCAGCGACTTTTTATATCATCCAATTAAACTCTGTTTTTCCCAACTTTCTTCCGATGGACCACGACTCAAGATATTACAAAGTTTAAATAAAATCAAAGTATACACACATCAGAGAGAGGTGTAACCAAGGTAGGATTGCAAAAGATGATATAAGGTTGATGTAAAAAACAAAAATTGTCATAAAAAAAAGGCTCTAAAAACATAAATAGTGTGATTAATTGCTCTTGACGATTTCGTAAACAATTTTGACAAAGCTGAACAAAAGGTCTCAAGGCATGATATACAGGGACGTGAATAATGAAAGTAGGGGGCGAAGATCGATTATCGATGACATGATTTCAGTTGACCATTATAGCATATACTAACAAGACGATCCCTGAACACATCTTTTACCCATTGCGATAGCACACAAGATACCGTGCAAGTACAGTATTTTATAAGTTACGCTTGCTATCAAGTTTAGTAATATAATAAATATCTTTTGCTCATTTATAAATCCTATGCTTTGCATTACGAACAAAGCGCTTGTCTTATTCGTCCATTTTTTGTCTATCGCTTTTTAACACCTACATGTACAAAATAAAATGGCGTGTTAGCCATGAATCATTACATAATGTTGTTGACATCGTTATAATATTTTCGCTTTAATTCATCATATATGGTCGTAGGCTTGCACAACAAAAAAGATTTTTTGAACAAAATACTCAGTGGCATCAAATTTTGCACAAGTTCGCTTTGAGTATAAAATATTACTAGACTGCTGGACCTTGAGATAGAAAGAGAGAGCTCTCTCTAACAATATACATCACTCTCAGAGCTTTGGTATCTCATAGAGGCTTGAAAACACATGGTTGTATAGCATGTGTCTATATCTACTATCCATACAAAACATATTGAACTTTACATAGATAAAAATACAAGAAGGCGCAACTCGAATGAACATAATTATAAAGCTATTTTTTATGTTATTAGTCCTATCAAATCTTTTTGTCTTAGGTAAATATTTACCCATTTGATAGATGTTTTTATAAATAACGTACCTGTATGCATTGTACTTTCATTGTATCATTTAGGAATAACAATATTTGGCAATTTAAATTCCGCAATTTATTTATTTTCTAAAAAAAAAGCAGGGATTGGCACAGTAAGCATTGAAAGTACAATATAATAAAAAAGGAAACAAAAAAGATCGCATACTTTGTGATACTTTTGATCATTGATAGTACAAGACAAGAAGAAAGGAGGATGAATTGAACCTGTTTTAAGACTGAAAAGAAGAAAGGGGAGAAAGGAAAGGGGGAGAAAGAATTGATGTTCAAGATACACACTTCTTATCCTTTTTTCTGTTTCTTTCTTTCCTTTGTCCCTTTCAGTGTATTCTATTTGTGTTACAAAACTTTAAAAAAAACTTTTTTTTATTCTCAATTTTTTCTCTTTTCTTTTTTTTTTTAATATCCACGCACACTTACAATTTATTTTATGAGAACATAATGTCTGTAAGGAAACAGTCTCCTTATGGTCCTTTTGTTGAATACGTTGTTTTACCAGCCATTAGAATAGGAGTTCTACTGCTATCCATATTAGCCATTGGATTCGGAAGCTGGCTCGAAACAAATGATCATATTGATGATTGTTCCTTTAAGAGTAGCATGTCACTACATCAAGTATTCCTTTATCGAAACATCACAAACAACATGACTACACCTGATTCAGTTTCATTTGGATTATGGAAGCATTGTTATATTTATGCTCTCAATTGTTCATGTTCACCTGCCAACTTAAGATATCAACCAGGTAAGGAAAAACAATGACATAGGTATGATATCATCTAATTCAGTGAGTAACAGATGTGTCTACTGTACTTCAAGTGGCTACCGAACATAATGCTACAGCACCCATCACAACAGCCACCTCATTAAGTCGCATCCTACCTCTCACGTTAGCCACAGTCTTTGGAGCCATCGGGTTCTTGCTCGGACTCTATACCAACAAAAAAGGAAAATACCTGTACCGCCGAATCATTGTCGGCCTCATCTTAGCCACAGCGATCCTGGTCGCCTACAGCTTTGGATACTCTTACCAACGTTATTTCCAAATGATCAAGGAGACCTGTGAAAGTACAGAGAATCATGTTCACTGTGCTGCCCACACTGTCCAAACCGAGGTTGTATTATTTGCGATCGCTTTGAGCTTTTTATTTCTCAGTCTCATCTTTTGGACCCTGGCTTCCTCCTTTTTTTCAAAGAAGGCGAATGATGCCATCCAGCGAGACGAAACGCTCGATTTGGCCGAGACCAAGGGCTCGCCAGTGACGGCTCAGACAAAGAGAAAGGTGTTGCCGCAAGACGAATGGGCCACATGGGGTGATGGAGCCATGTTTGATCCGGACAGGATTATTTGGGAGGAAGAAAAGAGAGGGTACGACCAGGACGGTAGTCGGGGTTCACCCGCAGAGGAATACCCTAAAAGATCCCGACCTAAATATCCTGAAATCTATGAAAAGCCCTCTCTGTCACCGCCACCGCCGCCGGTGGCCATCAGCAAACCTCACAGTCGACGTCAAAAGAGAGTGAGTCCGCCACGTTCGAAACAGAGCGAGCCAAGACGTCATCCGCAAGTGAGAAAGGAAAGTGACGACTCTGCCATGACGTTTGGTCACCGAACACGACGGAAATCCTCCTTGGGCTATTCAGACTGGGAGCAGCGGTATCAGACATCCCGCCTGAACCTGGGTGGAGGAGGCGCTCGAAAGACACCCACAACCATCTCGCCCCATCCTTCACAGCACGAGTCGAGAGGGTCCTACTGCATGACACCTCACTTTAACGACAGTACTGAATCCGGTTACTTTCCTGCCCAGCCGGACGACCGTAGAAAATCATCGACCAGTAGCCTGAACCCGGTGCTGAACACATCACCCAAGGTTGGCATAGAGCACCCGTTAAACAAGAAGGTGATTGTTGATAAACGAATTCAAGATTATTTTCAAAATACATCCACCCATGACCTTTAAAGCTGTAATTAAAAGATCCTTTTTATAAACTGTACTATTTATTAATAAATGTGTAGCTGCACTACAAAAACTGAATTTTCCTAAATGAATCACAATCTCCTTTTGCTTTATTCTTTCCTCCCTCTTTTCCTCTCCTTCCTCCCCTTCCCCTTCCCCTTCCTTCTTTTTTTTTTTTTTTTTTTTTTTTTTTTTTTTTTTTTTCAGGCAGGAATAGATGAGCGAAAGGATATAGAGTACGGGAGGCGTCGGTTACCCTACTTGAAGGTTCATAAGAGTTCTTTGCTGACCTTTTTTATCAGTCAATCAACAAAGGTATCAAAAGGTAGGGATACCGGCACAATGGCCTTTTATTCAAGATTGAATTATAACGTGTATGCTTCTTTAGATCCGTTTCCTCTTTATTCTTCTGTAAAAATCAGTGAACAGAAAAAAAAAGGAGTTCTGTGATCCAGCTCCCCCCCCCTCTCTCTCTTTTTGTCAAAAACACACACACACGGATTGTAAGAGTATTTCTATTTATTTGATACAACAAACAATAGCTCATTTATACTCTATTCACAATCACCCCAGGCTGAGGAAAGGAACAAGAACTCTACGGACAGCAATGGACTACAGACGATACTCAAACTCCAACGCTTCATCACCTATTCTCGCATCATTTTCTTCGATGTCTTGTATTTCATCCGCTGTCAATTTTGACCTTTCATGATTCTTTAATCCATTTTGTTTTTTGAGCAAGTATCTCTGAAGGAGGACGATGATGACAAAAAAAGAGATGAAGAATAGGTTGATCGAATGACCACGGACTAGATATAACAATCAGTTACTGCACTGTTGTTTTCATTAGTTACCATATCTAGGAGCGTCTGATTTCCTATAGATATTCGACCCAATCAGTCCTGCTGAATTATTAGCAGACACAGCCATGGCCGTGGCCACACTCTTTTTCATGTCTGGTGCGATATTACTCGTCAACCAGGCATTCACGATCGGATTGATCACGAATATGCCGGCTACAGCGATACAGGCACCCGTGTAGAGTTGAGGTCTTTCGATGCAGGTGACGAGCACAATGTATCCCACAAAGCAGATAAAGGCACCCCCGATGGCATGATAGGCTCTATCGTTCCGATGATCAGATGAATAAGCAGCTGCTATCATCTATTGAATCATTAAGAAATAATCTTGTCTTGATCTCTATTGTTTACCACTAATACTGCACATAAATAAGGTGGAGCTAATGTAAAAGGATGAATAAGACATAGATCATCTAAACGTGTTGTACCTGACATCAAGTTTGCCGAGAGCTTATCATCATAACCCATGCCTTTGATGATAGAAGGTAAGAAGCTATAGGAAAGAAAGATTGATATTGGATAGATAGGATAAACACAGCTTACTTTGATATGCTCGTGTTTGGAACACTACCACAAAAGAACATCAGCATATAAATCCATACTTTCCAATCCGTTAATGCCTTGAGCGCTTGCTTTTTATTAGAAGCGTCCAGGTCAGCTAAGGTCATGTGGGCATGACCGCCTGATTCATCCTCAAGTCTTGACACGGACAGTGCCCTTTCCTCTGGGGTTAACATGAACCAAGTAGAAGGTGATGTGGGCAAATAAAAGCTAATGGATCGTCTGTCAGTACGCTGATCTATCTTTATCTTATCACCTTACAAAGCTATGAAACTGACAAGAACAGTAGGAATACCTTCGATTAGGAACAACCACTGCCATCCAGTCATCCCACTCAACCCTCTCAACTGCAAGATACCAAAAGCAAGTAATCCAGCTAAATGAATCAAGATGAGCACACAATCCATCTTCTTATTCGTTTACCAAAAGCGTGAGCAGCCACAGTGGAACCCCAGAAGAGGGCGATACGGGTTGCCATCTCTGTCTTTTTGTAAAATAAAGTCAAGAAATAAATAACGCCAGGAAAGAATCCGGCTTCAAAAAACCCCAAGAAGAATCGAAGGACCAAGAGTGGACGATAGCCCTTGACGATCGAATGGAGACAGGCGATGGAACCCCAGAGGAACATGAGGAGTGGTAACCATCTCTTGGCTGTAAATCGTTTTAGGAGTATGTTGCTTGGTATTTGAAATATAAGAAAACCAACCTAGAGATTCTTGATGAATCATTCAACATGTTAAAAGATGATCTCTTTTTACATAAAAGATAGTAACACACGTATTGAATTCATCAGGCGTAATACCCACATCTTCTTCAAAGTTATCCAACACAGCATTACCTAAACTGGATCTATCCAAAGAAGAAAAGAGATACATAAAACTAAGAAATGGTAATAGTCTTGTATCTAATTTCTGAACAAGTCTTTTCTCTGCAAAGTTAACTTCAGATAATGTATTATCTTTATTCATTTAAATAAGAAGATTAAAAAATAAAATAAAATAAATGCATCCATTTTACCTTGATTAATCAAAAGACTGTATGTATCTGGCATTACTGTGAATAATAAAAAGAAAAAGGAAAAAGGAAAAATATTATGCAATCATCATCTGGTATAAAAAAGGATAAATGATATGGATTTCATTGGCTATTCTTATTTTTACTGTTCATACATTCCTTTGCTTAATTCAATAAACTGATGTCAATTGAAATAAGCCTAATTTGAATAAATATAGAAATTGAAGGGCAAATGTATACAAATGTATGTGTATGTGTGTACAATTCCCCTTTTATTTAGTTGAAAAATAATTTGGTTTTCAGTGTAGTACACAAGATGGGCATTGTCCATTTTTGAATGTATAAAAGAGAGAGAGAGAAAAAGTCACTGAGCACATTCATTCTTTCCCGCTTTTTTTTTTATTTTTTTATTATCATTATTTTTATTTTTTATAAATCAACCTTCTTCTTCCCTCTTACACTCCTTTAGATGTCTCCTTTTAGTTATCTTTTTATATCAAAAAATAGAAAAGTAAATTTTGAAATATCAGTGATAATAAGAGATTTAGTGAATGTACCACTTGTAAGTGGATATTATTATATCAATTGGAGATTAAAGCATGCATCCCATAGGACTGGTTCAACACCTAGGTTAGTTTTTACAGTAGATGATGCTAATCAAATAACATTTCTTTTAGTGTACCTATAAAAGATCATCAAGTAAAATGGAACTATCCTATAAATACAATGACAAAATTGGCAATTGATAAACATCAAATGTTGAATGATTGTGAATTGAAATTGGAGGTCTATCAAAAGGGTGGAAAAGAGATCGGTTCATTGAGTATTAATCTATCAGAATATGCTGGTTCTGGTGTAGTAACCGAAAGATATTTGTTACAAGATTGTAAATTCAATTCAACTATAAAAGTAAAGCAAAAAAAAAATATGTATTACTTCAAATATTAATTTCTTATTAGCTCACATTACGGATGAATACAAAATCCGATGTTTATCCTCAATTTCAAACGTAAATTATTCATCCACTATATAATTCGAACTCAGTGTATATCTATAGTCCACCACTGACAAGAAAACAAGTATTTAAAGATATTTCGACTGTTGTACGTGAAAGAACCGAAAGAAGTATAAACATTGAAAATTCGAATCATGCCTTATTAAAGAAATCACATTCTGTCATGTCATTAGTAAATGTAAAAAAGAAGCTTATTGTCATCATCTAACATTCAATAGCCAAAGTATTGTAAAATACAAAATAATACAATAGATGAACCTTCTCCTGTAGATTTAGTTGAACAATTATTTGCACCTAAAATACAAGTGTAACATTCACAACACATGCACCTATTTTATATCCATGAATAAATAATAATTTGTTACACTGCAAATCATTTGAAAATAAAGGGTCGGTGAAATTCGCTTGAAATTTGAAGTTTTACCAAATTTCAAACGGCACATCTCAAGCAATAAGGCGGGCTGCCATGAGTGTTGCGGTTGTCCCAAAGGCAAAACTGCCAAGGTTTTATGACGGTTGAGGTGAGCAAATGGATGCCCAAGAAGAGAGAGCCAGGATATCAAATAGAGCATGAGGCTCAACAGAATCGACTAGAAACACAGCCATATCATCAGCGTATGCCATACTTTTAAGAACGGGTCCTTAAACCAGAGGATTTGTCAATCGTGTGTCAAAATCCTCTTGGAAAGAAAAAACCAAGAATAGATGAATAGGCATATAAGGTGTGCAGAAGAGGTTCAATAGTAAAAAAAAGCACCGGCGAAAGAGGGTCTCCCTGGCAAAGCCCACGACTTTATGCAAAGTGCCCCGAAAGAAACCCAGTGATGTTGACACAAATAGAAATGGTGAAGAACAGTAAGGTGATGCAATTGATCAACTGAGGAGGTAAGCCAAAGCACGTTAGACAGGCATGAAGATACTATGGATGAATCCAATCGTACGCCCTTTCTTGGTCTAATAGCAAACCGATGCGAGGCAGTTTGTGAATACCAACTGGTTTCATGGAATCTCGGTTACCTCACTTATCTACGCTACCACCATTATATCCTCGTGCAGCTCCTTCTGCCTGCCGCCGGTTTTGGAAGACATCTATCCCAAACAAAGCGCACACGCTACTCTAAAGACCCCATCATCACAAAATGCCGTGCAAGGAACGTCTTCACCAACTAGTCTCAGTCTGATTTCTAGATTTCGATGGTGTCTATTGCGGTGGTACCATTTCTGAAGAGCACTTTGTCTGGTCTTGTCCCCTCAAATATGAAATCTAGCAAACAATCGTGTCTCATGTTTTCATACTCTCATTCAATGCCTTTCTTCCTTTAACACTGAAGTCGTTCCTTCACTCTCTGTGACCTCAACTCCACTGGAAAGTTGTCCTTTGAAGATCATCATTTTTGGCCTCAGGAAGTAGTAACAAAAGCCACTAGGTAAATTCACAAAGAAAACAAGAGTCGTTTACCACAAGGTTAATCCATAGGCTTTCCTGTTCTGTTCTTTGCCCTCAGGTTTTGTTGCCACCAACAGACTTAGCACAGATTACAAAGCACAAGTAACAGCAAAAGTGAAAAGAAAAAAAAAAAAAAAAAAAAAAAAAAAAAAAAAAAAAGGATTGTATTTATCTGCAACTTGTAATGGTGCACGCCTTGTGGCAGCTGAATAAAATCCTATAAAAAATAAAATAAAAACTCAATCTTAATTCAAAGGAATCTCACTGTTTACCCTTCTTTATCATTCCCAACACTTTCTTTTTTCATTTTGTGAATAAAAACGCGCTTTCTTTGTAAAGCATAGTTTGATGCTCGTCACTATCCATATCTTGTTGTATATCATACAGATTTATATCACACAGATTTATATCATCCATACTTGGTTCCTCACAATCATTAAATCTTTGACTCATTTCTGATTGCCTTTCATCCACACTAAGCTCTTCTTCCTCTTCCTCTTCTTCTTCCTCCTCCTCCTCCTCCTCCTCCTCCTCCTCCTCTTCTTCTTCTTCTTCATCTTCCTCTTCCTCTTCTTCCTCTTCCTCTTCTTCCTCTTCCTCTTCCTCTTCTTCTTCTTCCTCTTCATATTCTTCTTGTTCACTGCCAATGTAATGATAACTTCCACAAGCATAACAATACTCTCTACTATCATTGCTCACATAATCACTCTCATATTCTTCTTCTGATTCACTTGTATAAAACTCTTCATCCTCTTCCTCTTCCTCCTCCTCTTCGTCTTCCTCATCCTCGCCTTCATCATCTTCAGCCACATAGTCTATATGAACCTTGAGATGACTCAGTCCAGGACAGGTTGCGATCAACATCGGATAATCCAATCCATCCTCAGGCACATGTACATTATGCCTCACACAGATCGTTTCGAGTTCCTTGTATTCCTTGAGCCGATCAAACACGACCTCCCTGATCAACTCACTCGACCTGTGGTTACTCGGCAAGGTGATCTGACGCAGACGGGGATACCGGAGTACACAAAACGCATAAGACACAAAGAACAGGGTACAGGGTGTCGGCAACCGTTGGAGTTGCGGCCAGTGATCGGCCACGGCACAGAGCTGATGCCAAAAGATATCGTGGGTATTGGAGGCCTCGAGTCGGGTCAGGTTGGGACAGAGAGGGGCGAGTTGAAAAATAGAAGAGGGTGCAGAAAGATGGAGAGACTGGATGAGTGAGCCCGCGTCCGACTCCTTCAGACAGTCAATCAGTCGATCGGCGTGATATTGAGAATCAAGATGGATAGAACGGTAAAGATAGGGTCGGGCGGTGTGCTGCCACAGACGACAGACAAGTTGAAGTTGATATTGGTCGCTGGTGGATGAAATGTATTGAAATATATTTTCATAAATCTCTACAGGCAGTAAGAACGACAGAGACATGATAATCACTTGTAAAAAAAAAAAAGAAAAAAAAAAAAAAAGAAAAAAGAATTAAAAAAAAAAGTGGCACACTGCATAAGAAACTTTTTTTTTTTCGTAAACAATTTTTTTTTAATATTTAATGTAAGCATAAAGGGAAAATCAATACAAAAAAAAATTATGCACGACTTTTAACGGGGCTTCAATAAAAAAACTTTGTTCTTTCCTGTTTCTCTCTCTCTTTTTCTTTCTTTCTTTCTTTTTCCAAAGAATGAACAAGTACAGCAGTTCAGTCCTAGACTCTGACTGCTCTGATGAACTTTTGAAACCACCACCTCCTTCGCCTAAAGAGATGACGATGGATAATCATACGCCAATCCATGCACACACTTTAAACAAGCTGTTGCGTAAAACATTAAATCAGCAAATCATAAAAACAAAAAAAATGAAAAAACAGCAAACATTAAAAGGTGCGATCATGAAAGTGACAGCATCGGATAAGTTAAGGACGTTTGTGTTGGATGAAGATACCATCATTCGTGAGTTGAGAAAAATGGGACTCTAATTAATAAATAGCATTGCTTTTTTTTATACCTCTTTTATATAGCAAAATCGTATTTGGATATTCAATTGTCCAACCTTTCTAAATGCAGCTCAGAGGGATTGCCCCTCCTTTTAAGTCAATCCAGAGCACTTTTATAAATTGGATGAGTGACTCAAGATAAAACGTGTAAACAGATGGATGATTCAACTATCTGTTTCTCTTATTGTTCACTGCATTTTTCATTCACTTTCTGTATTTCTTCTTTTCCAATCAGAAAAGATAGTTGAATTTAAAGAGACACAAGGCAGTAAGCCGCATCTTGATGTTGACACGGTGACAGCAAGAAAAAGAACGGTTCAAATGGTTACTCTTTATTGTACAACACCACTAACTAATAAACAGTGGCTATCAAAATCAAAACCCATGTCACTCAATAGCCCTCTGTTGTTAAATTATATACACTGCGTAAAGTAAGTCTTGATAAAATAAGATTTATTTCTAATACCTTCTACCAACCTTTTCAACTTTTTTTTTTTTTTTAAAAAAAAAAGAAACTTGTTACCAGCATACACCTTTTGAACTCATGGCAAAAGACATCATGAGTGGATCATGATCTTTATAAAAAGGCTCAGAACAGTAAAACTCAAAGGTATCATTAGCATCCTCAATGCCAAGGGCGCAAATGAGCAGTAATCATGCATCAGTATAGTATGAACGACAAGCATGATTTAAACGAAATAGACGATTCCTACTGCCGCAAGATGATTACAAAATGGGGAAGATGAAAAGTCAAGTTAATGATTGGTTATAAGGCATACTGACAATGGATGCTTTCTTTCTAAACAACTGGTTACAGACAATTCCCTTTAAAGGCAGTGAGGTTCAAAAGAGAAAGGAGGGGGTAAATTCATTTGACAGAGAACATAGAATGATAAGATTCTAGTGAAAAAAAGGGAGGATCTCTTATAATGAGTAAGCTTGAAGAGATGAAAGTCGAAACAAAGAGTTAGTGACCATAGGTTCACTCAGAGGCCTTGTACAAAGATCACAACATGCTTGTTTTTTAATTTGTTCTAATGACAACCTTATGCTATAGGATACCATCGTTTACTGCTGAATTCTATACAGTCATTTGAAATAAAGACGGATAATCAACATACTAACAATGATATAAGGATGAAGAGATAGCTTTTGTATCCTTTAAAGCAAGACCTACTTCCCAGCATCAAAAGTATGTAAAGAAAATGTGAGTAGAATTATGGAGGTGAATAAAGATAAAATCATTTCTTGTGTTGGAATGTGGACGGTAATAAGAAGGAAAATTTGACTATCCTTACATAAAATCTCATTAAAAACGCTTTTAATAGTTTGTATCGTCCCCTTTCTTACAATCTAAAGTTTATTAACTCTCTGCTTACATAACAACACAGCATGAATTTGTCTTTTTTGCAGTCTTGTAAAACATCTTGGATTGAGAAGATAGAGCCTCTGATCTGTCTACAAGTGAATCCAACTAATAACCTATCAGCATACACACCTATTTCATGTCATCTTTTTTCTTACTTTTTCACCACGTTGAAGTACAGAATCGATCGTTTTATGCTACAGAGTGATAGTCAACTATCTGCTTTACATTTCATTCTTTCTTCTTTTCTTACCAAGATGGCTGTCGTTTCATCCAGTTCCTTTTGAACCTTCATGATATTGTCTGCCTGTTGAGGATCCTGATATTTCTGAATGTACTGTGCTAATTCTGAATATTCGATTGTCTCTGCTGTCTTCCACTGTGGATATTTAGTCAAAGTTTCATCCATGATCTTGTTTAACAAGGAAAATGCGACTCTTGAAGGATATTCTTTATCACTGATAATCACACCACTCACTTCTTGTGAGTGCATATAAATATGAATCACATTATCTAATAATAACAAGTTATATATCGCACTTTGATATCACTCGTCTTACTTTCAGCTTCAACACTTTGACGTTGTCCTGGTGTTGTACGTTCAGTGACTGTGATGGCCGAGAAATTCATAACTTCTTGTACACTTAAAAAAAAGTACAAACATTAAACAGATGCTATTATCCCACATGAACTTACGTGTATCTTTGAAAGAAGCCAAAACTAGATAAATCATATTGTGAAGCTAAAATCTTTGCCTTTTCAGCATCTTTACGTAAAACAAGAATAGAAAATATCTTCATTATAAAAGAGAGATGAAGAATTAATAAAAAAAAAATGAGAGAGATAAAATCACTTTATTGATGTAATCATGCCCGGAGTTTTGAATTTTACGTCACATTATGAATGATCTTCATGATTCAGCTACTTTACACACTAAAACAAAAGGTCCTCTCTTTATGTTTTTTGTACGCTTTTCGAATCACTAGGCTGTATTTCCTGAAAAATAAATATATTGTTTGATCCGAATCAAGTGGAATTATTTGGTGTTCTGTTTGACTGTCGCACGTTTCTTTTTTTTTACAGCAGTAGTAAGTTTGTTTTGAGTCAGGAAACATGAATAGTAATATGCTTGTAGGATATATTTCATGATTTAACTGATAATAATGTCTATGGCATGATCCCCTTGCTCTTTAAGTAATACAATATATACTTTTATACACCAAATTTGGCTTGTTTCCTATCTTGACAACATCTTCTTTCAAGAACAAAAAGTCTAAGAAATATAAGTGGCAACTGGCTGCTCCTGGGGCATTGAATGGGTGGATGGCCTATTCTCTGCTTTTATTACTTTGTTGGATATATTTTTGCTCAACCATTCAGATTTATATATACAGCGGTTTCTTCTTAGATAAACACACCCTTTTTCTTTTACTAGATTCTAAATAGAATATCAATCGTATCAAGATTTCTATATTTCTTTATATTTAACTGTTGGCCTCTTATCCGTCATACAAAAGTACATAACCTACTGATTCTGTTGCTCGCCTTTTTTAATTCTTCTTGTTGTCGTTTTGCTATGCTGCTTTCTTTTCTTGATCTGAATTGTTCATGTTCATGACATACATGCAAGAACATGATTATTAACGCACTTGCTACAATCAAGTGCAAGCCATTATTGATCAGTAAAAGTACAGGATGGTATTTAACGTGTCATGTACAGTGTGTATTGAATTCAAAAATAAACTCAGCTTCCTTGACTAGACAAACCATAAGTAAATTGTTTATTCTTTGACCATCACAGATATCATAAAAAAAGAACTGGAACAAAAGCAAACTTTCCATGCTCCCATTTTTCATTTATAAAAATATATTTATTTCTTGAGCATATAATTTATTAGCCAGCTATTCAAAAAAATATATTTTCAAGCAACGCGTTAAAACAGCAGGATTTTTTTTTTCCTTTTTTTTCTTTCTCTTTTGTTTTATAAAATAGATGCCGGACGACGTAATATTTCCTTTTCTCTTTTTTTTTTATTCTTAATAAACTGATAGCCTCTTTGTAATAGAAAAACTTGGATATATCTCGTGAAATTAGTCTAGGTCCTGACCATGAATTTAGATTCGAAGTCGATTTCAACACTCGCGCCATCGTCAAGTTGATTCAAGGAACAGCCGAAATCTTTGGTACAGAATTAGCTGTTGGTGTAGAATATAGCTTTACTGGAAGAAAAGCTGCTGTCTATACCTGGCACGGCTGTACTCTGGAGGTCAAGGGTCAATTTTCTGTAGAATACATTGCCAACGAAACCCCCATGACGAGCTACCTCAATACACATCTTGCTCTTGAACAATTTAGACAAAGAATGAAGGCTGATAAAGAATTAGGTCCTCGTGTGTTGGTGATTGGTCCTCATGACGTAGGAAAGACTTCGCTTTGCAAGATTTTGGCAAGCTATTCATTAAAACAGGGTGGTACTCCTATTTATGTCTCACTCGATACATCAGAGGTAAATCAAAATTAAACTGCAGTAAAGAAAAAGCCAACGTGTTTAAAAGGGGTCGATCACGATGCCAGGCGCTGTCACTGCGACGAGTATTCAGCACATTATTGACGTTGAAGAAGGATTTGGTTCGTCTGCAACCACGGCGGCCTCGATTGGATCAGCCACGATGCCTTTAGCTTATTATTATGGATTTGAAAGTCCTGCAGAGAATGTGAAACTCTATAAGCTGGTGACTTCTAAATTAGCAGACGCAGTAAAGAGTCGAATGGCAGTAGATGAGGACTGTCGGACGGCAGGGATTGTGATTGATACATCAGGTTTAGTGGATCAAGTAGGATATGAAACGATTCAACACACAATAGAGGCATTTGATGGTAAATATCAGTAACGACGTCTGCACATTGTAATTTATACTGAAGAATGACTACTTTAGTAAATGTGGTGATTGTTTTAGGACATGAAAGACTTTATAGTGATATGAATAGAATCTTAAGCGCTAAGCAGCCAGAAATTTCCATCATCAAGCTATCTAAATCAGGAGGTGTAGTAGAACGCGATAAACAGTTCAAGAACTTACTTCAAAGAACAAAGGTGCATGAATACTTTTATGGCACACCGAAATGTGAACTGTCGCCTTACAGTATGTTGATAAACTATGATGATGTCAAGATATGGAGAGTGGGTGATGTGATCGCACCTTCTAGTGCACTTCCTCTGGGTATGGAAGGCAGCTCAAATGAGACACAGGTCGTAAAGGTGGATAGTCATGAAATGTGTTTACACTCAATCTTGGCTATTTTAAATGCTGCTCCTGATGAGCATGAGAACAGGTTGTTGGAAAGCAACGTAGTGGGATTTATTTACATGTAAGTGTCTACTTGTCTTCAGTTTAGCCCAATCTCATTTACCCCTTTAATGTAGATCGGATGTGAATGAAGAAAAAAGAAAGTTGACAATACTTTCACCTTCACCAGGAAGGTTACCAAAACAGCATCTTTTAATGGGATCATTCAAATGGATGGAATCATAAAATAAGTTGTAAGTAGTAAATAGATTTTTTATCTAAAACTGTCTCGGTCTGTTTCTTTTAAACAATGGCTCGTTATTTTGTATTTAATGATCTTTTCATAAACATCAACCCCTTCGCCCTTTCTTTTTGATTCATCTATTATTGTTGGGTTATATCAAGGGTCATGGATGTGCCATTACAAATTGCGTTATAAGTTGGCTGTGAGGATCAATTCGAAAGGGTTTGTTGCTATATTTTGTTGCACTATGATATACATATGCATTAAGTGGATTATTCCTTTATCTTGTAAAAAAAAGTGATAATTGTTTAACTGAAACGTAAGCTATTTCTACTCATAAAACTCAATTAAATAAAGTGCTCGTTGGTAATCTGTCACACACGTTTTTTTGTGTAAGGGAGTCATTACATAAAGTGGTCACTTTTAAGAACAGGATAAAAAAAAAATAAGCGTTTGAAGGACAATGATATTTTATTAAAAGGCAAGAATATGTCTGGATTGTTTTTATAATGGTCACCTTCTAAGTTTGAGTGACTCTCTCATTTCAGTAAAGCCAAACCAAACGTATATGTGTTCAATGAATTCAATTTTACATGCATTTTATTCAATACTTCATTCTACCATAGGCGTATCCAAAACAATACCCTCTTCATCTTCATCATCGCTCTTTCGTTCTTGAAATCGATGACTTGTGTATTTCTTGTCTTCTTCCACTCTTTCTTCTTCTTCACCTGATGATGAGCCAATATCCCCTTCTTCATCCGATGATGCATAACCTCTTTCCATATCCATCACCTTTCTCTTGTCCTCAGTCTATAACAAGCACAAAATTAGATTTGTTATTGTACATACACAACATAATTCTTTACTATCGCAGCTCGTTCTTCTTCGACAGATCTTTGCAAATCTTTCAAACTGTCTACTGCTTGTTTTAAATTTCGTTTACGGTTTTCTAATGCAATCAACTTGTTAATCTTTTCTCGCTGTAATATTTCAATCTCTTTTTTTAATTCTTCAATTGAACTAGAAACCAGTTTCAGTATACAAAAACAATCTTTTTCTTTTTCTTTTTTTTACTCTCTGTATGCATCTCTAGTATCTAATTTCATAATTTCTCTTGCAACTCTATCATATTCCAACTTGTGATTTCTTACATTTTGAGCAACAATCAAATCTTCTTTTAGGGTAACAATATCTTTAATTGCTTCAGCTTGGGCCACCGCTATTGATCAGTGGAATGAGTTGTTTGGACATGAAAAATGATTTTGTTATTCTTTGTACCAGTTCTTTCTACAATGGCATTATATTCTTTAATGTCTTTATCATTGACAGTTTGTATAATAGGATTTCGTTCAAGGTTTGTTTGATAACTCGTAACTTGAATAAGAATGTTTTCAAATGCATGCTGTCTAGTTAATGCAAGATGTGTTGGTCAATTGTAACAAGAGTTTTTCTATAAAATATCATTTACGCTGAATCAATTGGTTCTGTATACAGTGTATTCAGAAAACTGTGTACTTTTTTTTCCAAGGTCTTTACAGTACGATCGTCAAGTGCCAATCGTTGTTTTAAAGATAATTCTTTATATAAAAAATAAGTAAAATTTACTTTTGTCTAGTGAAATGAACTAAATTTACCTTCATCCATTTTATTTTGTATGTGTGTATATCAAAAGAATTAAGAAAAAATACGTATTTTTTTTTTTTTTTTTTTTTTTTTTCAAAACCCAGTCTAGCGACGTTTGATTGGGCTTCAATTCAAGGTATTCGACTTGTAATGAATAAAAGTGCTTATCAAATAAAATAAACACTTTCTCATCCTAAGATGTTAATGTTTAAGCCTAAGCTAATCTTAAAGCTTATACCGATTTAACATTAACAAATATCACAGATAATAAAAGCTGTGGATATGGTTGGTAAATGTGATTTTCACTTATATTATTAACAAATTGTATAACTAATGTGATACTCACCGATACAACTCGAAATAACTAGAATGTAAAATAATAAGGTTTTACGTGCTTTTGTATTTGCCAAATGCTCCTTTTTATTCCGAGCATTAGAGAGAAAATGAAAAATGCTTTGAGCTAAAATTGATAAACGTTTATAAACTATTGAGAAAAATTTTGAAATACTTATTCAATGCAAAAAGAGGCTAGAGGTACTTTTCTATTGATAAGCATCTTTCAAAGGAGCTTACAGGATAATCTATCTATCATTAACAATCTTTTTGAATTGCCTTTGAATAAGGCCCCATTATGTTAGAAGTGAGAGCCATAATCTCTTTCAAGGGACTTTCTCTTCATATCACACTTCGCTAGCGATTGAATAAAATTTGAGTGGATTGAGGAAAAGTAAATAAGATGGCATCATAATGTATATTTGATACAGCTGGTCAGAATTGGCATATAAAATTTAACAGGATAGTAATACACAACGCAGTTTATTGATGAAGAGATTTTTTTCTTTGCGAATAATTAAAGCCTGTTGGCTTTTTATATTGGCTTTCAGATCACCCTTCATGATCTGTGAGGCTATCTTTCTAACTTCGACTGCTTTATGAATACCAAGTACGTAACAAGGTATCCTGTTTTCTAACGATGCTATTATTTTGGTCAAGTATTTAAAAAACAAATAGCCGTGATCATTGTTCATACTTTCATTGAGCTCCAAAAAGCCAAGAGACACCTGGTCATTTTCAGTCTCAAGCTTTTAATAAACAGGCAACCGAGTGCCTAACGACCAAATATGTTGCAAGTTTTCTTGGTCCACCAGTCTTCCACAAGAAATCAATAATAGCAATTCCGAAGCAAGATGCTACATACTGGCATTTCTATCTTACCCCAAAGATTGAATGAGCAACACTTGAAATACTGATTTAATAACCTTCCAGTCTTGATGAATTGCGACCTGCTGATAGAGACAATAATGTTGTTTGAATTGCTATCAGGTAAATCAAGGCTTCCCAGTGAAGAACCAAGTAAAGGAGTGAACATATTATCTTTAAAAACACAATTTCCTACAACCAAAAGCATGTATAAACCAATAAAAATAGATAATTCCTTGAAGACTTTGTTTATCGTGCTCTTCTTCTGTATCTTGGCTGTTGGGATGGTGAAAACGTCAGAAGTATGGATACTATATACACAATCGTCTCTCAATGGTTGACAATGAGCAAATATGCCAAAACTTGTTACCAGAATGGAATATTGCTCGAATGATGATGCAGTTTGTAAGTATATTAATATCGATAAGAATAGTATTGTTGCGCCAATCAGTCCAGTAGATGATGATGTATTGAAGGAAGAGACGAGCTTGTAATTGTGGTTGCTAGGAAGTAACTTTTTGAACGCATCCTCAATATGGTCGATAGGTTGAACAGAAGATGGTGCATTCTTACGAACGACATAATATAAAGCGACCAAAATTTCCAAGATAAAGTATTTTAAGTATAAAAAATAAGAATAATGAAAAATTAACGAAGCCGAACAATAGTTTTAAAGTCGAATACTTTTATTAAAGAAAGATTTCAAGGCTATTTATATTAATTTGGACAGGCCCTGAGATTAGATGACAAAAAATAGTTACGACCGATATGATTTGACATGTATAAGAATATTTTATAAACTGATGCTATCTACAAATTATTTAGACATAAGCTGAAATATATTATTCAGGGTAGTTATTGGTAATCAGAATCTATTCTTATCTCAACTCATTTGTAAAGATATAGCCCATAACAATATGATTTAACATATTCAATAAGGATATCATAAACCAATGTTAAATATAAATTTTTTTAAATATAAATTGAAACATATTACTCAGGGTAGGTTGAGTTGAAGTGCAAAGCGCAATCATTTAATTTCCTCGTGGTACACTTATATAGTTTGATAAGTTATCAGCAATTTTGTACCAAATTATTCAACTTTAGCTTTTATAAAAATCTTTTATATCATTACGAATAGTTTTTTTTTTTTTGCTTATTCGACCATACTTTCTGTAGAGTAAAGGCTACACACGCATGTTCATGCAAACATCAAGCTACGCTCAAAGCCGACCAAGTTGTTGCTAGCTCATGTTGTAGGGTTAATTAGAGCATTAAAGTCAACAAAGTAAAACGGGCTCTTATTGAAGAAGCTTGCTTACGTTATATTCATCATTAGTTAAGCTACTTTTTCTGCAAGTATGAGTACAATATTCGAATATGCAGACAGTTTGCTAGGTAGTAATGATTTCATCTGCTCCCTACCACATCAATAATGCCGAAAGAACTTAATTTGTAGATAAAAGCATAAACTTTTTCATATATAGTGTATAAATGTGCATCTAGAGACTAAACTCGTCATATTAAGTATAGGTTTTCAATGCTTGTTTCCATAACTGAATAAAAAAATGAGTTGCTTTATTTATCTTTCTTTTTTCATATTACATGATCCGCCTTTCTTTTGGATATAAATTAGACCAGCTCCTATTAACGTGCCACCAAGCTTAAACCTGAAAATTTTTTGACAATTTTCAAAAGTTATAAACTTTTCCACAAATAATCCAACAATAAAACAAACCTATAACAATCATTATATAAACCTTTCTGAACATTTCTTATGGGTTAGATTGTTATTTTTATTGATAATATTTTTTTTATGTCATTTGAAAGCATGCGGTGTTTTGCTAATTAGACCTGAAGAACAAAATAGGAAATGTTATTATGCTAGAATCTTCTTGAACCTTTATTTCAAAGCGAATTCAAAGATATATAAAGAAATAAAAAACAATTATTGTACTATTAATCGAATTTGAGCTCGGTCAAAGAATAAAATAAAGAAGGGAGGGAAAGTCTAAAGATAATATATATAAAGTAAATAACCAGAAAATTGAAGGGTGGGTATAATAACATTTCCTATTTTGTTCTTCAGGTGTAATTAGCAATTCTAGGTCGAAAGAAAATTCTCGAAAGAATTTCTTGAGACCGTCAGAACAAAATAGGAAATGTTATTATGCTGATCCAGAGTCTAAAAGGAGTCAGAAGCATCAAAAAATTCGTCTTGACTTGACAGAACCATAGATGTAAAATCAACCTGTGCCATTTGATTTCTCTGGTAATGACGAACAAAGGTATCCGATGAAGCCCAGTTGCCAAGAGCCACAATGCTTTCCTGTGGAATACCCAGATCCAATGCTCGAGAGGAAGCCAAAGACCGAATAGAGACCCCAGATTCATTGGTGCACGGAGAGATAAATTCACGATGTAACCACGTAGATATAGTCGACGCAGATAATGGCTGATGCACATTGTTGGACTTGACGAAGAGATTTGAATTGGCTGGACGAGCTTGTAGAGCCGGATGATCTCGGAGTGCTTTAAAGCATTGAATAACATTTCCTATTTTGTTCTGACGGTCTCAAGAAATTCTTTCGAGAAATTTCTTTCGACCTAGAATTAAAATTTTTCAGATTTAAGCTTGGTGGCACGTTAAAGGAAATTCAGTTTTACAAATGTGGCAAAGGAATGCCATTATTTTTATTTTCTCTCGATGAGAGAAAAAGTGAGAGAGAAACTGAGAGAAAAACTGAGAGAAAAACTGAGAGAAAATGAGAGAGAAAAAAAAAGTGAGAGAAACTGAGAGAGAAACTGAGAGAAAATGAGAGAGAAACTGAGAGAAAAAATGAGAGAAAAACTGAGAGAAAAACTGAGAGAAAAACTGAGAGAAAATGAGAGATTTTAGGTCGATCAAAATCTTGTAAGAATTTTGTGAGACCATCAGAACAAAATAGGAAATGTTATTATGCTAGAATCTTCTTGAACTTTTATTTGAGCGAGTTTTTATGATGTATATAGAATAAAATTTTATATTTCTATAAGATCATTCTTCTTTTCGCTCGGTCATTACCAGCTCATATACGAACAAAACTTACACAACACTTGGTATATCTTCTCATGTCCTCTATCGAAAAACAATTTCACTTGATGCAACAACAGCTTGCTGCCTTACAGGAACAGTTCAACTGTGCAACTTCTTCTATGCAGTCAGCGGATGACACTGATCCCCTCCCATTACATTCTATGGGTACTCGCCCCCATTACGATTGGTCTCCTTCTACTGCGCTCACTGAGCTGATGAATTTGCACACTCTTCTCCATACGTCTCCAGTACTTTCGGACTCTGAGCGTAAAGCAATTATCGAATCCTACCCTCCCATTGCCCATCTGGACTACAAGGCCCCGGCTACAATCCCCACTTCTGAATGTTTAATGAACAAAGGCCAACGTTATGAAGACAACTCCTTGAAGCAGTTACAATATCTCTTGTCTGACGTATTTCGCCCGTTGGACATTCTCAGTCATGAACTTGTTTCCTCGGAATCGGGTAACCCAACCTCGAGCGTTATTGTACCATACTGCGGGATATTCGTAAGCTCTTACTCCACGTCTGTTCAACCATGACGCAAAATCGTACCAATATTGCCCTCCGTGCTGTCAATCCTTCTTTCTCGATCAAATCTAATTCAGAAGTTAATTACACCCTTCCCTTAGATGAATTCCAACAAACTTTAATTCAGCAAACTGCCGCAAGAAAGGCTACGCGTGAGGCAACTATTAATCGTCGCCCACGTCATCGCTTCCCGAATGGTAATTCTGATATTACTAACTCGCTCTCCAACGCTCCTGATTAGCAGTTTTTTCGATCAGGTCCACCCTCGCAGCAGGGTGGTTACAACAACAACAGCACCGGCAACTTCAACAACTTCAACAATTACAGCACCAACAACAACAACCACAACAACAACAGTTTTCGACCAAACAGCAACAACAGCCACACCACCAGCAGCAACAGCAAGAAATCCAACAACCCTTTTCGCCAATAAACGACACGCTCTCAAAATCAACAACGACAACCACAGACAAAGTTGGAGGTCGACTCAGCAAGTACTATATACAATGGATCAAAATTTCAACAAACTCATTCGTCAACACCATAATCAAACACGGTTACAAAATCCTCTTTCACACTCCACCACCAGTCACTACAAAACCCACTCCAATCATTCCCTTTTCAAACGAACAATCACTTCTTATCGATCAAACTATTCAAGAGATGTTACAGAAATCAGCAATCGAAACAGTATCAACTCAACAGGTCCAGGATATCCCAAGCTTCTACAGCTCGATGTTCGTCATCCCAAAAAAGAATGGTGGCGTACGTCCCGTCTTCAATCACAAGCAACTGAACCAGTACGTGGAAGCTCCCCACTTCAAAATGGAAACTATTAGGGAAGTATCACAAATGATCAAACCGAAAGACTATCTTGTATCCATCTATTTATCCGATGCTTTCCTTCATATAGAACTTCACCAAGACTCACGGCATTACTTACGTTTCAAATGGAAGGATCAAGTCTATCAGTACCGTACGACTGCCTTCGGTTTGTCTTCCAGTCCTTATGTCTTCACGAAAGTTTGCAGGCCCATTTTGGAACACTTACGCTCTCAAGGTATCAGGATTTCTGCATACTTGGACGATTGGCTCTTACTGGCGGACAGTAAGCAACTGGCTATTCAACAAGCGCAAATGGTGGTATCTCTTCTCCAAGATCTCGGTTGGCTCATCAACTTCAAGAAATCGGTATTGGCTCCCACCCAACAACTGGAACATCTAGGCTTCTTATTGAATACCAAGACGATGACAGCAGCTTTGCCGTTGAGAAAACTTCGGGACATCAAACGTTCGATCAAACAACAAGCTCCTCTAAGAAGATACCTTAAATTAATGTAGTCTAAATACTTTGCTTTTAGCTTGAGAACAATACTCGTTTCGGTGCTATGCCTGCTGCATTATTTGTAAAGTACAAAGATGTCAAGAACTTGATTGATGCACGCATTGCACATTTGACTAGAAAGCATAGTAACGACAAGGAAAGTATCAAGCTTTGTGTCGATGCACTTAAGCAAGAAGGATTCTTTTCGTTGCTTCGTTTCCATGAGAATGGTCCCTTTCTGTTATCTTGGGTTTCCCCTTGGCAAAAAAAAAGGTATGCCCTAGTTATTCACAGCCGAGAATAATACTAATTAAAAGACTGATATTTTTGTAGTTCCTCGAAGAAGCAGAAGAGTGGTGTATTGATTCAACACACAAGGCCTGCAAGTCCTTGAACAACCCCGCTGAGAATAGCTATCTCTTTACCATTGTTGTTAGAAGCCCTATTACCAACAAGGGTGTTCCGGTCTGCTTTTTCATTACAGATCGTGAAGTGCTATCCACATTGGAGCAATGGCTGACTTGGTTGAAGTCTACCTTCACTTTGAAGGTAAAGAAGATCATGATCGATTGCAGCCCAACAGAGATTGGTGCTATTCGTAGTGTCTTCGGTGATGCAGTTCAGGTCTTGCTTTGCCATTGGCATATCAAACGTGCATGGGAGACTCATATCAAGAAAGACGTAAGTGATACTTTCTAGTTTTGTAAGTACTGTATTTGCTAATGCTGTAAAACTATAGATCAAAGTGGACAAAGCTACTAAGCAGTCAGAGAACGTACGTTCTGCTGTACGTGCAAGTTTAAACAGTATGATGTATGCTAAATCGTGCGAAGAATTTGATCTTTCTGTTAGCTTGTTCAATATCAAGTACAAAGAATACACCTCTTTTGTTGATTACTTCAACAAGCTATGGGTCCCAAAGAAGCAAAACTGGAGCCAAGCATGGTCTCAAGTAAGTTTGTTATATTGTTCACAGCATATTTCGGTGCTTTTTTAACAAGATATTGCAATTATTTAGGAAGCTTCATTTCATACAAATAACCTGATTGAATCTTACCACAATCAGATCAAGTCATTTTACTTGGGCCGTAGTAGAAACTTGAGAGTAGATCACATGCTATATCTTTTAACCAAAGTTATTCTTGTAGATTATCGCCAAGATAGCATTAGAACATACTATGGTTTTCAAGATGCAAAGTTGGCCGCTTTTGAAGAGAAGAAGAGAGCAAAAGCGTATGAAATTAATTTTGATATTGCTTGTTCAATGATAGAAAAAATAGATGAGGACGTAAGTATTGTAGTATCTGGCATATCATACTAGTATATTAAGCAGTAACTCTTTTTGTTATTAAAACTTTTCGTGCGATTCCTTTACCAGCGATAGTAAATATATTGTAAAGGTAGCTGACAGTTGCATTAGTGCTTGTTCCTGTCCAGATACTGCTAAGATTTGCAAGCATATCTTCTTGACAAGTCGAATTACACAAATTCCTTTCTCTTTGTGCTTTTCCTTGGTTGAGCCACTTTCTGATGACTTGCCAGATGTTGAAGACAGCTGCGATATTGATGAAGCAGAAAACCTTCGTCTTGCTGAATATCTTGAAAATATTCAGAAATATCACAACTCGTTCAACGGCATCTATCAGCAGAAAATGAGCAAGATCAAGTCTGGTATGCGTATGCATACGTGAAGTAAAATGGAAGACGTCATGAAGAGATCTGTTGCCAACATCAGTGATGTTGATGAGAGCTCTGCTTCTCTTCCTCGTAGACAAAGATAACGATTTTTTTTATATAATGTTATTAAAATAAAATTTCAAAAATTTCATCTCTCAAGTATCAAGTAGAATATTTTAATGTTTTTTTCTAAGTGTTTTCATTTTTTTTTTTTCATTTTTTCCCAGTGACTAGCATTTATCGTTGGTCATTTAGATTTATTCGTGCATAGATTTCAAACTTTGTATAACTGTACGGTGTTTTAAAGGATTATATTCATCATTAAGAAGGCAAAAAATTATGAAGATATTCTTTACGTGCTTTTTTGGTTTCTAATAGTTTAATTTTGAACACTTATAGAAAGCTCCACCGAAGATTTAGCTTCTATGTTTAAATACTATTAAATCAGTGGCAAGAATTGAAGTTGGTAGTATATGTCTTACATCTCCACCTTGAACCTGTCTAACTATGTCTGAATTTGAATCTGTCGGGATAACGAAAATTTTCTTTGGTTTCAAAGCAGTCTTCAGACAGTCACAATTTCTTCCTTTTGACAAGATTTTTTTTTTTTTTACTTTATTTTCCTGTCTACATATACACAATTATTATGGAAGTTCACCGTTGTCGCTTTGTTGAATACCAACCAGCAGCCATCAACGCACTCGATTTTACACCTTCAACTGTCAAAAAAACCAGACTTGCAGTTGGTCGAGCTAATGGCAATATTGAAATCTGGGATCCTTCTTATAGATACAGACTTGAAAAGACACTCCCAGGTGGTCAAGATCTATCAGTTGAAAGTCTTGTCTGGGCTCATCAATCAGTATTGACAGACATAGACGAAGATAGTACACCAGAAGAATTAGAAAAGGAATTAGAACAGTTGTTGGAACAACCTCCTCGACTTTTCGCATCAGGATTAAATCCTTACATCACAGAATGGGATACAACTACAATGACTATCAAGGTAAAAATAATAATAATAATAATTGCTTTATGAAAAAGTGCAATGTGCTTATGTTTTGCTTACAGAAATCATGTGACTCGAATGGTGGTGCAGTGTGGTGTTTGGCTGTCAACAGCAAAGGCACTCAACTGGCAGCAGGTTGCGAAGATGGATGTATTCGTATGTTTGATATTGCAGATGGCCGTCTTGAATATTTGCGCAGCTTTGAACCACAAAAGGGACGCGTTTTATCAGTAGCATGGGCACCTAATGATGAATACATTGTCTCTGGTGGTTCGGATTCTGCTATTCGTACCTGGAACCCTGCAACTGGAAGAACAATTCATCGTATGACGGTAGACAAGAATCCAAAAGAACAAACTTTGGTTTGGGCAGTGGCTGCTGTCATGTAAGTTTGAAACAATTCACTCTTATGTTCCTTTAATGAATGTCAAAAAAAAAAAATAGGGGAAATACAATCATTTCAGGTGATTCAAGAGGTGCTGTGACATTTTGGGATAGCAAGTTGGGTACTGTGAAGCAAAGTATGAAAGCGCACGGAGCCGATATATTGTGTATTGCAGTATCCAAAGATGGTAAGCAAGCATTCACAGCTGGTGTGGATCGTAAGATTACTACTTTCAGACGCACGACAAAGAAGATAAAGGAAGACCATGTAACTCAGTGGATGAATGTGGGTAGCCGTAGATACCACTGGCATGACATTCGAGCTCTTGCATTAGACGAGAGACCACATATCAACTCAATTGTGTCAGGTGGTGTTGATGTTGAGCTTGTTGCTTGTCCAGCCGCAGAATTCCCCAAACTCATCCAAAACAGATTGCCTCCTTTCCCCGAAAAATACATTGTTTCCCTATCTAAATCTCATCAGCTTGTCATGGCTTCCTTCTTCAACTCGATCTCTGTCTGGAGATTGGGTAAAGCACAGAATTTGGATTTCAAGTCAAAAACACCTGCATTACCTGAGATGGTTCAACCTCATCAACTGGCTTTGGAAGTCAAGTTAAAGCCAGACTGTAACATTACTTCAAGTGCTTTATCGGAAAATGCCCAATGGATTGCAGTAGCTGACGTAGAACAAGTGAGACTATTTAGAGTGAATCAAAATGTAAGTTTTGTTCAAGAGGATTATATCAAGAAATTAATTGTTTCTCATAGACCGAAACAGGAAAGTTAGAAATCAAGAAACAGCGTGCATTTGAAAGAGAGTTGAATACATATTTAAATGAACAAGGTGCTGCTGCTGGTGCTCATCATGTTCGATTTACTCCTGGATCAGATAAATTGATCATTGTGACAGTTGAATCTCGTATTCTTTTAGTTAACCTTACCAACTGGTCAGTAGACACATATCACGTATTATGTGAATTTGGCCATCATAGAGGATTGGACAGTGATGGAAATAGCTCTGACGATCATGCAGTAGCCACTGTTGTATCTATTGATATCAGTTCAGATGGACAGTGGTTGGTGACTGGAGATGATGATAATCGTATTCACGTATTCAATTTAGACAATTTTAAGGTAAACTATCACAACTAGATGTGTACAATGAAATGATGGTTTATTCACACAATTGTATAGCATCATCTTAAACTTCCACAAGGCACTACACCTCATACAGCATTGTCCTTCAATCAATTTAGACCCAATGAGCTTTTGATTGCCTTGGCAACTAACGCATTTTACATTTATGATGTCGAACACAAAAAGCTTACAAATTGGTCAAGTGCACATCAAGACATGTCCAACTGTCGACTTTTAGAACAAAGAGATCGTATTCGAGGTGTAGCTTATAACCCAGCCAATGAGAACAAGATGATATTATACGGTAGTGCCTATATGTGTCTTGCTGATGTGGAACACAAGCCAGTGTCAAGCAAATTGGGTAAAAGAAAGCAAGAAGAGACACCGCTAACGAAAAAAGAAGATGGATTAGCATTCCCCATCTCGTATCAATATCAACAAATTTTATATTGTGGATTTATTAATAAGGACCAAATGGTTATGATTGAACGTCCTAAATTCAGTGTTTTGGAAAACTTGCCACCTTCATTCTACAAGGCTCATTTTGGTGCATAATCATTTCTTGTAATAATAATAACAACAAAAATAAAAATAGACCCCCCTTTTTTTTATATACTCAATTGACCAACAAAACATTCATCCGCTTGTTCAAATGCTGTCTTTCCTTCTGCGTCTTTCAATTGTTGATCACAACCCTTTTCGATTAACAGATTGGCTACTTGTAATTGCTCGGATATGCATGCTATTGTATTTAGGTTAAATGATTTAAAAAAAGTTGATTTATCTTACCCAAGTGTAAAGGTGTCTCTCCATCCTCGGTTTTCACATTTAAATCTGCCCCAGTTTCAATTAAATATTTTGCAATTTCAAAGTGCCCTCTGTCTGCTGCATAATGAAGTACAGATAAACCCTATCAACAGAACAATGAGATTATGACTCTCTTTAACCTCTTTTCTTTTACATCTTCGTCTTTTGTATTAATCAAGTCCTTGTTCTCTTCCAGTGCGGTTGCTAACTTTTTTAAATTGTTTCCTCGAGCATAGCCAAATATATCGTCTGATTCTCTAAATAAAACGTCTTTATATCTCCTCAATGCATGACTTTTTTTTCCCTTCTCTTACTCTTCTTCTTCAAAGGCCATAGAACTGACAGCATTTCCTAGTCCACCAAGTTCCTTTTTGTGGGAATGAGTATAGAATGCTCAACAAATGTGTTTATAAAATAGACAATGCACACACCTGCTTTTTAAGTTCTTCTGGAGAAGGTATATATTCATATTGTCCTTGTCGAGACCAACCCACTTTTAATGCCTCTACACTTTCAATATATCTGTTTCTCGCTTCTCTAAAGCTGAGCCCTTTGCAGCTATTCCAAGCATCCCACTTGGCTCTAGCTACAAATTCAAATAATCCCGGTTTTGGTTTGTTGATGTCTCCAATGGTTGCTTGCTTAAAAAGACCATAAAACTTTTTGGGTGTATAAGTAACAAGTCTTCTGAAGCTATAAAGTTAATTTTACGTGTAATTTTTTATCGTTGGATAAAGGGATATCGTGTTCATTCATATAAACAAATGCTTGTTCGAACCACTGATCATCTTGACAAATTTCATCCATGTTTTTTTTAATATAAAAAAAAAATAGAAAAAGGAAATAGGTCTGGTTCCTGGACCCTTTTACTCTACGAAAAGCCACTTTTTTGCTTTTTCATCTTTTTTTTTTTTTTGCATGTCAACCGTAGCCATTTCATTTACAGGAGGCAAGGACTGTACGCTTGCTTTACATCGTGTTCATCAGCAAGGCGCAAAAATAGCTGTTCTTGTCACCTTTAGTCCTCCGGAAAGGTCATTTAAAGCACATGCGTTAAATATCATTCAGCAACAAGCCAAAGCGCTTGGTTTACCTCATACAATCTGTACCATTCACGGACCTGATTACCTTCAAAGTTATCAAGATGAGATTCGAAAGTTAAAGATAACTTATGGCATTGATGGATTAGTGACGGGCGATATCAAACCCGTCTGCAGTAACTTTATGGAACGTGCTGTAGAAGGTACTGGCGTTCAATTGATCAGACCGCTTTGGGGACAGGCGGAGGGGGAGATAATAAAAGATCTGTGTCAGTTTGAGGTCGTGGTGTCTTGTATTGACCTGAACAGGATAGCACAAGATGAGTTTGTGGGAGAACGCTTGACACCGACACTGCTGCAAACAATTCTTCGGACAAATCGAAATGTGAGTCCTACAGGAGAATATGGAGAGATGCATACCATGGTACTTGATTGTCCACTGTATTCTCAAAGATTAAAACTGGAAGCGGATAGGCTGATAGAAAATAAGCTTGTCTATTTGAACGTGAAGACTGTGACACTTGTGAATAAATAAAAGGCCTTTTTTTTTTGACTGGCTGAAAATAAAAATTTCTTTGTGCTTTATTTATTTTTTATTGTCACTATTTTAATCTTTGTGATGTCAGGTCGATGTTTTATTGAATCAAGAACCGCAAAGATAAGGTCACTGATCATCAATGAATAGCTTGGTATGTAAAAGCCATGCTATAAACAAAGCCCTTTCTCTTCCCCTCCTCTCTCTCTCTCTTCTCTTGATCTTTGAAATCATTGTATCACTGTGATTCCGAATTCGATATATCAACCTGTGAGATGTAATTTAATAAACTATTTCTTTTATACGCTTTTACCCGACCTTAAAGAGTTTATAATACAAACGAAAAAAAAAAATTAAAGTTAGTGTTTACTGCGATTGCACGATTTCCTTATTTCCCCCCCCCCTCAGAAAAGAGGAGCAGAAGCCGAGACTCATTCAAGGTAGTGTCGAGGCTTATTAAACACATCATTTAAGGAAACAAGACCTCACGCTATTGTCACACCCGAACCAGAAACTAAAGAGAGGAACTAATCTGTCTTGTTCTTTGTTAAATGAGGATCATTTTTATATGCTGAATTGTTTGTTGAGTAGATACGCATCAAGTACATCAAATAAATAAAAGGGCGTATCAGCCAAACAGAACAGAATAATATTTGAGTTTGAAATGTATACGCTTTTTTTTTTTTTTTTTCTACAAGCCTTACGTAAGTAAAGCCAGATTCCGATATACAGGAACGGGTTTTCTTTTTTTCTATAAGGTGATTATACTTGGAGAAAAAAAAATCAGGCTATGAAACTCAAAAAGAAGAAGACTGTAATACATGACTAGTTTAGTTGTAGTAAGAATTATACAAAACTTTAAAAATAGTTTATTAGCCAAAAATATATACAGCTTTTTATAAGAAATAAGGGGAGAGAATAGTGATGTACACGAGTCATGTTTGATTGGTAGATAGTAATTGATTAACACGTGTGTACTTGGCTAAGTTTCATTCTGTATTGAAGAAGGGAAAAAAAGATCGTCAAAACCAAGTTTATTTTTTATTTTAATCGCCGAAACTAAATTAATATAACAACCCAGCCAATAAAGCTAGCTTTGGTTTCTGTTTCTTTTTCTTCTTCTTCTTTCTAAAAATAAAAAATAAAAATATGGTTGCCGTCAAGAATATCTGTTGTATTGGTGCTGGTTATGTTGGTAAGCTTATTAGAAAAATAAACACGTAAAAAAGAGAGAGATGACTTACACGTAATTAGGTGGTCCTACTTGTGCCGTCATTGCTTATAAATGTCATCACATCAAAGTGACCATTGTTGACTTGAACCAAGCTCGTATCGACGCCTGGAACTCTGAAAAGCTTCCTATCTATGAGCCCGGATTAGAAGAAGTTGTCTTTGACCGTCGTGGTAAAAACTTGTTCTTCACAACTGATGTTGATGGCGCCATTCAAGAAGCTGATTTAATCTTTGTCTCTGTTAACACACCTACCAAGAAGTCTGGTTTGGGTGCTGGTATGGCTGCTGATCTTGCGTAAGTGTTTATTGTTTATGATCTGCAATTGTATGCTCACTATTTATATACAGCTACATTGAAGGCGCTACTCGTCGTATTGCTCAAGTAGCCAAGAGCTCCAAGATTGTCGTCGAAAAGTCTACTGTTCCCTGTCGTACTGCTCAAAGCATGCGTACCATCTTGGAAGCTAACTCTACTGAAGGCATTCGTTTTGATATCTTGTCTAATCCCGAATTCTTGGCAGAAGGTACTGCTATCAGAGATCTTCTTGAACCCGATCGTGTCTTGATTGGTGCTCTTCAAACTTCTGAAGGTATCAAAGCTCAAGAAGCTTTGGTTGAAGTTTATACCAACTGGGTCCCCAAGGATCGTGTCATTACCACTAACCTTTGGTCTTCTGAACTTTCTAAATTGGTAAGTTGTAACAAAAGGAAAAAAAAAGGAGAAAAAGTATCTTATTGATTATTATTAGGCTGCTAATGCTATGCTGGCTCAACGTATTTCTTCTGTCAATGCCCTTTCTGCTATCTGTGAAGCTACTGGTGCTGATGTGGATGAAGTTGCCCGTGCTTGTGGTAGAGATAGCCGTTTGGGTTCCAAGTTCTTGAAGGCCTCTGTTGGTTTTGGTGGATCTTGTTTCCAAAAGGATATTCTCAACTTGGTTTACTTGTCACACCAATTGAACCTTCCTGAAGTTGCTGATTACTGGCACCAAGTCGTAATTATGAACGAATACCAAAAGAAGCGTTTTGTTAGAAAGATTATCTCCACCCTCTTCAACACAATCACCAACAAGCGAATTGCTGTTTTAGGTTTTGCCTTCAAGAAGGATACTGGTGACACTCGTGAATCTGCTGCTATCACTTTGATCAAGGACTTCATTCAAGAAAATGCTCAAGTTGCTATCTATGATCCCAAGGTTGAACACGAACAAATCTACATGGACCTTTCAGAACCCGGTGTTGTTGATAACCGTAAGCAATTAGATAAGCAAATCACCATCTGCGCCGATGCTTATGAAGCTGCCAAGGGTGCCGATGCTGTTGTTATCGTGACTGAGTGGGATGAATTTAAATCTGATGTGCTTGACTATAAGAAGATTTATGAAAACATGAACAAGCCCGCTTTCTTATTTGATGGTCGTTTGTTGCTTGATGCCGCTCAACTTCGTGAAATTGGTTTCAAGGTTCATATTATTGGTAAGAATGAACTTGCCGGTACTGCTTAAGAGCAAAGCAACACACTCCCTTCAATTTTTATACATATAACCCCTTCTCCCTCTTTCATGGAAAAAAAAATATATACTCTTGTGTATAAACAATCCCATTTAGTTCATTACCGTGTTGTGCATTTTACATTTCCACAAATAAAAAAAATTGATAAAGTAGACACACATTTTATTTGAATTGAATAATCCATTGTTTCCAACAGTTCTTGCATGTTTTGTATGTTTCCTTTTTTTCTTTAGTGTACAAAACAATACTCCGATTGAGCACCAATTAAGATAAAAATACACTTTTGGAAATCATTCGCCAACTTCAGGAAAAGATTGGCTGACGTTGAAAAAGACAATTAGCTAAATGCTAATTCTTTATTTGCCAAAATAAAAAGTCAGTCTCACCAAATGTAAGGCTCAAATAGCCAAAGCTTATGCAATAGTTACCCATTTTGATACCTGCCACTGGCTTAATTAACGTTACTTTAAGAGTTTCAAAGTGTATCAAAGAGAAAGCTTGAATGTGAGGCTAATGCTTATAACGCAGGAACAGTGACGGAGCACCATTTGAGCTTTTTAAAGGTTATTCTTAATGAAATGGACAAGTATCCAGAATTGAAAGGATATTACCTTAATATGGATAATGCTTCTATCTATAGTTTAACTGATATAAAAAAAATATATTCATATGTATACCTATCTCCGTATTCTCCTAAACTAAATCAAATTGGCCAGTTTTTGTCTTTTTCCCCCCCCCTTTTTTTGTCAAGAGTAAAGTTTATTTGAGTGTGGGGAACCGAAGACAAATACATGTGGTTTAACGGAAAAAAAAAAAGGAAGTAAAAGAGACATCTATCTCTCAAGCGTCAATGCAAAGGGGCGCTTTCGTGGCGCAAGGTTGTGTTTCAAACTTTCAAAGTATGCCCAAGACAATGTTGGGCACGCAAGATGAGACAGTTTGGCGGTCGAGCGAGCACAGTAATTTTTGTGTATGCTGGAGATGAAAATCAAATTATCCAAGTATCCAATCATTTCCAAAAAGTCGGCTTTTTTGGTTGGAATGTGGAATCTTATCAATTCAGTAAAGGTATACAGTTGGGGATATGCTAAGGTCATGACGAAAAAGGTTATGCAACTACCGACAGCTTGAAACGCCAAGATTTGCTCCAAATTGAACTTATCGATTGCGTCCTTGCAGAAGATCCCAAGACGGTAAAAATCATTTACAAGCAACGTTGGAGATATGGTTGCATTGGGCTTCACTTCACCATATACATTGGTGAATTGGTATTCATAACCGGGCGAATATATATATATCTTGTAGTCAGGTCGGTTGTTAGTATCAGGGAGCTCATCGGCAATCATATTTGCGCAATGTGCCACTTTTGTTGGCATTTTAGAAGACAGCAGACCGTGTACAAATGGATGAATGTAGCTGGCGGTTAAATGCATCTCGGACATCGGCTTCATATTACAATCGTAGAGAAATGGGATCAGGGCTGTCTCTGCGTTGATCGCGCTCTGCTCGTACTCGTTCCCTTGCTCGCAAATAGTCAGTAGTTCAATTTTTGTGCGTGTTTCATCCATTTCGTCATCCACGTATTGCTGAATTATGCGTTTGAGTCGTAAAAAGAGTTGAGGATCGAAAGAGTTACGTTGACACTTGTTGATCATATCTGCACGCATGGCCTGTAGCAGTTCGGGAGGAAAGATCTGAGTTGGCAAACTGTGGTAATTGCATCTTTTTTGCAGGACAAGGACACCGGATAAGGATAAAAGCTCGTTGAATGAGTCTTCAATAGTAAACATTGTTGCTGCTGCTGCTTTCTCTTGGCACATTCGTCGAAACAGGTTGAATTTCAAGGAAAAATCTTGACCTTGCACCATCCAATTATTGCCAGCTGAAGATAATTGTTCAATAGAAGTCTTTTTGATCACGTGCACACTATCAACATGTTTTGCGAGATCCGATTTTCGGTCAAACACATTTCGACATGAAATGCATGCGAATTTCACAACAATCATCGCGCCAGCTTTTTTGTATCTGTTGAGATTCTTGTGATTGTAGGCATGCACAGCGATATCACCAAAGATACTGTGCCAGTTTGCACTACGCGGCCCTACCTCCTTGTTATGATATCGACAAACGTGTTGTCGTGTCTTCTGAAAAGAACCGTATGTTTTGTCGCAAAACGGGCATTCTTTCTTGGTCAGTACGACGGTGATTTGTTGATTATTGCCAGTAATGGAATTACGATTAGAATTGCTTTCGGGTGTCTCACGTTCCTTATCAACACCGCTATTTTGAGTGTCAAGGGGTTAGGCTGAATGGTTGTTGCCTTCACGACTGCTGTTACCGCTGTTGCACGGAAATTGCTGTTAATGAGACTGACATCAAGGCTTTCGATTGAGGAGGTTATGCCAAAACCACGAGAAAGGACGATCAATAGTGTATTTTTGCCTTGAAGCTGGCGACAGTTGCTAATTTGTATGTTATGTTTAGTTTCGCTATACAGTGAAGTTATAACAGAAACCAATTAATAGAAGACTGTAAAAGACTATTAATGTACAATAACAATAAGATCAACAATTAAACTAGTTCTTGACTTCAATTGCTTGAACGTGCAAAATAAAATGTTCGGTAGCCAAAATTAAATTTAGCGGGAAGAAAGATTACTTTTTATTACATTACAACAATAGATACTTTGAAATAACATATTAATACAAGGTAACTGGGGAAAATGTACAACTATGAAGAGTATTGTGGTGATTTTGATGAATAAAGTAAATGATGTATCAATTGAGTATCCATTTTCATATTGATTCTTTTGGTGTTCTTTTCTGTCTGGTGTGCTGACACGTTGGGTGAACAATGCGCCCAGAGATCGTCTTCTTGATGTGTCCTGTGAGGGAAGAAAATAATAGGTAAGAAAAATAATGTCCGCCAATTGTGCCTTCCATTCATTCAATTCCCGATGCGGTGAAGCTGATATTTTCCTTTCCTCTTATTTTCTTTTACATTTTCTTCAATAACGTCCGTTAGAGTTATCCAACCACACCGAAAAGCATACCATTAGGATCGCCATGAAAAGGAGCATCGTCTGAATACAAAATAAGCTTTTAAAAATCAAAAAGGAATCAAAAGCGACTCCCGATCAAAATACGTCTTTATCATCATACGGATGGAATGACGGCGCCCGCATGAAGTAAAGTAGGCAGATTGTCGTGACATAAACCTGTATTTTTTTTTTTTTGCCTTCGCAACAACATTTGCAATAACATGGAGAAGGATTCTGCTGACTATGGACAAGTGAACAAAGACGACAATTCTTCATCTTCTTCTAACGACAATCAGCAGCAAATCGCTGACACGACCATAACCGAGGATGAATTTGATATCCTGTCAATGATACTACCTCTTCGACCTGGTTCTGATTTATTCAGCAAGAATTCATTCCGATATCAATGTATTAAGAACATTATCATTACTGCAGTCATTGGTAATGGAATCACAGGAGACGCATACTCTGTCGGTGCTAATGAACATGATGGTCGACGAGCTGATATGATATATTTCCCACTCAAGGAATTTGCACGCGATCTTGCGCCTGTGATCGTTGAAATACAGAACAAGGTGAATCATGCATTTGTCGCTCGAGTCACTCGGTACTGCTTGAACATCTTTGATGATGTCAGGGCATTGCCTGTATTAGTAGTGATCAGCATTGATGGTTTCTCGAGCAAGGAGTTTCGTGATTTTGCATTTGACAAATCGGACGGCAATTCATTTTACACGCATCCTTGCCAGTCATGGGCGAAGCAAGTTCAAGTATACACTGTGGATTTCATTGCGAAACGTATTGACAGCTCACCGATTGATCCGATGATTGCATTGGCATATGTTCTTATCCTTCAAGAGAAGAACATAATGATGCTTGATAAATATGATGTCCCGACTATTCAAGACATCTACAAGACAGCCCTGAATGTTTTCTCCTTTGGCAAAGACACGACTGACGATTTGACCCGACGCAACGAATCATTCTGTGATGCTATGGCCAGTCAGTTCGCAAAAATTCTCAAGTACGAAAAAGATTGCTCTGAGGAGGCCAGAAAAAGACTTCGTCAGTACGCGGAAGATGGAATCGATTTCGCTAGACAATTCAAACGTCGGCAACTTTTTGTTATACAATGGTAATAGTAATTGAGAAAAAAGGTAGAAACAAAAATAAAGAAACAGTTTGGTACTTTTTGAGATTGATCTTTATTTCAGTTTAAGTTAAAGTAAAAATTATTCTAATAGAAGGCAGGTATTTATATCTTATTGAGTGAGTGGCTTGATATCTTTTATTGTAAGCATTCTTCTAATCTTCAGATACTTTAGCAAGTGTCATCTCTAATTATGATTATGAAAACTTTTCATTTATTCTTTTGTATGTCTGTCATAGATTATCTTTTATTCTGGGAATTCCTCACTGATTTAAATAATGTTATTTCAATTATGTGAAAGATTAGCAATATTCCTGACATTGGATTGGATTTTGTTATTTTAGTTGATACTTCTTCTTATCAAAGAACTCCCATGAGTACAATACATATTCTAAAAGAATATATTTAATTGGAATTGATTGTATGATCTTATTTAAATAAACTTATATTTTATTTTATTTTAATTATCATCTTGTATTAAGACTTATATTTATTAATGTCAACTACAATCAGTTACTGTTCTACAACAACTTTACACAAAATCTCCTAGTGTTATCCCAATCAGAGCAACAACTCCTGAGAAACCAAGTGGCGATCTAACATTTGTAACTGACGAGAGAGTCCAATTAGCTCGAAGGTTCAATTGGGCTTCATGCTATGAAAAGGGTAGAGCTGCGGGAATGTTCATCAGATATAGCAGCCATATCAGCCTTAAGCAGGCATTCTCTAGGAATACTTTGTAGCTTATATTACAATAAATGATTTCCACAGTGCAATTGACATGGTCTATAAAAACAGAGCCTTTAATTTAGTAGAATAATGGTTTGTCATCAACGCTGTTGCGAAGGCAAAAAAAAAAAAAATACAGGTTTATGTCACGACAATCTGCCTACTTTACTTCATGCGGGCGCCGTCATTCCATCCGTATGATGATAAAGACGTATTTTGATCGGGAGTCGCTTTTGATTCCTTTTTGATTTTTAAAAGCTTATTTTGTATTCAGACGATGCTCCTTTTCATGGCGATCCTAATGGTATGCTTTTCGGTGTGGTTGGATAACTCTAACGGACGTTATTGAAGAAAATGTAAAAGAAAATAAGAGGAAAGGAAAATATCAGCTTCACCGCATCGGGAATTGAATGAATGGAAGGCACAATTGGCGGACATTATTTTTCTTACCTATTATTTTCTTCCCTCACAGGACACATCAAGAAGACGATCTCTGGGCGCATTGTTCACCCAACGTGTCAGCACACCAGACAGAAAAGAACACCAAAAGAATCAATATGAAAATGGATACTCAATTGATACATCATTTACTTTATTCATCAAAATCACCACAATACTCTTCATAATTGTATGTTTTCCTTAGAGATGACCCAATGGATAGACCTTCCAAATATAGAATGTGCAAGCGAACCTTTAAATCATTGATCCCAACCCAAAACTCAAGCCAAAAGAGGTCCCGATTATTCTGCATCTCAAGAATATATAAATAAACACAAAGGACAACATTTAATAAAGGACATCTTTCTTCCATCTAAAAAGTTCTATAGCTTCTGACTTGTTTGGTTTTCACGATCTTGGAAAGATCACAATAGTTTGATAGTATTCTTGACTGGTTCTTTTGCTCAATAATGTAAGAGAAATAAAAAATTTAAGAACCGTATAAATATTTGAAACAATTAAACATATACTTCTAAAATACCTAAAAAAAGTTTAAAAACTACAAATATCCTGTTTATAAAAATGTCCAAGAAATTAACAAAAGGTCAAGCTTCCTGTTTAGTTCTAAATAGGATGCCTACTAAAGAAAATAGAAAGTTGTCAAGATGGAAGATATATTCTTTTGGCCTAACATCTTCTTATACTAATGAGTCAAGTGCAATGGGACTGTTGGTGACCGGTGCTATTTTGCAGCAAAAGAACCCCTTTTAAATACATGCCATATGATGACACTCCACCGTTCGGTCCTTGAATAAGTAGTATCAAGAGATGCATAAATCATAAAAACTTCTTTTATTCTAATTTAACCTTTTCTTTTTTTAAAGCTGTGGTTATAAAGCAATAATTAGATGTTGTCTTCCGGTAAATGAATTGGCAGAATCAAATGAAATAAATTTTGTATTTAACAACAATTATTCACTTCTTTTAAACTAGAGTCAACCGATGAATACAGAGGCAAATATTAAACACATCTGTTCAGGTTCTTATATGAAAAAACTTTTATTTTAATTGACATCACAAAAGAGTATATCCTCGATGTAATGAGGGCTCTCCTTGTACTGAAAGACCCTGAAGATAACGAAAAGTATGAACAGGCCTTTTTCACCAACGAAGGCACTTGGAATCTTTAAAGGATGAAATTAATGAATTTGGAGATGCGTGAAACTCCAAACAGCTAGCCAAGTGGATAGCAAATGATGGAACTTGGGGCCAGTTAAAAAGACAACAAGCGGATAGTGCCCATTCTAGAGGTAGGGTACATGTACCTCTTCAGGAGTCAATACAGAAGTATGCATTATAATTTGGCAAATCTCTCTCAAATTCGAAAAAAAAAAAAAAACTTGATAACCAAATCAAATAAGGTGTTGAAGTTTGACAAAAATGCTTCACTTCGTCTTTAAATTACATGATTGAAGTTTTTTCGAATTGAGAGGTCTACAAGTAATCAAGTTCACATTTATCGTCTAACACTATTTTTTATTTTAGAAACTGTTATTGACAACATGAAGAATGTCAATTCGTATAGGGCGTTTGCTCATGTGGATGCCGAGAAATGGACGATCGTGGGCTATGCCAGAAAGTCCATTACAAAGGAGGATGATAGCGCCCGTCATCGCCTACTGACCTCAAGGATCACAAAGCTCAAGACAAAGCTGCTTTGTGGCAAAGTATTCGTTTCGCCTTTTTCGAATTCAGATACTGAATTCGAAAAAAGAGACAGAAATGCGCAAGCTTCCAAATTTATAGAATCACTCAAATGTGATGGCACCATGGAAGGTAACCAAATTATAAATATTATTTTTTTTCATGAAATATTAATCGGCTTTATGTAAAATTTGTTGCTATACTTAGCCTCGGAGACAAGGATGGTGCACTTAGCAGCAATTGACTATGCTGGCTTACTGCCAATTTGGAGGACTTGCGATCATTTGTGAGGTAAAATAAATGAATAAATTTATCTTAATCGTATCTTATCATTTGTCGTTAATATTTCCCTGTAGTAAGCACAAGTGCGTCAAAGAAATTGTTATTGACAAAGGCCATCGTGTGGAGATGATTCCCAGAAGGCGACTCCTAAAAGATGACAAGACTCTTCAGTTGTTCCGTTGTCGCATCAAAGCAGTCAATCGTTCAAACTAAGCCCAATGCAACTACTTTTCCTACTTGTCCTATCCATTCTTTTGATATGCTTGTATATATATGTTTGTATTGATTATTACCTTTCCTTTAATATTTATGTTGTATATACTTTTTTTCCCCATCTCTTAACTTTTGTCTACAATTCTTTGTATATTATATCATTGTAATAAAGAATACTTAATTTCTAAAATAATCGATTGTTAATCATACATGATGCTTTCGTATCCAACTTCTGATCTTAAATTTGCTTTTTGATATCATCAGTTGGTGAAAAGCAACTGGTATTATGTTTTGTATCGACAAGGCTGACTCTCATTCTTAAGTGATGAGAGACCATGCATGATCAAAGGCTGGTACCCTCAGTCATGTTCAGAGTATTGGTTAAATTGGATTAACCCTTCATTATTTTTTTTAATAGCAAAGTATTCAAATAGGTTCATTTCTTTTACACTGTTTAAAAGTATTTACAGAATGTCGAACAAACGCTCTGAGATGGCTAGGAGGAACGAAGTTGCAAGCTTTCATCATTCTTGTGATTAAATTACTAATGTCGTTGAATGTGCTTCGTTTGACCCTGTTTTTGACTACGGACCAAACATTTGCAATTGGATTGAGTTCGGAGAGAAGTAGAGAGGAAGATAAGCACACATCTATAACCTCTTTTTCTCTGATCAACCTCCTGGGCGGTCTTATGTTGATGCCAAATCTTGATTTGTCTATAAAAACACAATTCTCAAGAAAGTTTATATCCGTTTTACTCATTTCTTGAGCCCATGCTTTTCGATTCGTGAGTTTTAATTCATTATTTCTTCGCTACAGAATGGCAGGTTATACTTTTGAAAGAAAAATAACACTCATTTTGTTCTTTTGTCAAGTTATAAATTGGAAGAACGTGAATGGGAAAAAAAAATCCCGACCCATTGATACTATATTCTCTGTTTTCACTGTAAAATTATTTTGATATCAACTTTAATTGCTTGTGATGTTGCAAAAAGGTCTTTTAAAGATAAAAAAAAATACCATTTGTTATTTCTTTCTCTATAAATAATGAAGCTTGATCAATTTATAAACGACGATCAGGAGAATCTTCACAGTCTTTTACAACAGCAACAATGACGCTGATATCATCTGCTTTTCCTCCTTCTAACAATAATCCTTCTTCCATGGCACGTTTTTGAAATGGCGTGTCAACATTATTCATCTCACTCACTTCTTTTGCTTTATTTGCCAAAGTGTCCGCCAGAATCTGTGGTTGGAGGTTAGATACACGCGCAGGTCGATCTTCAGTAGCTGGAATTGTGATGGTTTGAATATGTTTTTTTACAAGTTCTAGGATATCATAATCAAACAAATTATCATAAAGTCCATCAGTTGCCATTATAATAATGTCTCCTTTTTCTACTTTTATTGAAAACAGCTGTGGAAGGGAGATAAATGATAAGAGAATATAAGAGAGATATTGCTATTTACCTGTGCATCTTGAGGTTTATCTTTGGATGATATACCAAGTTGATAAGGGAAATTAAAAGCGTGCTGTTGTTCTTCACTTCGAAAGATATAATCTAAATTGCGAATGATGGATATACCGCAATCTCCGATATTAGCCACTCGCAGTTCATCATGGCGCAAGACCGCAATACAAGCCGTGGTGGATCCCAATGCTTTTAACTTTTTGATTTCATTTAAACTTTGTTCATAACTTCTCTGTAAGACGTCTAAAGGGCTTGTGTCGTTGTATTGAAAGAAATAGGGATCTTCTATATCTTCAAATCGATCCATTTCCAAGTTGGCATAGTGCATCAATCGACTTGAATATAACGCTGAATTGGCCCCTGTACAAGTAAATATTAAAAATAATGAAATAAACCAACCGTTCATTCTATTACCGGCCACATTTGCTCAACTTCCAATGCCATCGGCTACACCTATCGCATCAGATCGTCTAAAGTATGCGTCCTCTCCTACTTGAATATGTGAAGAATGCATTGGAATAGAAGGCATCAAATGTCTCTCTTTGGCAAATCCTGCTGCTCCATGTCCCATTATATAGGATACTTTTGGCTTGGTTGCTGCAAAGAAATCAAATAGGGGTAAACATTTTGAATGTGGCTTGACTAGAGCAGGCTTGGGTATGCATGTTGAAGCAGTTCTTTTAATGGCTGGTATTACTGTTAATAATTTGCTAGACATTGAAGGTAAGCAAAGAAAAGAAAAAAAAGGATAAACTACAAAAGAAAAAGGTCTCTTTATATACTTTGCCTTTTTATCTAATTTGGTCTCTTATCATGGACTCAATACATGCTTCTTTTTATCAAAAATACAATGTTCTTTTTAAATATGAAATGAAGCAAACGCATGTACGGCAAGTTGAACTTTAGGATTATTCAATAATACAACACAGGATTTTCTTGTATACAGTCTTTAAAAAATGTGTACACACAATCTGTTTCCATTTATTTTGTTTCGTCTTTTCTTGTTGTCTCTGTTCGTTATCATCCTTCTCTTTTTCCTCATTATCTGTCAAAGAGTGGAAGCAATATCCTTTAATAGTTTCGAAACCCATGTCTTTCACAATTATGGCTCTATTCGCGATATACTTTTTTCGTAAACTGATATGCAAGATAATGTATAAAACTCTATGTATTCTTTGTCCAAACATTGGCTGTTTTCAAGCACTACCGGTTGACAAAATCCTTCTAAGCAAAGAACACGTATTTTAGTAACCAAAAAATAATTATAAAATGATGAATAGCTGTTTAAGAGAAACTATTAATTCATATTCTAAATCACAGGCAAATTTCGAGGCAAGTAAACTTTTTTTCCTGTAGAATGAATATATTGTTTAACTATAAAACCAGAAATACTCTCAGATTGTTTCTTGTCTCTCTTTACTTTTTTAGAAGGAGAAACAAAACAGTTTCTTATTTGTTTCAAAAAGCACAACATCTCTAGTTTCACTATGTATAGAAAAAAGAGAAATAAAATGTTTCTCTTAAAATAACGTATGGTTTTAGCATACAAGAAAATTATAGAGACAACTGTTGAACCATATATATCCTATCGTAGACCATAGTGTTACACGTCGTCATCTTTATCTTCCATAACATGTCTCTCTGCTTTTGTCTTTCTGATTATTTCCACTTAACAATAAAGCAATCATTAAAAAAAATCAATTAGTCAATACTGTACTAATAAGTTAGTACAGTAAACAAAGCAACTGGCCTGAAGGCGAGTTTTCCATTGTTCATATAAAAACATTAGATATAGTGAAAAATAGCAAAGTTCAAGTGCGAAATGCAAGCAATAAACAATATGAAAATAGTAACAACGGCAGCAATATTATTTACTTTTCATACTGTATTTGAAAATAATAAACTTTTGTATATCTACCTGTCCATTTTCTAAGTTAGACTAGGGAAATTCATTATTATTCGTACAAATAAACGATGGATTGGTATAAAGACAAAGAATCAAGCTTTATTTTTAGCAAATACCTTCTATCGCATCTTCTTTTTCTTGTTAACGAATAATTAAATTGTTTGACTGACTATGCATCTTTGTCCGTATTTTCGCAACAAATGCAAGTTTCTCAAGCATCTTTCTCAACATACAGCCTTTCTCTTTATGAAATTCGTCTAACCACGTAGGTCCAAGCATTTCCTCTGCTGCCGTCATGATATCCTGACATGATCTTGGCTGCAAATGATTCTCATCATCATCATCACAGATCGCAGCAGCAAACATGGCCAAACGAGGATTATACTCGCCATTTGGATCAAGGTAATGACGAAGGTATCGATCTGAACAACCATGCTGTCCTTGCTGATAAGTCAATAGAGCGAGTAAAGCCAGTGCAGATTGTCTTTTATGCTCTAGACTTAAAACAGACTGCAAGTCAGCTAGTCCAGTTTCCAGTAATACGTTGGTCTCTTCCTCGTCCACTGTTTCAACATAGCTTCCTGTATTGCCAAATACATTACTGCTGTGGTTGAAAATACGATGAATCGCATTCATCTGCCGAAGTATTCGAAAAATTGAAGTCAAATCTTCCAGTATCTCACTGTTTGTTCTTATGGCTAATCTATATAAATCAATAGGAGAACGAGGAAATGTGCCTACATCCTCTTCCTCATCATCACTGTCTGGACCACTGCTATTTGATTCGATGCTTGCTAATATCGGCCGTCTAATCATAACCTCTTCTTCTAGTGTGATCCTTGTATGATTTGGGGCACGCCAGTCTTCAGTGTTGTTTAAATCGTGTGAGCTGAATGTTCTTTGGAGTAAACGATTACGAAACTTTGCATAATAATTAGCTTATTACAGGCCAGCCTTTTGTATTTTTTTTTTCCTCCTTCTTTTTAACTTACATGATGGGCTAATGAGGTTGAGTTTCTTCTAGGTCTGTTGTTATTTTGAAGATTGTTGTAGATTAGCGGCATAATGTAAGAATAGGAAAAAAAGAAAAAAGAAAACAAGTTTGAAACACAACCTTATTGCGGAAGATAGGAACCGAGTCATCATTGGACCAAGCACCTCCTTTTGTTTATCTATTTTTTTTTTTCTTTTTTTCTTTTTTGCTGAATAAAACAGAATATAGCACATTAAATCCATTTGTCCTTCTTCTTTTCTCTTTCTTTTGTTTATTTACACATTTTTTATTAAAAGTAGCAAGAAAAAATTGTTGAATGATAATGCCAAAGTGAACTACTTTTTTTTTTTTTTTCTATTAGAAACGTCCACGACCACCACGATTACCACCACGGAATCCTCCGCCGCCACGATTGCCTCCACCAAATCCTCCACGGCCACGGCTGTTTCCACCAAATCCACCGCGGGATCCACCGCGGGATCCACCGAATCCTCCACGGCCACCGCCACGGCCACCGCCACGACCGCCTTTCTTTTCAACTCGTCCTTGGTTTCCAGTAGGCTTGGAAGCTAAGGATGTACATTGGGTCAATTTTTTCTATAAACCAAACACTTTATGTTGCCTTACCTTTGCCAGCAACCTTAGGTTTAGGCAAGAAACGTTCAAGGGGAAGAAGTTTATCGGTACCAATGTATACCTTATCATCGGGCTTGAAGGACTTTGCAATCATACCTTCTTGCATTTTCACAGTGAAATAGACTTCGTTTAAGGGACCTAAAATTTCATCTACTTTGCCAATTTGTGATTTGTTTTCAAGAAAAATAGGTGCGTTGAAATAAGGAATCTTTGGGTTGATGCTTTTACAGACCATTTCTCCTTCACAAGCATGAAGGAAGGATCCCATGGCTATAATAAATCGATAAGTCTTCTTTTATTCGAGCCTAAAAAAAGCAAAACTTACGGACAACTTCGGCTGGTGGGCCTTGATTAGCTCCACTGAAGCCTCCACGACCTCCACCACGGCCTAAAATACATGGGTTATTTTTTGACAGGATGCGAAAAATCATCTTTTATACCTCCACGAAAACCACCTCTGCCACCACCTCGTCCGCCGCGTTCTCCAAATCCACCTTTGCCCATCTTTAAAGTTGAGAAATTAGATAAAAGTTGAAGTCGTTGGCCCAGTACGGCCACTTTATATAATTTTTTGGAGGCTTGGCTCCACTGGAAAGGACGCAGTGACCGTTTGTCATTTTGGGTAACTTTCTCAGGAGATCGCCCTAATACAGATCGCTGTTTGCTTTCCCCACATCATACCTGCCAAAATATGTTTAGATGCATCAAGTAAACATATTCATGATGAAGTTGGTGTTACTATCCTATTTGGTTTTTATTCGTTTACTGTAGAAGTCTGTAAAGGATAGACCATCCGATACTCGAAATATCATTTAGTATCCTTTTTTATCATAAAGCCATGGATAACGCTGCAAAAGGAGCAGATGAAGAGGATCAAAAAGAAGGGCAAAAAAAAAAAGACAAAGCAAAATGGGAACTAAAGACAGTTAAGAAATACGTATACTGAGCTTCTTGATTGCATTGGTAGTGATATTCTTCATAAGCCAAAGCAGGCAAGTAAAGGAATAGGAAAATTAAGATGTAACATTGTATTTTTATGTCCATGCTTCTATTACTACAACTGAAGATATTGGAGAGCGATTAATCTTTTATGATCTATAGGTGCTTACATAAAAAAGGATATGTCCCACCAACATTGTCAAATGAAAAATCAACTTGTTTCTTTAGGGCTTTCTGGCTCATCCTAATTTATCCAAAAACGTTGTATATGCATTTTCTCTTTATTATCGATATACATGTAAGAAAGCAAAAGCTTACTATAAAATTGCATTTTTAATAGTTTCATGCAACTGTTCTCTTTTTTGTGGTTGAGCATGATCACTTTCTTCTTTATCGCATGACATGGCCCAATTTATCCACTGTCCATTATCATCCGATGTACCAATACGGATACGCTCATTTACAGTATTGTAAGGGGTCAACTCCAGAACAAGCTTCTGATCATTCTTTTGTTGATCACTGCCTTGCTTGTTCATGTTCTGTATCTTGACAGTGATTTTTGTACTGCTGTAAAATTTGCTAAACCATTTTTGCTTTGCTGCATCAAACGAGTACGTACGAAAATCCAAGTGTATGATATTGCCAAGTTGCTTCATTTTAATCTTGTTTGTAGGACTAATCCATCCTTGAAGTAGTAAAGTTGAATTTGATTCGCTGAAGGCTATATGTGACAAGACGGCAACCGCTTGCCTTGATTTCATTTCTTGGATAACATAGTCGGATTTTATGTCAATATCCGCGTTTAAATTGGTTGTGGATGAATTCAAACTGTAAATGTAGCCTGTTTTTCAAAAAAAAAAAAAAAAAATCAATCTTGAGGAAAGGTGCTTTACAGTTTATTAAGATTACCAAAGTTTTTGAGTTTATTTTCTGGATCAGATTCCAATTGTTGATCGACATGAAATAGTTTATTGTTGATAACACAGTTGTTTGTAAAATAATTTGCTCGTAATGGAGAGCAAATAATTGAGTGAATAAAAAGTAAAAGGATGACTGATAAATAAAACATTTAAAAAGCAATCGCAAGAAAGGAAAATATGTGATATTCTCCCTTTATACCTTTTTTCTTGTACTGAATTGCTTGATATTATTTGCTGCTACTGATTCTATTATTGACCAATTAATTCCAGAAAATGCAATTCACGTAAAATGACAGCAATCTTACTGTATTAAACTTCATACATTCTAAGTGCTTTTGTGAAAGGAAAAAAAAATCTAAATGAAACAGCAGCATATAGCACAGATCTTAGGTATATACGTACAATAAGTCATAATAAGCAATTCCTAGTGGAAAAAGATTTTAAGGTACTATAAATGAATTGAACCAAGATGATACAGAGTATTAAATGTAATCTGTAAACATTATAGCAAATCACTTTATCTTTGGCCAAATTAATCTTAAAAATCAAGTACTGATGCTTTATTTATTCAAGTATAGTAGCTTGTTAATTAGCTTGATGCTTTCAGTTCTACACTAAACATATTGTATTTAAATATTTTCACGATCTTCAGCTGAAACTCTCTGGTGTGAACATGGAAATCTTTAGTCGGAGTATTGAACATTATTCCATGGTGTTTTGTCAGGGCCTAATTACTTTTTAATAATAAAAAGCATCTATAAATAATGCCATTTTATGAACTTGTTTGTATAGCACGACACAACATTGTGGAGGTAAAAAAGAAAAGAAAATATGACTTCAAAAGATTACATTGGCTAAATTGGAAAGATTGTGTTTTTTTTCTAAATTTATCAGAGCAACTTGAAAGATCTTTTAAAGACATCAGCAAAACAAGTCCTCAATCGAGGTGGTGTTGTCAGAGGTTTTGATAACTTGGGGGACATGAAGATTCCTCATAGAATCAAAAGACATCAAGAATACTTTACTGATGGAAGGTAAATAAAAAACAAATTAGATATACAATGGGAATAAACTCTGACTTTTTTAGATATTGGACAATGCACTTTGATGCCAATCCTTTGGTAGTTCAAGATCTTGGAAAGAAACTTGCAGTCGACACTCGTGTTTTACGTCACACATTCATTAAGCTTGGTGACAAGTTGGAAACTGTCATTCAAAGACCTGACAAGACGTAAAAAGAAATGCATATTAGCGAAATAGTTTTATTGTAAATAAAGTTTGATAAAGAGAGAGAAAGAGAAAAATTAGATAGACAAGACACGCTTTACTTGAAACACTTTTTTTTGTCATTAATTCCTGTCATCTAAAGGCATAAAAAAACGGGTTCTTTTTTATTTTGATCATAAAGGGGGCATGATAGGATTGAGATCCTCATGATTTTATAAAAGTCCACCTCTGTAGGCATCCACAGACTAGGTTATACATTCTATCATCCTATTTATAACAAAACTGTAGGGGAGAAATATAATACTTTGAAAATCTATAATATTGCACTTTCTACACCACAGAAAGTGCCTAAATAAAAGCTAGCAAGGGTTTAATAGTTGCAACTAATTTTGTAATGATGAATGGAATACATGAATTCCTGACAGGCCAGCAACAATGCGAACCGATTCATGTTAAATACCGTTACTTGTTCTAGTATTCTATAAAGATACAATCAGTGACTAAATAAAAAGCATCATGCAAATCACTATGGCAGTCCTCTTGTTGACACCAGCATAACATAGAAAAGTGTTTCAGCTTGGTTTTGCTGACTTGCTGGTGTAAGAAGCTTTTGCAAATTACCTTTTCTTAAAATACAGAGTATCGCTTTTCATGTCAAGAAATGGGTACATGTACGGTTATACTAGGCTCGTTTTAGAGAAAAACTTTTTTTTTTATTTTTTGCCGGAAAAACAAAAATGAATAGGTGATCAATATATTCAGTTAAATTGGAACATTGGCTTAGCTTATCAACTTTATAGGCGTGTTTTTTATCTTTGCATGCTATTGAGATTACTTACTTTACTCTTTAAAAATCTGTATGAAGGATGCTTTTAAATAGAAGCTACATACAACAATAGAAAGAAGCTCTTGGAGATCATGAGTGATGTCTATATTCGATCAAAGATAGTACGACTTGTCATTCTGTGTTTATAGCTAAATAAAAGTCAAATTGCTTTTTTAAACTTTTCATTAACGTCGTGTAAGTTAGGTGAAGTTCGGGAACCTTCTACAATCTTATTTTATCAGTTTACTAAACCTTTTTTTTTTTAAAAAAAAACAAGGAAATCCTGAAAGATTCAGTTAATATTTGATTAAAAAGAAAGATAAAACGGCCATTAGGATGACCTCAAAGAACAGTTGATGTTGGCTTTATTTTATGCTAATATTTTTTTTTTAAAAAAAAAACAATACAAGCCTATTTAAAAGACATACTAAAAGGCCACGATAAAAAATCTGTTATTATGAATGCCTAAATGAAGCACAAGTATACAAATAGTAAATATAGTAAATTCTCAATGGCCGCAGGTACACGTCATTGCTTGGCAGATCTGAAAGTAAATTGTAAATGTGTGCAACCTGCATCTCTTCTTGAAGGCGTTTTCCCCCTTTCAGGCACAAGGTTACTCGAACCCTTAATGTCGCTGAGTTACTGAGATATAAAGGCATGTTTACGAACTTTTAATTCTTTGTTCTTAAATTAAAAGCTAACCGGTCCCCCTTTGTATTCTTTGTTTTTTTTTAAGCTAACTTTTCAATGATAACGTCAGTTTTTGTAAAAGTAACTCCAAACAAGTTGTCTATTCAACAAAATTAGGTTGAATGCTATTAAAAAAAAAGCACATTTATTTTTTGTAGAGTAGATTTTATCGTAAAAGCCTGTTAGTTTCTTGTCGTTTTTCAACCTTCATCGTTTCTTAGCCGATCTTTTCTAGTGCGCGGAGGAACGGAGCTGCAGTATTTCCACTTTAAATTGAGATGATATGAAAAGAAATTTAGATGAAATTTTATGTTTTTTAGACAAAAATCAAATCAGAATAGCAATAAACTTGCCCTTGCTAAATTGAAGCAACTATTCCTATATTCTCAAAGAATCAATTAAATTCAACTTTAGCCCTTTTCTGAATAGTTATATTTTATAAAAATGAATTTTTAATTATTATGTATTTGATAGAAGATGAATCGGAATTGATGACAAGAGTTTTATTGTTATGTATAAAGATCCCACTTACACATTTGAGGATCTAATGTTGTTGGCAAATGGAAATATTGGTATCCAGTTTACTAAAGTGCTCTACTAGAGTGTCTAAAAAGAACAGATAGGTTTCTTTTTTCAATATAGTCATCTCCTTAATATGCGCTAGACGATTTGGCAGTGAGAGAAGAATACGGAGGGAGCATCCAACTATTTTTATATAAAGGGCAAAAAACAAAGCATCATCTTAGACTTAACTTGGCTTAGGACGAGTGCTCTAATTACTATCAGGACCATCCAAATAAACAAAAAAAAAATAAGTTGATTCAAACCGTGCTCTTTTACAAAGACCCACATAAACAATCCAGCAAAAATAAAAGACAGAACCAAAAGAAGACCGAAGCAGCATGAGAAAATATTAAATAAACATGAATAGTAAACCTGACAACAAAGACAAGGATGAGGCTTATTCGAAATCCATCCTATGACCCATCACAAGTAGCAAGCCGGTTAGTACAAACGGTAGGAACACAGAATAACAGCCCAGACTGTTATATTAGGTGACAGACAGAAGCTAATGCCTGGGAGGCGGATTCAGAGAGGATGTGATGATGTACATGACGATGAAAAGAAGACAGAGCATCTGCAGGGTGATCAAGGACAATCTATTGCGTACAAAGTCCGGGCAGAAGAGAGAAAGAAGATGTAACTGACAATCTTCAGTATGGACAACCTGATGAACACAAGCGATCTTTTAGTTCTTTAGAAAACATGACCATCAGGTATAAACTATATGAAATGCTCAAATTCTAGAAGCCAAGGATTGGCGAGAAACAAAAAAACCCCCCCCCCCATCCGCTGGCTTGTGTTGAATGATTAGTTGGACTAAAATTAGCCTCAATTTTTACTCTTTGGAGACAGTAGACTTTATTCAATTACGCTCTGTAAAGTTAAAATCAGTTATAGCGGTCGATTACACTCGATTGATATCTGATTTCTTATTTAAATTAGAGGTAAAAGTCATCATTGTCAAGGTCTATTTCCAGCAAACCAAAGAAAGATATTAAAGGAAGCACAGTCAAAACCAACTATCAAAATTTGAATATCAAGCCATCGCATGATCACTGGCATCTACAAGAGATTTTCAGGAAGGCAATAACAAAAAGTGGGCAAAGAAACGAACAGTGAAGAAACTAAAGACCAAGAAACCAATGAAACAGGTAATGTCTTACAAATTTATGTTAATAATTATCTTTTATAATGATGTTACTCTCATTTCTCTCTTTATGTCATTCACAGTTAAAAAAAGAGGCATCCCTAGCCAAAAGCAGTAAGGTTTCATACGTTATGAACAGCTCAATTCAATAAATGAATATTTATTAAAGTGTGTAGTTTTAACAGCAGTAGATCCGTGATTTTGTGGAAAAAGAAAAGTTTTTGTAGAACGGCTACAAAGAGGATAGCGATCCTTTTGAGTTTCTTCAGCCAATAACCAATGCTTGTCATTTAGACAACTGTCCGAAATCAGCTACAGAAAGTACAGATAAAAGGCGCAATATTACATAGGCTTAGAACTGAACCCGTCTTTAGCCTAAATGATACAAGATGTTTACAGTAATACACAATCTCTTTTTGTGAAGAAACAATTCTACCTTATTGAATGGTAATTGCCTCAAAATGTGTTCCGATGTGGACGACCTTAGCTAAGGGAAGAAAAAAGAATAATGATGATAAACTCAAATGATGTGCTAGATGCTTTATAAAACTATATTCAAACAGTGTACACTCGTATTCTTTTCTCCCTTGTGTCTCTTAAAGACTGGATAAAATAAAGAAAATAGATTGAAGCCAATTGCTGAGGCTAAGGCATTTAAAACTGTAATTAACGATAGTATTTGTTACACGTAATGTTACATCGTCTGTTCTTCCTGCAGAATTTCACAGTCAATCTACATCTTGAGTCACATGAATGATAACGTTGGAAAAAGTTGAAGCAATCCGTACTGTTTGTTCAACAAAACTCCGATTGTTTTTTCGGGATAAAAAACACGCTATTCTTAAAAGACGTAAGCCATATCCAGCCAAAATTGAACTTGTTTATGAAAGAATGGTTTATATAAAAGAATCAAATGATGACGTATGAATTTGGGGCTTCATCATAGTGTTATTTTTTTGTAGTTGACGATATTGTTTGCGCCTGCTAGATAGATACGTCATCGCATACAAGATAGTTTATAAAGAAGAACGCGAGATACAGGTGCTTTATGTTTTATTTAATGACCCAAGTTTGTAAAATAGGACTTACTTTATGCACTGTCTTTCAGTACAATTATTTATGTTTATATGTTACTGACACTGACTCGGGTGGTTATATCATTGGCTAAAAATTAACATTGTTCTAAAATAGACTCGCTGTGTATTCTTTCACTGCATATCTTGAATATTATGCTATTTATTTTATAGTCAGCATTTAATAGACTATGTTCTAACCAGACAGACTAGTCATACACATTTTAATCCATATGACTTTATTAGTCAACATCGAACCAGTGTGTGCTGTATTTTATAGCGTGTTTTCTTTATGGAATCATATGAAAATATACAAAATACGAATGTACTGTCAACCTTACACGCTGAATGATAACATCCGAGAATCTGACGTATCCTGAACATCCAATCATCTACAAAAGACGGATGATGTTCCAATAGACTGACCTTGTGTACAAGAATACGGATCATGCGACCACACATGGTTCTGAAAGACTTCCGGTACACCGGATCATTCCAGGAGTTCCTGAAAATGCGCCGAGTACGCGCTTTAGACTACCTTCTTCACTGCCTGACTGAGTTGGTTCATGCAAAAGAAGGCATAAACTATCACTGGCGATTCTGATCCTCTCCCTTCCCCCCCCCTTTTTTTTTTGTATATATCGCATTTAAGCAGCAAGAGGGTTAAAAAGATTCTTTAAGAAAAAAAAAAAACAGAGTTTGTTCTTTCGTGTATTACCTTGGGTACGTAACTCATCCTCAGGGATCATTGTTGTACAATTTTATGAATGATACGATGAATAGACTATCCACTGAAAGATAAGATACACACAACGTATTTCTGAAAAACCAGTTCTTTTGATCCAAGTCTTTTATCTCACTCGCCCTCTTGTCAATCATTTCATCCAAGGAATAAAGGGGAAAGGGGGGGGGGAGAAATGCGCTTAGCTCAATAGTCTTGCAGCATCTTCTCTTATGCTACCCTTCTCCTTGATTGCACCCCGAACGTTTCAACCAACAGTTTTTGGGCAATTTCTGTCGTCGTCTGGCGGAAATTGAACTAGTTTAGGTCCATGTTTTGTTTGAGATGGTCTAAATGAACTAAAGAATGGATTCATACTCATTTTACACGTCAGATGCGTGCTGAGATGTACTTGCAGTCGAGTGAACTCGATCAGACAAGAGAAAGTCACGTCGGGTCGTCATCGAACAAAGTCAAGTCAATCAATCAACATGATCTGAATTTGAAATGAATACAAACTGGATTTGAAATAGAAAAGTAAAGCCAAGTGATAATTTAATGTTACACCTAAACATCCTTTTTTTAATTTTTTTGTTTACATTGACGCTGCATATAATTATCGGAATGAATCCGTAAAGAAATTGACAATTAATGATTGAACACTTTTTAATGTTTTATGAATGATGGAGGAAGATGATATAAAGAAGGGGAATAAGGTTTTTTCTTTTTTTGGATATTAAGGGGAATAGGATGAAGGCTTCTATACAACTACAAATTTATAAATTTATCTATTAATCGTAAATGGAATGAGTAATTTCTGGTAATGCATTCAAGCGAAGGCGGAGTTGATGGATGTCTGTTTCCCAGCGGAATCTGAACTTTATTGAATTGGCAGTATCACCAAAACTTTGTAGGGCTGATTCATATTTCGCTAGGCACAATGCAAAGGCTGTATGAGCTGTTGAATAATCGCCTTCGTAATAGATGGATCCGTGTGATTCGAATGCGAAATCAATCTAATAGAATAATCATGAGTTTCTATTCAAAATGAACACTCTGTTGTTGATTTACCTCTATTTTAGCATTATTATAAAGCTCTTCGAGTTCTGAAGACATACTTTCTATAAGGGATGCATAGGGTTGTGAAAAATGATGAGGTGAATATTGCTCTGGAGATGTTGGTGTAATTACAAGTGAAAATGTGGAGGATGAAGAAGAAGAAGATCGTTGACGTATTTTTGGAAACCATGTTGATGGATTGAATACTGAATAAGATGTGTTGGGATGAGAGGATGCGATTAATAAGTGTTCTGTATTAAAATAGCATGAAGAACGTTTATGTATCGGTTGAGGGGTTGTATTCATTGAAAATAAGCGTGCAGAGGCTGACCTTAACCTCTTTGGGAAACTTTCTGCAGAGGATAAAGTGGTAGTTGCTGGTGTGGTGTTCATGTGTAAAATAAATAAGAAGTAAAGAAGAAAGAAAGGTACGACCAGAGTCTTTTATCATTAAATCACCCCCTGTGTTCCCCCGATTGTTCTTTGTCCCTTTTGAAAATTTTTTCTTTCCGCTCTTGTTCCCTATCCTACCTTTTGTTTGAGATCAGCGCGTTGAACTTGAAAATTCTGTCACCAGATTTGTTTAGGGCAAAGTTTTATGCATGAATACTGTCTATCCTTAAATTGATAACAATGAAATATAAAGTAAACTTGAGTCAACATATAAGAATCACCCACAAAAGAAAAATAAAAAAAAAAAATAAATAAAATAAAAAATACTCCTTAAAATATAATAAATTGTTTTTTAGTACTTCATCATGCTCATCAACCTCGTGTTTACTCTCTCACTCTTTCTCTCGGAATAAATATAACGAGTCATTACATGTTTTATTGAACTTTATTCTCGTCAGGCTTTCTTTTTCTAGAAGGAAAAGTGGTGGCTGTAATTAAAACTCAGATGACGGCCAGGCTGAACACAGAACCTTCAGAGAGTGAGAGAGCGAGTAAAGTGCTAGAGTCAAAATTATGGATAAACCTTCCTCTTTGCATCCATCCATTAGTTTTAAGAGTAAGTTCATCACACATCCTCCTCTTATTTCAGTCCAGAGTAGATATCAATTGGATCATAGCTCAGAAAAATGAATTATCAAAAAAAAAAAAAGATTGGGAAAAGAGGGGAGGAGAAGAATGAATGACAAACTAAATTTTCTCGACATCTTCATTATAGCATAACAATGGTCACTCCCGCCGTTAAGCACACCATCATCAAGAAGCGTACTGCTCACTTCAAGCGTCACCAATCCAATCGTTTCATGCGTGTTGGTGTAAGTGGAATGGACATCAAAAAAATGAAGCATTGACATGTTGTATAGGAATCTTGGAGAAAGCCCAAGGGTATTGATTGTAACATGCGTAGACGTTTCAAGGGTCAAGCTCCTATGCCCAAGATCGGTTATGGTTCTGCCAAGAAGACTCGCAACCTCTTGCCCAACGGTTTCCGCAAGTTCACTGTTTCCAATGTCCGTGAACTCAACTTGTTGTTGATGCACAACCGTTCTTACGCTGCCGAAATTGCTCACAACGTTTCCTCCAAGAAGCGTGTTGCTCTCCTCGAACGTGCTGCTCAATTGAACGTCAAGGTGATCAACGCTGGTGCTCGTCTCAGATCTCAAGAATAAATAACGAACACTTTTGAAAACATATCCACCCCTCTCCCCCTTTTTTTTTTCTGATAAAAACAATCTCTGTTGGGCAGAAAGCATCACGATCGTTTTGAAGATTCTTTTTCTTTTTCTTTTTTATGTGTGAAAGATGATTTATTTCGTCTTGAATCAAGAGGGACGTGTATGAAACAGCCATTGTCAAGTTGCACCCATGGTTGACATACTCGTATTTAACTCAATCATCGTTTGATATAGTGAATACTTGAAAGATTGTGGATTGACTTGTGAGAGAATGTTGCATTTGATACGAGAGCATCATGTAAACAAAGTTGATGATACTTTAATAATCTACAAGCAGACAGGTTGATTTTCTATCGTCTTTATTTCCTAAATGCTATTTATGCTTTTATAAAAGAGTTTACAGTTTCTATACAACTCTTAAAGATCCTACGACTACAATCAAAAAAAGTAATTCTGCTGCTGAACACAGTGACAAGATTTTGTTTGTATTTTATGTCACCTGGAAAGGCTCTTTTTATGAGCTGTGGCTTTTCTCCCCTTGTCAAGTATTTGTGTTTTTAACAAATAAAGAAAGGGAGTTTGCTCGCGTGCTCTTGCATACTTTGCCCTGACCCAAAAATTAATTATAACAAAAGGAATATAAAAAGAGATGCGCATCTTTATCAAAAAGTACCTGTTTATGCTCGCAGTAAACCATGTTCGTCTTATTCATTTCTTTGTACTTTTTAACGATGCCAGAGATTGTAATACCAATGTCATTTTCTGCATTCAAAGAGGATTGTAAATTGATATTACACTTTCCTTTTTTGGTCGAGTTTTTTTTTCAATCGCACATCCGTGACAGTTGGAACACCTACTTGGACTTTCCTGGATACACAAGCACAGAAAAAAAAATTTTTTTTTCATTCTTTTTTTTTTCCTCCCCCTTTAAACCAAATAAGCTTGTATCAAAATGGAGGTAAAGGAATATGACTGACTGTTCAATTGAAAGTACTCATGTCTACTTTTATAGCAATTCCTTGCTAGTCTTGACGATCTTTTAACAAAGCTGGCTCAAGCTCAAGATTCAGAAACTATCAGAAATGTATACAGATAGGAACAACACCTACTTGTTTTACAGAAAAAACTCATTTTAAAACATAGGCTACTTCTGTTTTAAATACCCAATACTATGTCACTGCTGACTGTGTACCTGCTCTGATTGAGATCATTTCTCGATCTCCTCACTTCCAAGTGCGTCAACTGGCTGCTGTCGAATTGCGCAAGAGAGTGAGCAAGTGGTGGTCTCAAATCCAAGAGGCCGTCAAGACCAATTTGCGTGCTCAACTTTTGAACATTGCTCTTAATGAACAAAAGTAAGAGGAAAACGATAGGGGCAAACAATCCCTGTGTACTGACAAAGTTCCCTTCTAGTGAGGCCGTGCGTCACTCGATCGCTCGTGTGATTTCTTCTGTAGCCAGTATCGATATGCCTGATAACAAATGGCCAGCTTTATTAGAGTTCCTGCATCAATCCTGTGCTAGTCAAAACCCTGCTCATCGTGAAACGGGTCTGTACTGTCTTTATACTCTGTTTGAAGTCATTGCCGATTTCTTCATGAACAACACTGGATCTCTGTTTGAGCTGTTCAGCAAGTCCATCGTTGACCCCGAAAGCAAGCCTGTTCGAATCACGACCGTTTTGGTTCTCGGTAAACTTTCTGAATTTGTCGACAGTGAAGATAAAAATACGATTGTAAGCGGAGGATGCGGACCGGATGACCTTGAAGACTAATTTTATGGTTTTAGAAAATGTTTAGAGCTATTATTCCCAACATGGTCAGTGTGCTGGAGCAGTGTATCAAAGACGGTGATGCCGATAACGCAGGAAAGATATTTGAAGTATTTGACACGTTGTTGATGTTGGCAAGTATTCAGTGTCATTTTTCGAGAGACATGGACTAATGACTTTTGGGATTTTAGGATGCTCCTTTATTGTCAGAACACTTGACCAATTTGATTGAATTCTTCTTAACCATCGGTTCTAACGCTGAATTAGATGATGAAATGCGTGTCTTGGCATTGTCTTTCTTGATGTGGGCTGCAGTTTAGTAAGTTTTGTTCTTTCTCTCTTTTTTTTTTATTAATCGTTTTTATAGCAAACAAACCAAGATTAAGCAATTAAAGTTGGTTGGCCCTATTGTTGAAAAATTAATGCCAATCGGTACCGAAGAAGATCCAGAAGATATCGATGAAGATTCTCCATCTCGTGTAAGAATTCATTAGTTCAATATCTGTTTACTTGTGCTCATCTGTTTATCTCTCTAGTTGGCTTTCAAGGTGCTGAACGCCTTGGCTACCAACATTCCCCCTCAACAAGTTTTCCCCATCATCATGCCTTTTGTTTTGAACTATATCCAAAACCCTGATCCTCGTTATCGTAAAGCCTCTATGATGGCCTTTGCTGTAACCGTTGAAGGTTGTACTGACATTATCTCCACCAAGCTCAATGAGCTCCTTCCTCTGGTGTGCAGTGGTCTTCAAGATCCTGAGATTATTGTCCGTCGTGCAGCCTGTATGGCTCTCGGCTGTCTTGCTGAAGAGATGCCTTCGGATGTCTCTGACCACCACCAAGTCTTATTGCCCCTTGTTTTCAACTTGATGAACGACAATAACGCTGAAGTGACCAAGCACGCCTGCAATGCTCTTGATGCTACCCTGGACGGTTTAGGATCTGACATTATCCAATACTTGCCTCTCTTGATGGAGAAACTCTTGTTCTTGTTGGATCATGCCAACCAAAACGAAACTCGCGCCACTGCCATTGCCGCTATCGGCAGTGCTGCCCACGCTGCCGGTGAAGCCTTCCAACCTTACTTTATGAATGTTTTACCCCGCATCGTCACATTCATGTCCACCAAGGAACCTGCGGATGATCACTTGCTTCGTAGTGTTGCTACGGACGCCGCTGGCTCTATTGCCGAAGCAGTGGGTGCCGACGTCTTCCGTCCTCACACGCAACAAATCATGGGCCTGGCTATCGAACAACTTCATCTCGACTCTGCTCGTCTCCGTGAATGCTCTTTTGCACTTTTCTCTAACCTCGCCCGTGTCTTTGGTGAAGAATTCGCTCCATTCTTACCCACGATTGTGCCTGAAATCATCACGACCTGTAAGGCCGAAGAAAAGTCCGAGGCTGCTGTAGAGGAAGAAATCGATTTGACGACGGGTGGGGCTGATGATGATTTGGATGATGACTTTGAAAACTTTAGCTTCAACTCTCCTTTGGCTGATGAAAAGGAATTTGCTGTGGATGCTTTGGGTGAGCTGTTTGCAAACACCAAGAGCCATTTCTTGCCTTATGTTGAAGTCTCGCTTGCTGAATTACAAAAGCTCACTGGTCACTTGTTTGACGGTGTTCGTAAATCGGCTACGCAAAGCTTGTTCACTTTCCTCAAGACCGTTTATACCATGTCTAACCCTGGCCCTTGGGCTGTCGGTGTGCCTGCTACCTATGCCGTTCACGAAAACGTTCAGAGCTTGATCAACTCTATTGTTCCCATGACAGTGGAATTGTGGAAGGAAGAAGACGATCGTTCAGCAGCTGCTCAAATCTGTCAAGAACTTGTGGGTGCCCTCCGTTTGATGGGTCCTATTGTTGTTAATGAATGTCTTGAAGATGTCTGTAACAACTTGTTGGAAATCTATCAAAAGAAATCGCTTTGTCAACAGGCCTTTGAAGAAGGAGACGTCGATGAGGAGGAAGAAGATTTGGAAACTGAAGCTTTGCTTATTAGCTCTGCAGGTGACCTTGTTGCTGCTTTGTGTGAAACGGTTGGTCCCAACTTCACACCTTCCTTTGAAATCTATTTGCCCTTCATTCTCAAATACTACAAGCCTACCAAGGGTCAAACCGAAAGATCCATGGCTGTTGGTTGTTTAGGTGAATGTATTGGTGGTATCAAGTCTGCTGTTACACCTCACACTGAACGTCTTTTACAAGTCTTTGTGAAGGCATGTGGTGATGAGGATGAACTTGTTCGCAGCAATGCGGCCTTTGCTTTAGGTTGTTTGACCATCCATACCCAAGTTGATTTAAGCGCGTAAGAGTAACGAAAATGTAAAGGAGAGGAAACTAATTTTCTTGATGACATAGACACTATGGTCAATTGTTAACTGCCCTTTCTCCTTTGTTCAGCAACCAAACTTTGCCCAACACAACCGATAATGCCGCAGGCGCTGTTGCTCGTATGATCATTGCACACCCTGAAGCTGTACCTTTCGATCAAGTGCTACCCGTGTTCGTCAATGCTTTACCCTTGAAGGCTGATTACGAAGAAAATGAACCTGTTTTCGAATGTCTCTTCAAGTTGTTCAGCGCCAACAATTCTTTTGTAAGTTTCAATGTTTAAAGTGTGTATGTGGGAATATAAAACTCATCTTTTTCATATTAGGTTTTCAACAATCTACCTCAGTTCCTCCATGTCTTTACTCAAGTTCTTTCAGATAATGAACAATTGAAGGAAGGCACTAGAAACCACTTGATTGAACTCATCCGCGCTTTGAACAGCCAAAGACCCGATTTGAACATTGCTTCAAGTGAATTGGCTCGTTTCTTGTAAAACTTTTATTAAAAAAAAAACAATAGAATGCTCTTTTATAATATTTATTTTCTACCATCATATTTCTAATAAAGAAACAACTTTTTTTATTATAAAGGAACACGACGCAAAGCATGAATTAACCAAAAGTTGGAAGTGACAAGAGCAAGAGCACCAGCTTGATGAGCAGCAGCCAATTCGATAGGGACCATATAAATCAAGGTAGAAATACCCAGAGTCACCTGAAGGGCAACAGCGCCCATCATGGTGTTCACAGCAATCCTGGCGTTCTTGGGCAAAGGTAATCCTCTAGAATAAGCCCACAAGGCTGTTGTCAAGGTAGCTGTTGTCTCGGCCAAGGTACGGTGATCAAACTGTACCGTGGTAGGGTTTTCAAAAAAGTTTCTCCATTTACCACCATCATTGGGCTTCACGTAATTATCTGACCAGAGCTCGTCCTTTGGAGGCACAATGCCCTCACCCATCCAAGGGAATTCATTATAGATCAATCCAGCGTCTAACCCAGCTACCAATCCACCTGACAACAAAGTCAACAGGATCAAGGAACCCAAGCTGTGTGAAGCGATACGGAAACGCTTCAAGACAGGGTTATTTAACATGGCCGCTGTGGAGGCTGGGTATTGACCGGAAGCAATCTTGTTTTGACGCAAGATGTCGGCAGCAACAAAGATCGTGCTACCGTAAATGGCGACAGCAGTGGCCAAGTGAGCTGTCAGACGGTATTGACTGACCCGAGGCACCGCTCCAGGTTCTTTCATCAACGCTTCAGAAAGACCCGACTTGACCATGTACCAACCCATAAAACCCTGATGGATAAAAAGTTGAATACAATCATTTTCTTTTTCTTTTCTTTTTTTTATTTACCTGGAAGCCTAATAAACAAGAAATACCAAAGGTTTGCTTCATGACTCGTTTTGACATGTAACCCCTTGAAGCAAAATAAAGACCGGGTAAAACAAAGGACATGCCGATGAATCTACCAATCATACGGTGAGACCATTCCCAATAAAAAATATTTTTGAATTCTTCTAATGTCATGTGTCGATTAAGTCTACAGAAAGGGGGAGGGGGAGAGTATTTAGCTAAATTAAAGGGGCAAGGTGTTTTTTTTTTTCTTTGTACACACACTTTACATTTTATATTCAGGAAATTGTTTATACTTTTCGAATTCTTCTATCCATTCCTGCTGTGAACGAGGTGGCTTCATGCCCGAGATCACATTCCACTCAGTGATTGACAGCCCACTTTCTGTCAAACGAGTCAAACCGCCTACGACAACAATGGCAAATACAAGGCCAGCATTAAAGTATAGCCAGTGTCCAACAATAGGTTTGGTTGTCTCCACTGCTGCGAATGATTGAATGAAACGTTTTTGCTGTGAAAACTGTGCCTTGAATGCATTGCTGTGAAATTGCAAGCAGCTTTTACGAACGGGCTGTGGACGAAAGGTTGACAAAGCCTTGGTGAGCAGTTGGCGTCGAGAGGGTCCTAGAAAAGGACGCTGGAAGGCAGCTCTAAACATGATCTAAAATGCAAGAAAGGTGAACAAGACAAGGAGGGGGGGGAGGACTGAAAGTTTTATCAGGCGATGCCCGATCTTGAGTCAAATTTCAAGTTGTCAATAAAGAAAACTCCGTCCCGATCACTTTAGCCAATAGAGTAATAATATTGGAAAAGCCCCTTTTACATTTTATTCCAGACAGAAAAATAAGAAAGTTATAGGCAATGGTTGATAGAAAGAATCGTACTTTACACTTTGGACGAGTTTGAGCAGGGTGGTATGATAAATTGAGATTTTCAGCAGAAAAGTAAGTCTGAAATAGCTAAAATTTTCCTACCAATTTTTTATTTTCGGGTTTACTCGTATCTTTAATAAACTTGGAATCTTCTTTTGTATGCTCTCTTCAGGTTGTCATCATTGCTCAATACTGATAGGGTATATGAAGTGTCAGTCTTAGTCATCAAGACATAAACAACATAAGAATAAAAGCGCTTACCTCCGAAAAGTAAAGCAATCATCGATTGCAGCCTAGTTCTGCTTCCTTTTCAGAAGAGAACGGCAAGAGTTTTGTTGACAGTGTGGAATTGACTGTTGTTTAGAAAGGCTTAATGAAGCCGGGAGTATGACCACGACCATATATGAGAGCAGATAACGAAAGAAGAGGACCAGATAGCGACGGAAGATGACCAGAGAGCGAGACAATAAGTTTTTTTTTTTTTTTTTCTTTTTACGCATGTTGTTTTTAAACTAAAAGGGAAAAAACGATGAATAAACAAAGCAAGTCTTCCATTCACTCTTTTTAAATGTCTTTTTTTCTTGGAACACGACGCGTACCCCTGTTTTATCACTTTTTATCTTATCAAGTCAATTACGATGAAAGGATCGATTGTTCTTTAACATTTGCTTGAAGCAACTTATGCAAAAAGAGGATAAGGTATAGATGTAACTCTCTCATTAAAGTTCAAAGCTACATCTGCCTCTTCTATATGCTTAGCAAAGAAGCAAAGAGATATCTTCTTTTGTAGCTTTCTAGAAGGAACCTGAAATAAGATTTACCTTCTCAGGGTTTGAACATTTATCACACTTTTTTTTTTTTTTTTTTTTTTTTTTAGTTTGATGTTGGACAACAAAAAAGCTTTATGTAATGTACTTCATATCTCTTTCTATTCTTTAAATCTCTTCATAGCAGGGGACTTCAATTTCTCCTTCGACGACAATACTTATCACAACACAAGACGATCGAACGTCCCACATTATTTTCTGCGGTTTATGCTTTCTCAGTTTGAGGATTGTATAAATTACGTGGAAGACAACATCAGCTATCGACCAACTTTCTGAAGAGCAGACTCATCCACTTGTATAGACTATAAGTTTGCAAACAAGAGTATTCACAACAATTGCAACAACGGGAATGTTGAATACATGAACAAAGAATGGACAGACCACGCTCTTTTATCTATAAACTTCACCGTAGGAACCTCTTCAACTGGAAAGGGTCTCTGGAGAGCTAATCCAAACTTAGTCAAGAACCCAGCATACGTCCATAAGCTCAATGAACAAATAGAAAAATACATTACTAATAAGCTATCCAAATATAATAACTCTCCTCAAGAGAAATGGGATCTACTCAAGAAAATGGTTAAAAAGGTTACTCAAAGCTTTTGCAGAAATAGATGTCAATGGAGGAATGATCGGATCAAGCAGCTCCAAAGTCAAAGAAATGATACCTTCAGGCGGTACTCCGACAACCCAACTTGTTTGAATATATTGCTTCCTGAAGTTGAGAATAAGCTTGCAAAGTTACAAACCGAAATAGCCGAAATAGATATCCTCAGAACAGGTAAACGATGGATCGAAAACAATGAGAAATCGGCCGGATACCTCAAAAGAACAGCCGAATCAAGAAATATCAAGCGAAATATCACTAAGCTTGTACATCCAGAAACTGGCTTGGAATGCTTAGATATTAAAGCGAAACTAGATGCAGCTTCCAATTTCTATTCTACACTTTACTCCACAGAACCTATTGATCATCACGACCTTGAGTCAATGCTAAACACGATAGACAAACAGGTATCACCAAGCGATGCTAAACATATAATCAGCAGCATTTCATTTGATGACATTCTAGATGGAGCGAGAAGAACTCCTCATAAAAGTAGCCCAGGCATGGACGGATTACCCTATGAAATCTTACACTTGATAATTAGTCATCTTAGCTGCAAGTCTCTAGTACTAGAAGTTTACAATGATGCTATCAACAAGGCGCTTTTTCCAAAATCATGGTAACAAACTTGTTTGGTTCTCTTACCCAAGACTGGTGACCTTATAATCCTAAGTAACTGGCGTCCAATCTCACTGATTAATACAGATTGCAAAGTCTTTACAAGGATCATGAATAGCAGGATTATGGGTATCTCATTCAAATTGATCACTCGTTTCCAATCAGGCTTCATGCACAACAGGTTTATAGGAGATCATGGCTTCGCATGTCGGTTGATTATGGAGGATGCCTCTAAATCAACGTCAATATCAGAAAGTTTAGGAGTCATGTTAGATCAAACAAAGGCCTACGATCGTATTCACCCCGAATATTTGTGCAAAGTACTCAACAGGTTTGGTTTCCCCAATAAATTCATCAAGTGTATCCACGACCTTTTCTTTGGCAATTCTATATCCGTCAACGTGAATGGATCTTTGTCTGACAGTATACAACAATTGCACGGATTACGTCAAAGAGACTCGATTTCACCTATACTTTTCAATCTTGCAATAGAACCATTCTTACTACCCATCCTTCACAATGAAATCATTGATGGCTACTGTCTTAAAGCTAGAAGATCCAACTCTGACTTGCAATTAACAGCACCAAGACCAGTCAAATTATTAGCCTACGCAGACGATATACTCATATTTATCAATTCTAAGGAAGAATTTCTGGAACTACAAGAGCGACTAAAAGTATATAATGGTGCGTCTAACTCTCAAGTAAACTATTCCAAGTCGGTGGCATTCCCTTTAGCCGGTGGAACCACATTCAACAATCGAGAACTCAAAGAACTAATCATTCATAATGATTTCAGGTGGTTTGACTCTCAATCATTAGGCTACATCAAGTATCTTGGATACCCAATATGGTTCACCAACGATCAACGAACTATATTCCATAAAGAAACCATCCGCAAGCTTGAAAGCTCGGTTAACATTCATTCCCAGCGTCAACTTTCCGTTTATGGCAGGGCACACATTGCTAATACACTCATATTCTCCAAGTTGTGGCATTTTCTGCGAATTACAAGTCTCCCAAAAAGCTTTTACAACAAGGTGTCTTCTATTGTGTAACAATTCGTGACTCATAACCTGTTTCCCAGGATTGCTCGGACAATTCTAGAGCAGCCGAAAAATAAAGGTGGTGTCTCATTATTGAATGTAGAAGTTCAGCAAAAGGTTTTCCAGTTTTGATATATCAACCCATTGCTGTTAAACTGTCGTCAAAGGATACCAGACTTCCTGTACAAGATGTTGATATTTACTCTGCAATCTTCCTTTGATGCTCCCTTACACGTCATCCCTTTGATATTCAAGCATTCTAGATTATACGGCAACATGAAAGGCCTCCATCCATTAATCCCCATGTTTAGTGCTTTGGGCTCCTGTCCTCGTTTACCTACAGAAAATGACTTGACGATATCATCACAAACTAGTCTACTCATTCCCTTCAAAGATATATGCGAAGAAGACCCTCAAGAAAAATTCAAGTTTAGCAAATTTCTTCAAGCACAAAAAGCATATCATTTCTTTGAACATGATTTCCTTTCAAATGGTATACAGTTCAAAAGCAGACAACATTGTGGCTCTCCCAATATTCTACAAAAAATCAAAAATGCTGTCCTTACTGGAAACCTTATCTTCAAGCCATATTTTGCATCTTTATTATCAGCTGAACAGCAAGATCTTGAATTGGATAATGAAGAGCATCCAACTGAACCAAATATCAACTTTGACCCATTCATTCAACAGATGAGCTATGAAGATATCAATATAACAGCATTGAAGAATCGTCAATTAAAGACAATGTTTAGCTTCAACTCAAACTCACAAATCACAAATATAAGTCATAACAACTGGGAAGCTTTTATCAGTAGTCCTATGCACCATATTCCTAGGAATGTATGGTACAGACTTCTTCATAAGAAATTATCCACTCGAGCCAATTTGCATAGAATCATCCCAGCAAAGGTAGATGACGACTACTGCCAATTGTGCAAGCTACCAGAAACAGAGCAGCATATGCTCTTTACTTGTATTCAAAAACAAGACTTGTGGAACGCAGCCTTCAAGAAATACTTGTCAAATCCTAAAGATCCCAACTGTAGCTCAATATTCGAGGATTTATCCACACTTAGATTATCCAAGTATTACATCTTACACTATCATGACAAGTTTACAATCTATGATTTTTTTGCTACAATCATTCAATTCATTTGGAAAGCCCACTGACAACAATTCTTTGAACAGACCCCTGTCGTGGATGAGATTGTCATCAATCAAATCCAGAAGGGGCTATTGAAACTATCTGCTTACAATTCTCTATGCTAATTTCTTTTGTATTTTCGCGACAAGTCACTGTTTAATACACTTGTATCGCTCTTAATCCTTATACTCTTTGATGAGTTTTAATAAATACTAAAACTTTCATCCATAAAAAAAAAAAATAGTTATTTTCTTTCTTTAAATTCTATCTATAAAAAAATGTCTAATAATAAACGTGTGCACCTTTCTTTCTCAAAAAATTGAGCTTTTGGATCAAAATGCTACTGGCCAGCTTAATCAAACAGAATTAAGTGAATGGGCTATGAAGAAATTCAATTTAGATCAACCACTTGCCCAACAGACTATATTAAATATTCTCAAAAAATGCTGAAACGTTATATAGTAATATTAATGTTGTCAATAATGGCAAAAGCCTAACAGCAACACACTATCCTCAACTTGATGAGGTGGGAAAGTTTGTTGCAGACATGAACAATAACAATCTGCCAGTCAATTGAGATTCAATCCTTCGATATGTAAGACCTATTGCTTGAGTGAAGTATAGAATCCTTGAAAATGAAATTTCATTTTCTTCTGGATGGCTCACCAAACTTTTTAAGTGAATTAGAGTAAAATGCAGGCCAATACATGGTGAAAGTGCCTCAGTAGACATTACTTCTGAAAACATTCAGAACGAATTGAGAAAGATAGAAGAACTTCTTGGGCCATGTGATCCTGCAGATATCATGAACTTTGATGAAACAGGTTTATATTACCAGCAACCACCAAGAAGAACCATATGTTCCGAGTCGCTTGGTGGCCTAAAAAAAAGTAAAACTCGTCTAACAGTTGGATTGCTTTGTATCTCGGATGAGACTTATAAAGGGCAACACAAGAGCCCCAAATGTTTTAAAGCAAGAGCTAATTTGTTATCCATGACTGCAATTGGAAAAAAAAACATGAAGTTGAATACCATTATTCTAATAATGCTTGGATGACAACATACGTGAAAAAGTTAAATATTGCCTTTGGAAGACAGAATCGAAAAATTGCTCTTCTTTTGGATAATGCGTCCGTTCATAAAATAAGAGTTTCGCCCGACAACATCAAATTGATATTTCTACTAGCAAACACGACTAGCAAGCTACAGGTAGCCTATTATTTGTCGATAAAATGCTATATAAACTGTCTTTTTGTTTTACAGTTTTCTCATTCATATTTTGTATACACAGGAATTATTGACAACTTTAAGGTACACTTCCAAGCCCAGCAGTACGATCGTGCTTTATGTCTGTATATCAGTGAAAAGTTGAATAATCCGAATGTTTACAAAATGGATCAAGCTCAGGCTATGTTTTCTCTAGCTAATGAATGGATTAAAGTAAAATCAGAAACAATAAATGGAATGCTCCCAAATTTCCCCGGGAACTTTGACAACAAAGTTACTGATGTTAGTCAGTTGAACCTTGAAGCAGATGAAAGCGAGATGATAGTATGTTATGCAACAAGCATTACTAATAATGAAGAAACGGCAGAAGACAACATAGATGAAACAAAAGAAAATGATAATACAGAGCAAGATGAGTAGCATGTCGATATAGTAGAGTGTAAAAAACGATTGAGAGAAGCCTATGAAACTATTCTCATGTACGAAGTTCCTTTGGACGATCTTCATCGTAAATTACATCGCCGAATTCGAATGAGATTGGCTGACTCTTGTGCTGAATTAAATAAGTCAAAAGAGCAAACAGATCTTCAATCTTATTTTACAAAGTAAAAAATTTATTGTTAGAGTGCTCCAAAAAACTATCACTTATAAAAAATTTTCTATTTAGTGGCAAAAAATATTTGCGTTGCACCCTTAAATAGAATAGTGGTATAGTGGTATTTATGCTGGGGACCTATGCCGTTCTTTAGAAATACACCCATAAATAGAAAATACCCTTAAATCGAACATCCTTAAATAGAGCGGCTACTGTAAATGTCAATACGAGCATCCTGCTTTTTCCTTAATTGTTGAAACTTCGGATCCTATTTGGAAAGAAGTTTTTTACCAAAGAAGAACTTCGTGAAATCAGGAATTACAAAGCGCCAGTTCTTCCCAGTATTGAGGAATGACGAAGACGTATTCTGCTCGGGAGTCGCCTTTGATTCCTTTTGATTTTTAAATCTTATTTTATACTCAAACGATGCTCCTTTTCATGGCGATTCTAATGGTAAGCTTTTCGGTGTGATCGGATAACTCTAACGGACGTTGTTAAAGAAGATATAAAAGAAAATAAGGGGAAAGGAAAATAATCAGCTTCACCGCATCGGGAATTGAATGAATGGAAGTCACAATTGACCGACATTATTTTTCTTACCTATTATTTTCTCCTCTCACAGGATACATTCAAGAAGACGATCTCTGGACGCATTGTTCACCCAATATGCCAGCACACTAAACAGAAAAGAACACCAAAAGAATCAACATGAAAACGGATGCTCAATTGATACATTATTTACTTTATTAATTAAAAACACCAGAATGCTCTTCACAATTGTATATTTCCCCAATTACCTTTCTCTTTAATATGTTATTTAAAGCATCGATTGTTGCGAAATAATAAAAAAAAGGCTTTCTTCCCGCTAAAATTAATTTTGGGTGTCGAACATATTATTTTTGCACGTTCAAGCAATTGAAGTCAAGAACTAGTGTTGTTGTTTATCTTATTGTTATTGTACATTAATAGTTTCATACAGTCTTCTATTAATTGGTTTCTGTTATTACTTCACCGTATAGCGAAACTAAACATAACGTACAAATTAGTAACTGTCAGGAAGATGTAAGAAATTACTTGGCCTCATTTGATCAAGACGTATTCAAGAAACCTAAAGATTTTTATGATCACGCCTTCGAAAGTAAATTTGAATTTGGTACTAGCACAACCAAAAGATGGATTCAAAAATCTGTCATTGAAGTTGCTGAAGTATTCGAAAACGCCGAAAGAATTGAGTTGAACAACTTTTCTGAAGGCGATCTTTTCAACAAAATCTGGCAGTTCGTATTTAAGTACTTTAAAGACAGATTTTTGAATACGGACGTTGCCGTAGTGAGGACGAAAGATATGGTAAAGGACTCTCCGAGCCGCGCTTTTTTATTTGAAAAATTTATATAAACTAGATCAAAATACTA